>NW_017729029.1:2512011-2577136 GCF_001723915.1 Gavialis gangeticus
ACTCCTGAGAAGACTCCAGCCAAGAACCCTTCCAAAAGTCCAACCAAGAACCTTTCAAAAAGTCCAGCAAAGTCACCTTAAAAAAGTTCTTTCAAATCAACATGATTGCTATTTACAATATAAATACATTAATATAGCTATATTACTCATCTATAATTGATAGAGTACAAAATTCTGGGTTATTTTGGGTGAAAATAGGATATCGGGCCTTGGTTCAGAAACCAATCTCCCATTTATAACACCGATTTCTGTGGGAAAATCGGTTCTGAGTTACAGCGTCTTGACTTAAGATGTGGTTTTCAGGAACCAATTGTGTCGTAAGTCAGAGGACTGCCTGTATTAGTATATTTAATCATTTCACATTACATGTTTTCTATGAATATGTTACTCCTTCAACTCAAGTGATAGAGACCTATACTTTTAGAACTGAGTCCTATATGCAGACCTTAAAGCATGCCTTACATTCCATGATTATTTTCCACCTGGAAAAACTAAGGTAACAAAAGGAGAAGTGGTTTGCTGAAGTCAAGAACTGGGAAGAAGCTGCAGGAATTGCTGCACCTAGGCTCTTACATTATTCATTGGTCATACTTGTTCTATGCTCTTTCTATACATAGTCTTAGAAAAGTCATGCAGTAGAAAGTGCTATTTACTGGTGGGGGCGTTAATTCTCTTCTTCAAAAATATTATACTAAGAGGGTATGCTATTGCCAACACCATCACTGTTTTACTCCAAAACTGTAGGTACATGCCACACTGAAAGCATCATCTAAATATCTTGCCTCAAACAGCATAAATTACTGCTACCTATAAGAACTCCATAAACTGCACTAACCTACAGGTCTTAAAACTCTGGTGCAATCTCGATCTTGGTCACCCCAACAATGAGGCAAAAACTGCAGTTGGTGAGACTGTCTGTCCCTAAGAGTGCATCAGAAGGCATTCCTGACTGCTGCCTCCACATGCTGCTTAGTCTCTTTCTCTGCCTTTCCACTTTTCAGTAACTTCCAAGTCAAAATCCCCTCTGCTGCTGCTAATTACTGGGCAGGCTGCAGTCTCTCTCCACAGGCCCCTCTACTGTTTTACAAGCATTCATGCCCTACTGATTATTGGTTCTCAGCTGCCGCTCACTACAGAACAAAGCCAAGGTTCCACAAGAGGTAGGAACTGTGTTTGGTTAGTTTGCTATCTTTGCAGTCTTTGGTGCACAGTAGAAGAGGCTTCCCTCTGATCTGATATATACTGCACACCAGCTTGCTTAGATTCTCACTGCTACAGTAGTTCTAGTGCTGCAACAGCTCGTCTCTTATGCTACAATTAGGAGCAAAGTCAAAGGCATTTTGGTCTCTTGCCCAAACTCCCCACACCACCACACTCCTAATGATGAACAAAAAGAAAAACAAACACTCAAAAAACTAAAAATGAGTGCAACCCCTCCAGGCACGAATCTCAAAGACAAAAAAAGATGGTTTGAATCCAGCCAGCTCCAACAGTGATTAGAGGTGGCAGGTTCAGATCCTGCTACTAACTTTTCCCAGGTTTGGGGATTATTATGCATACAGGACCAGTGGTAAATGCAGCAGTGGAGGCAAGTGTGTCCAGGGCTTGTTCGAGCAGAGGGCCTGTGTGAAGAAGTTGGAGAGCTGTAAACCAGATTGTATTGGCCTGGCCCTCAAAGCACAAACAAACCATTTTGAAATAAGCACTGAATGGGCTCTTTATTATTTATATTACAGTAGTGCCTAGACGCCTCAGGTCAGGGACCGGTTGTGCTACCTGCTTTATACAAACACGCAAGAAAAAACTTTTGCCTCAGCAAACTTACAACTGAACTAGGTAAGAGAGACAAAGGGCAGGAGGTGAAGCTGAGGAATAGACAGTACTATGTCCAAGATCACACAAGACATCAATGGCAGAGTCAGGGCTGCAGAACTTCCCCGCTCCCGTTTTGTGCTCTGTGCCATTGCACCATGTTGCTTCTTGTTGGCAGGCTCACCAGAAAAACCAAAGACTGAAGAGGGTCAAGTGTCTGCATTTGTGTCTCATACCCAAGGGCCAACTTCTCCAGGCCAGGGTAAGGTCCCGTGGGGATGGCTGGTAATTCCTGAGGGAAACCTGGTTTGTCACTGATGCCACATCCTGGCAGTACAGAGAAACCCATCCATCTAGCAGTTTTCTCCACCAGCTAAAATTAACTTGAAGGACTAATCTCTCATTTTAAATTCATAAATACCTAGAAAATGAGGAAATATGGCTGTGGAGGGGCACGCTGGATAAAGTGCTTGGCTGGTCTCAGCTTGGGTCCTGGCACCATTGTTATCTGCCACGTCTACTGAAGCCATCTTCCAGTTGGTGATTTACTGTTCCATGAGAGCAGATTAATGCCTGCAAACTTCTCTTTGGAAGCATTCAAACACTAATTGGTAGTTGCAAGTAATTAAAGTAATTTACTCAGATTATAAAGAAATTTCTTAACAGTGATTAAGCAACTCTGGGATGTGTATAGTTGTTTGTAATCATTTCCCCAGGGGGATTAAAGCTCTTGGCTGCATGTAATATGTCTTGTAACACCCTATGCATCCTGTTGGCTCATGATAGCAGGGAACAGCTTGTTGAAGGAGATATAAATCAGGTTGGCACACACATGGAGTATATCATATAGAGAACACTGCTCCCTCCCTAATGGACTGAGTCTAGGAGTTCGCGCTCCACAGTGAGGCCAGGCATCCTATCAAGGGGGATTTGGCTCTACAGAGCAAAGTCATTATCATTTAACCATAGATTTAAAAGACCGAAAAGGCAGAGCACAGAGTTGAATCTCTGAAGACCTGGGTTATAAACCCACCTCTGCTATAGACTCATGGTAAGCTTAACCTGAGTAAGTCACTTTGCTTCCCTTGGTGTTCATTTTCCTCATCTGCAACTAGGGATGAAGGATGTTTTTAAATTTTGTTGGATGAAAGTTTTTCCAAGCATTGATGCTCATGAATGGTATTAAGGAAAGGTCACATATTGTGTCCATTCCTCTTTGGCCTGTCCTGGATTAGACAGGGAAAGTTGCTCAGTCCAAACTTAAAAGTCCCAGGAGATAGAGCTTCTAGCATTTCCCCCAAGCTCTCTGTGATCCTGGGAATGAAAAGCCCAAAATGCTGGGTTTGGGGCAGAGATTTCCTGGCCTCCATTCTGTTGTATGATTTGATGGTGTACACAGACATACTTCTACTCTGTCCTAGACTCTTGGACAGTAAGATAATAAGATGTACTTATCTTGGTGAAGTGTCAGAGCAAAAGTCTCCAAGGTAGGGAAATGCAGCCCATGGGAGTAACAGTTTCATATTAGAGACCAATAACTGCAGAGTCCAATGCCTCACAATACCAGAACATGGCCTGTCTCCCATTTCCCATGCTCCCCACAAAACTTTGATGGGCCATGCTAGCTAAAAGCAGAAGCTGCAGCTGTAATCAAACTTCAGGTGCTTTTGTGTATATTTGTTAATATTTAAAGTTATCAAGATACACATTAGAGAGAAAGGGGTAGGGGGAGCAGAGACAGACCAGAGAAATCACCACGCAGAGACTGGAGCCGGGGACAACAGGGCAGACCCTACAGTGAGAGACTGCAGGACCTGAACCTATTCAGCCTCCATAAGAGAAGGCTGAGGGGGGACCTGGTGACAGTCTGTAGACTCACTAGGGGGGACCAGAAGGGTTTGGGGGAGACGCTGTTTCCCCTAGCGCCCGCTGGCATAACAAGAAGCAATGGGCACAAGTTGATGGAGAGGAGGTATAGATTGGACATCCGCAAGAACTACTTCACAGTTAGGGCGGCTAGGAGCTGGAACCAACTTCCAAGGGAAGTGGTGCTGGCCCCTACCCTGGGGGTCTTTAAGAAGAGGCTGGATGCCTACCTGGCTGGACTCATTTGAGTCCCGTTTCTCTTTTTGGGGTTTTTTTTTGTTGTTCTCCCGCCCTGGCGGGGGGTCGGGCTAGAAGATCTACTAGGTCCCTTCCGACCCTTAATCTATGAATCTATGAATCTATGAAAGACTGTGCCATGGTCTACCCCCTTCTCCACAGGGGTCAGGCTGGAGCCTTTTGGTAGCAACAAGATTGTTTTAAAAAAATATCCCGACCACAGAAAGAGTGCTAGTCTTGGGGTCTGAAGGACCTTGCTGGGACTGCAAACACCAGGTTGCGTCTCTCCAAGAAGTGCAGAAGGTACATGACTCCCATGCCTTGGGTCCACAGATGGCTTCAGCTGCTATCCTTGTGGCTCTTCTCACACAGATCCTATTTTGGAAAAGCGACGTCCTTGCAGCTTCACTAAGACACCTCCCAAGGGACATGCCAAGCTGAGGAAATAGTTCACAAGGAAAAAAATCTTTCTATGTGGGTTTAAATTCTTCCTCCTGACAAGCTATCAGTGAGCAGATTGCCATTCCTTCTTAATTAGTGGAATTTACTTCATGAATTTTTGAGGATGTTTTTCCTGTGTGGAATGATTGTGAATATTTAATAGAGATTTGATGAGGAAGTACGTCTGTTGCAAACACGTGTTTGTGCAAATTTTGAGTTCATTTCCTGCAATTAGTTCGGCACATGATTTTGATATTCACTTTCCGCAAAAGATTTTGCCAGCAAATCTCAATTACTTAAAGGAAACACAAAACGGATAAAACAAATTCATTTCTTCTCTCTCTCTTTTTTTTGTATGAATGTTTGTGGAAAATGGTTTGCATTATTCATTCCATTCTGCTACCATGTACTGGAAAATACCAGCCCCTCCATGCTATCAAGGGGCAAATTCTCAGTGTTGGCACTAACAGTTTTCATTGTGAACTTTGTTGTATTTTGCTACACAGGACAAGCTTTCCAGACTCAAATATAAACAGTGTTCTATGTGGTCTATTTACTGTGTGTAGACATTTGATTTTCCCTAATGGTCCTTTATAAATAGTTTCCACCCACCCTCTGCTTGAAAGCTTCTCTGAATCATGCTGGAAATTAGGTTCTTCCCCTCCTCACAGTTGAGGACAATTACAGCTCTTTGTTCAAAGGGAATTAAGTAGCATGAGGGCTGAATCCATCCACAGACAAATTGTCACTCTCTTTTGTTTTCTGCCTGCAATAATTACCCAGCCCACCGCCGGCTATGACATCCTCAAACCTGATGCAACTTCCACCAAAGTATTCCTCCCAGCTCCAGTTTACCCATTTACTTCATGCTGATTCATTTTATATTCATTCTGCTCAGCTCCCTCCACATTGCCCACATCTCAGTTAACTGTTCCCCCTTGTTTTCAAGCCAAACGGGTGTTTTTCTCTTGGAAACTCGCAGCGACTATCCCTATTTCATCTGTGCAGATCTGGACAGCAAGATTTTCCTCAGCTGATGGCAACATTTGGCCTGTTGCCAAGAGCTCAAGTGTTGGACTTCATTTGCATGAAACACAGCTGACAGCAGCCCTGAATGCAAGGAGGCATGGCCCACAGAAAGTATGGCCCCAACATGTAGTACTCTAACAGGGTTCAAAGCAAAGGCTGTTTCGTTCAAGACAAAGCTTTGCAGGTTGGACCCCCTATGGGTCACAGCCCTGCACTGAGGATGGCAATGGACAGATGACATGTTTACAGAAGGTGGAAACCATAAATTGAAATATCTTTGTCCAGTCCAGTGGAGAATCACCACTAACAGAATCATGGGTGCAATATTGCCATTGTAAATCATACACACCAGGATCTACCTGACCATGTCTACCCTGGGGTGACTACTTGCTAAAGAGAAACAGGTCCCTGCCCCTTAGTGGTGAGACACTCAGACAGCCACTTCCTGTATGAGCTGGGGATCCGACATGGCTACACATCTGTCCTCTGATCGCAGTGTGACTTACGTTGATTGTATAAAATGATGTCAGTTACCCCGAGGTATATATATGTCTGTCTGTGTCCTTAGGCTTCAGCAATTTGCAGTTGGTCTTCAAGCTATGTTTTGCTGCTGCTACCATACGTACTAATATCTTAATGAGGGTGTTCCAGTGCTGGAGTTAATTGCAGACAAATTTTAGTCTGTTTTCTTTTCAGCTGTTTCTCTGATTATTTTGTTTTCTTGTGATGAATTGGTCAGTTATCCAGTGCTTAGTGTTGAAGTGAGGATTCTCAAGCTTACAACTTACCTGTCCTTCCCTCACTTTGAATCATCCAGGGAAACTATGGTGCTGTGTTTCTGGCTTCATGGCAGTAACCTGAGATGGCACTAATGTAGCAGCCTTCATTCTGCCTGCAGAAACTGGGTGAAGAGGGAAGCAGACCTCTTGCTTCAGGAAAACTATTAAGAGGATGCAGAAAAAAAAGAGAAACGCTCTCTCTTGTGTGTAAATCTTTCCCTCTTGCTGAAGGTCTCCTCCAGTTTGAAAACCCCTGTTTAAAACACTAACGAATCCTACCTGGCTATTTTTTTAAAGGATCCAAAATGACAAACCATTGACCCCTCCAGCCACACATTCATTTTTCATTAAACCTTTCCTTGGATCTCATAAGCGGAGAGAGAGAGAACAAGCAGGCGAGTGAGCGAAAACCATCAACAGTGCCCTGGGGCTATAATAACCGAGGTAGGAACATTTAAAATTATACCTTGGGTCAAAATGATTTTAGATTGATCAGAAACCAAAATTATCCCTGAGTTTCAGTTGATTGTCTCTGTCTCGAGTTCATCTGGAGGCAGCATTCCTTTGGCAACCCCCATTATCATTATTATGAGGAGTGTGTCTACATTGACCCTGTTATTTGAAGTGCTGGAGAGGAAGAGGAAGAAAGAGTGTTTAAGTGGAACAAGCCACTATTACCAGGCCAAGAGTTACATGCATGCTTGCAAAGATGCACCCTTTCCATTTGCACCTGCCCAAGTCTGAGTTCCTGTATTGAGCCGACAACACTGCTCATACCTTGATGTTTCTTTTCTATTGCACTCATTAAAAATGTCCTAATACCCATTGTCTCAAAACATGTGTGCTCCCCCTTGTCTTCTATACTTATCCATTGACCAATACTACCAGTGCAAATGTGCGCGTTCACCTCTTTTGCCTGCAAAAGTGCATAAACCAGTGAACAAGTAATGAATGCTAATCCTTTTCCTTCCCCAAACTGAGCACCTTCCCCCTGCCAAAAATGCACAGCAACCAAACCATTTGCACCAAGGCACCCAGGGGATACTTTTTTGCCTCTGGTCTAAAATGTGGGCAATTCCCTGAAACACAGGTATGGAAACACATCATCCATTTGCTTATTCAAATGCCTGTTTCTTATGAAGATGTAGTTTTCTGCACTGCACCTGCTGAGTTCTCCCATTTTACCTGGCCCTGCTCGTATTAACTAACCCATTTACACAAAGTGGTGAAAAAGGGACCTGCTAGAAAATCACAATGTCTCAAAGATGACATTGGTGGAAAGCTGGTGGTGGAGAGAGGGATTTCTAGTGGCTGGGGAACAGGGGGAGAATGAGAACATCAGGGGCAGCATCACTCTTCACTTGTTCTCCATTGTAGCCAATATAGTTGTAGCCTGTATACAGTGAGACATGAAACAAACCTCCTATGTAACAGGCCTCTTTGACACGCTGACAGACAAGTATTAAAATGCTGAGAGACAGGATAGGGATTAGCATGCTAAGTAATAGAGAAGAAGAAAAAAAGTTACACCTGCCCTGAAGCCTCTGTCTCTGTTGTTTTAAAAACTTACAATGACAGCTTGATGCTGTGAGTGGTTGACAAGCTGGTAACGATTGACTGGCCAAGATAAGAGACTTGTTGGGATCAGACCGAATGAGTGATACATTTAAAACTTCACTTAGAAGGAATTTCAGTCCACACCTGTGCAGAGGGCTTTCTTCTGACAGCATTTTAGGGCGCTGTTAGCTAATGGTTGAAGACGGTTTCATTTTAATGATTACCATGTACCCTACAATATCCAATTTGGTGCAAAGAACTTGCATTTTCCTTCTTTCTATCTCCTGAGGATGCACTTTTTCTTTGTGTAATTCACTTCTTTTGTATTCTGCTTAAATGCAAGAGCAGACCTTTTCCCCTCATAGTGGTACATAACACATGGCAGCAACATACCAAACCGAGCTATGATCAAGCCCCGTGCAATGGGGAAGACAAGTTGTCTTTTTGTTAACTTTTAGATCAACAAATGTATTTCTGAATCTAATGTGTGTATAATTCACACACATTCACTGCCTTATGTAGCTGCTCTCACCATGCAGACACACACATATACAGACAAGGTATTTTATAAAGAATTTTTCCCCCCATGTAACAGAGTAAGAGTTTTTAAACTGTCACATGAAGTACACTATAGGGTCCATTTAATGAGCCATCTGCTGGGAATCTTAGACTAGAAGCTTTCTAGAGAGCATGCAGCACTTGAGAGTAAGTGATTGATGTTCCCTCTGAAGATGAGGATCAGCCCTGCTCCCTTACACCCAATGCTAAGTTTGAGTTCCCTCACCCCACATCCGTTCTCTCTCCCCCTTTTTATCGGTTTTCAGAGCCCACAAGGAAGCCATGATCTCCCTAAAGAGCTCAGCCACAAGTCATGAACCTGACACAAGAATGGCTGGATGACATTCCAAGGCCCATGTTATTGAGGAGATCAGGCTGAAACGTTGGTCTTAAAACACTATGTATCTATGGCTGGCTTTGCAGCAACCAAGAGGCAAAGCACAAGAAACAATCCGGGGTAGCTGTCAGGATCTGAAACAAACTTGGGACAACTGAAGGGCAGAGATTTGAACTGATTTGTTTAACCCAATGTACAGAGTGGTGTGTTTCATTTGAGCATAGGAAAAGGTATGAACAACAGGTATATTACATACGCTGTCTGCCTGGACTTAATATCATTTGCATATTTGCACCCCAACACTTTTTTTCAAACAAGGCATAGACAAATGGAGAGGTAGGATGGAAGAAACGCAAGGGTGGCTAGCACTAGGATTCTTAAAGGTCTTTCAATCCAGACCCATTTAGTATCTATGCTTCTCTTACTTCAAGGGGAAACCAAAAAGAGTCATTATCTCAGTGACCCCAATAAAAACTGGCAAAAGTAAAAAAGCAAGACACAGGAACTCATGGCTCACTTAATAAGTCATCCCTTAGCAATTCTTCCTCCCTCCAGCCCTTGCGGGGACTGAGTCTTAAATGCTGGAGGTATAACAGAGATCTTGATGGTTGGAGATCTTGACCATCTATGGATTTTTAGCAGATCCCAGTCCTGGTACTCCTAGTTTTGAGAAAAGATGAGAAGGGAAAGGCTCATAGAAAAGGTATTGGGATACCAGGGATTATTTGGCATTAGAATCACATCTGGGGAATAGCCATGGAAGGAAAGAAAAAATTATTAATGTATATTTAAAAACATTTTAAAAAAACATTAACAGAACAAAACCCAGCAAGGTTCTTTTCCAAGACAGATATTAATTATTACTCCCACTTTCTGCTCCCTGTCTTCCCATAGCCCTATCCTCCTCCTTCCCCTCCCAGGTTCCCCCACCTTTGTAAGAGAGGACCGATATTCAAAACGCTGGAGACATTTTCTTATTCAGCACGTGTCGCTTGACTCAATGAGATACATAATGAAGTTACTGTGCTCTTGATGCCTCCCAGGGCTGTGACATGTTCAATACCATCACAAATTACTGCTTGGGTAATGCATGATTAATCCAGCACAAAGTGCCCGCCAGTCGATGGAGCTCTACAGAACGTGTTGCCAGCAGTTAATATGGAATGTTAACAAGGCGGGCAAGGCTTTGCGTTCTGACAGCTGGCAGTGAAATGCAACCGAGATGGCCACCATTAAATCCTACTTAGCTGGCCAATACGCAGCTGTATGGATTGGACAAACTGCAGGACAAAAGGGGCTAGGTTTTTCTCTATATTTTTTTACTGTATAATGGACTTCTCATGAGACTAGGCTTTCTTATGGCATATTTCCAACACATCCTAGCTTTCACTGAGTTGGGGAGACTGTGAGAACTGCCTAAGAAGCACAGCAGGTGAAAGCGATATTTACTTGGAATGATGGGCCTGGCTAACCTCCCTGCTAAAATGCAACCTAAGCTTCTGGGACTTCTTTCAGCTACAATTTTTTATTCTAATGGCTATTTCTAATGGGCCTTCTGAGTCACTGCAGTTTTTTGGTGTAAGCCCTTTTGGACAAGTGTTGCTGTTAGTCAGTAGGCACCACTCAATGTGCAGTAAAATCTCCAGTGATGTTGATCCCACACACGCAGGGAAATTGAGCAGAACAGGAAAATGGTTTTGCTGCTCAAAGAAAGAAAACACTTTAGATTTTGAAAATGATTTCCCATTGGATTCCATATGAAAAGTCAAAAACTTGAAAATCTTGGAGAACTGATAATCCAAGCAGATCCTTGCATTGGATTATTCAGAATGAAACATTTCACATTATTTCATTTTTCTTAGTAGTAGTTTTGTTTCAACCCTTTTAGGTCTCCCACATTCTCTAGAAGTATTTCAAGCTAGGAACACTAACATTTCAAGCTAGGAAATGGGGAAATTTATTTAGGAATTGGGAAATGTGTCAAAACCAATCCTCTCTCACAAATAGTTTCAGCCTGGATGAAAAAAAGTCTTTTACTGAAACATTCCAAACCAGCTCACTACAGAGACTGGATGAAACAGCTGTTCCAATCCAATCACCATCTTTATGACAGTATTAAGTAAATTTAGCTCAGGTGGACTCCTGGAGAACAAAGGCCTGGCTTGTCCAAATGTTTAGCCTGGGATAAGGCTAGTGTAACATCATTATGAGTCTGGCTTCTAGTCCTCCATTTATCTATATACCAGATACACAATAGAAACTTCTTCCTTTTTGTACCACTTGTATCTTTTACCCATCCCTGCAGAGGCACTAGAAAAGTCCGTCTGCATTTCCCAACCACTGCTTGACTCTCCACTAAGACTGATGAGCAGAGCTGTGAGAACCACCAGTCACTTGCAAAGAAGTGCTGTTTCTGTGCCATTGACACCTGTCCATAAGGAGCTAGACTGAGGCACCCAAATCATTTCACACACACAAGCCTCTGAACAGCTGTCAGACTGCAACCACTTGTGGTCAGTGCTGGCCTGTGTTGGGAGTGAGCAAATGACCCAGAGGTGAAAGCCTCTGTATCCTATTACCACTCTAAGACATTCAGGGCTCCACCATTTATTTGTGTTGAAACATAAGCAAAACATCCCAAGGACCAAGCCTCCACAAAGGGAAATAAAAAAAGTTTTTAAAGAAACAAACAAATTGTAGGTACATTTGTGTTACATGAGCTTTAACTAAAGCCTTTTCTCTCTATAGAGCAACAGCAAACACAGTGGGAAATAAAAACAAAATTACCACTGCAAAGCCTATAATTGCAATTCCAAACTTACAGCCATTAATTCCCACAAGCGCTGGGATCAGAATAGCAAATAAAAAAGCAGCTGATCTGTTTCTGCATTCCGAGAGAGGCTCCCAGAGTTAAACGGAAATGCTTTTTCTTTCCTCTTTTTTTACCCCAAATAAAGTAATTACTTTTAAAAAAGCTGCTTGAGATCCCACATCATTAATAGAATACAAGGGTAGATTCACAAATAAATGCACTTGTAAGGTAAACTGAAAGGCATTCTTTTCCTGCCAAGACATGAGTTTATAGCCATGTTTCTCTTACAACAATTGATGACGCCACTAACACCTTAAACAGTCCTCCCCATGCATATTGCTTTAGGTGCTAGTGATGTCATCCTGCTCTTGTGGGGGAAAACACCAAATGGGGAACACAGGTCTTGGCAGGTAAGTAATGAAGACAGCAACCCTCAACTACAATCCTGCCTTGGGTGATAAAAGACCATTTTAAGTCTGTTGTGTTAAAATTTGGCACAGGCATGTGCCACTGTTTAGGGATTTGTATTTTTCCATGATGTCAAAAACGTTATTGATGTGGCATGATGCTGCGTAGAAATGTTGACAAAGTTAATAACACAGGACTCTCAGCTATGTCTATCCAAAGGCTGAGCTAGGCTGCCAATGAGGAGAACTATAGAATCATAGAGAAGTTGGGCTGGAAGGGACCTCCAGGATAGGGACACAAATTACATATAAACTGATATAAGTGATCGGAAACCAGTTCAAATTTATAACACAACAGAAATTCAGTGCACATAAACTGCTTTCAGAATGGCTGAAACCAGTTGAAGATAAACCTGGATGGTTGTAGTATCAGACTTAACTTGAATCTGGAGGGGATCTGGAACAGTTCAATAAACTGATTTAGACTAAATCAGTTAACTCTCAGTCCCCCAGCATCCCAGGATGCTTTGCACCTGCCCTGCAACCCTCCCCTCAGTGGGTGGGCAAGCTAGCCTTGGTGCAAGCTGTCTGCTGCAGCCCAGCAGGGAGGCGTGCTCTAGCATCCCCTGGCTTCTGGCCTGAACCACTACAGGCACGTGGCTGCATTTTCAGAATCAAAAGTGAATGTCTGTTCACTTGCTTATCCATTCAGTCTACACAGCTTAGACTAACCTGCGAGGATTGAATTGACTCAGCCTCATGCTTTTTGACTGCCTGTATTTAGCCCCAGAAGTCATTTAGTCCAACCCTGAGCCCAGGACCTTCCCTATCCAAACCATCCTATACAAATCCACCGTCTAGCCTCTTAGTAGGGCTGTGCACAGCTTTGGTCCCTGATTCAATTCAGCGTAATTTTGGCCCAATTTGGTGGCCAAATCTCCAAATCTGAAGTGAATCAGTGGACCCTTTAATCTCTCCAAATCGAATCAGAATGCTCTGAATCAATTCAGAGAGGTTTAGAAAGATTCGGTGATTCAGGCATAGACACAGCTTTTAATGTTTTTTCTACGTACCTTTAGGAAGCAGGTGGCTCATGAATGCTGTGGTGCTGGGGTGCATGGATCATCCCACAGAAGGATGGAGGGCTCCATAGCATGGTCGGTAGCAGACCTGGAAGTGGACCAGAAGTACTTCCGGTCCACTTCTGGGTTTGCCTTCAAGCACGTGGAGGGGTGGGATGCGCTCCTGTGGGACACTCCATGAGCCCCAGCATCGCAGCATTCACAAGCTGCACTGGTACCTTGACGTATGTAGAAAAAACCATTTAAACCTGTGTCTATGGCTGAATCGCTGATTCACTGAATCAGCATCGAATCTTCAGATTCGGTCAAATCGAATCAGGGACAGTGATCCAAATCAACAAATTTAATCACTGTCCCTGATTTGGGCCAAATCCAAATCCAACTTGACTAGGGCCCACTTTGCAGACCCCTACCTCTTAGCAAAACTACATGGTCAACTCTGATGCAACACAAAACACTGTAACCTTCCATGGTTAAAGTAAGAGGATCATGGCAGCCAATGTCCTGCTGTTGTAAAGGTGATTAATATACTTTCAAAATATTCCAGGCAAAGGGCAATGCCCCCTGCTACAGAAGAAGGCAAAAATTCCTCACAGTCTAACCAATCTGACCATTGGGTAAAATTCCTTCCTGACCCCAAACATGTCAATCAATCTGACCCTGAGCAAATGGGCAAGACCCTCTAGCTATGATCCTCCAAGAAAGAGGTTTGCCAGTGTAGAATGACTGTAGCCATTATGCAGTGGGTCTTGAATTAGGTTATACCCAAATCCTATCCAGAAGTGGGGCAGACAAAACTGGCCAAACTCTTAACTACTAAAGAGGCGTGGGGAGGGGGAGAGTGTGTTCATACTGGTGCACAGAGGAAGAGAGGGGAATCTACTCCCGGTACCCTTCCCCACCCCACACCTCCCTTGTATCCAGCACACCCCACTCCCACTCAGTGCTTTCTAGTATCTGTTGCTGTCCCCCATCCACAGTCTCCACTGCAAGGGATGCATAATTTAGCTCTTGTGGTCTGATAGAGTATTTTGCATTCATTATTTCTACTTTGAAAAACATGTATTTAATTCACCTTTAATGAAAATGTCCAGGCAAACAAGCTCCATGGGCAACTGGGTCCAGAACAACAGAGACTTCCTCTGACCTCAAAGACCTAACTTTTACCGAGTTTTAATTAAAACAACAAAATTCTGCCACACTAAATTGCCCAAAGACCGAGGCCTTTGAAAACATGTAATTAAGCTTGTTTGGCCCCATGCAGGCTAATCCCCTGTGAATAAACAGCATGAAATGAAAATTGCTTCTGTCGTCCAATTTGAACCAATTATGAGCTTTATATACAGTACATGGACCACTCAATCGTTTATATTGCAGGCAGAGTTCAAACAAGCCTCTTATTCCTTTGGGAGTCATCTCCTTTAGACTGAACAAGGACACCTGTGAATCTCTAGAGAGCCATCAGGCTAGACCAGACATTTCCCATTTCCTCTGGGCTATATCCCAAAGTCCTGATTCAATCTGTCAGTGGGAATAACGGCTAAGTGAAAGCTAAGTAGGGGGCTCAGGATTTGGCTTTACGTGATTGCTTCATATTTAAGCTACTAAATAACAGAATTAATCTATATGAATACTTTTACTACTGTATGGTATAATACCAGGTTAAGCATGCAAGCCAATATTCAACTTCTATGAGAAAGTCCATTTAAAAGAAAGACTCTGTTCACCTATCTTGTGAAAGAGTGTTTCTACATCAGTGCAACCTGATCAGGGAGTTGCATCATTGAGCCCCTACCACCCCTGGAACAATACAAACTGGCCGTCTCTGAGGGGCAGTGCCACTGCAGGTACCCCAGATGACTCCCTGAGTAAACTGCTGGTGCACTTCCTCTCCTTTTTTCTCCTAACCACTTTCCCTTCATTGGGATTCTCCAGGGGTTGGAATTAGCAAATCCAGTAAGCGCAGTAGTTCCCTCTCCGTGAATCTTTGTGCTCAGTTAATCAGCGGAGGACAATAAAGTTATCCGCTATCTTACAAAAGCATTTCAGGGCTGAATGGCTGAGGTGAATATTTTGCTTCTCAATTACTTGAATCCAACCTAGATAGTCATTAGTCTGATGGGTCATTGGTGTCTAATGTTGAATGAATTAGTCAATTTACTTGCTAGAAAGGTGTCCATATCACAAGTTAGTACTACGTTGTCCTCCTTCATGACACACCGTAGCAGGAAGGGCAACCCTGAACAAATGTGGCAGTTGAAGCCCATTAGGGCTGATCCCTCCAATTCAGAGCTAAAGTATATGAGGCTGGCTTTCTGAGGTCAAAAAAGGTGTTTAGCTACTCCATCTCCACAACCCTGATGAGATTTTCCAAAGTGCTTGGCAGCATCTTATTGTGACACCTACAGCCAGATTAAAAAGAAAAGGAGAAGTTTGGATAATGTGACTGCTTATGTAGACGTCTGAACGTGAGTTGAGGTCATGTGAAAATTTCTCTTATGCTGAGTCATTGGGGCTGGCCAGGCCAGGCCTCTCTTGGTCTGCTATCTGGTACAGTGTAAACCAGTACAGCCTGTTCCATGATCTGGTTGTCAGTTACTAAAACGGGGCCTCCACCTGGGGTAGCCTGGGTGAGGATGGTGTACGGACACCCAGCAGGACTAGAAACAAGACCTGTCAAAGGGCAAATGAGCTCCCTGTGAGCTAATGGCCATCCATACCTGGAGAGGAGATGGGCTCTAGCAGGTCACTTTGCCTGAAGAATCACCAATGATAATACAGCATCTAAGGTGCCCCAATGGTCAAAGCAGCCTTGGGATTGACATAACTTGACTTGAGTCATTGGGAAAGCCTCTACACTGCAGGGGTGGCCAACCTGCGGCTCTGGAGCCACATGCAGCCCTTCAGAAGTTAATATGCATCTCCTTGAACCATTGCACAAGCACACGGTGACCAGCTTCCATTTGGTGTGCTTGTGCAAAGGTTCTACTGTGTGTTTGTGCAAAGATTCAAGGAGACACATAGTAACTTCTGAATTGCCGCATGTAGCTCCAGAGCCGCCCTACTCTACTGTCACCCACAGAATACCTGTTGTACAGACAGAGCTTAGTTTTCTGGGCACCATCTGTTGAATCTCTGTTTTGGCTGTACACATTGCCTGGATTTCTCCGCTTTCCTTTGCTTTGTTTTTATGACCTACACCTCCATTATCTCCATTCATTTTTTGTCATTCTTACTCAGTGAGTTTCTGGGTGTTGAGATCTCTCCATCATCTGAGCTTGCAGGCTTTTTGTATTGTTTTGGTGGCCTCTGTACATCATCACAGGATTTAACTAGACTATCACTAAATTTACTTGCAAAAAGAGATACACATTCAACAGTATCTACAGCAATTTTAGTTGAGGCTTCAAATAGTATTGAATTCTAGTCTATTACACTGAAAGCTATTTCCCTTGGGCACAGGTGGATTCATACTGCCACTGGGTAAAAAGTTAGGAAGAGGAAAAGAATTTAAGAAATCAGAACAAGGATGGTGGAAAACATAAGCAGCTGAACAAACCTAAAATAAAATAAAATTTAAAAAAAGGAAAGAAAGAAATATAACCTGTCAGGAAAGGAGCTGTTATAGGAATGAAAGGCTGTGACAGGCATGTGTTGATGCCACCAGGCATAACAGAAAAGAAAGAAAAATCAGTAAAGTTATTTTTTTTAACATTTACTCCTGAAACACTTGCTGCACACTGTACAATCTCTTTGAAATGGAGGTTAATTGAAAGAAATGGTACAAACACCTTGGAACTCATAATCTTGAAACATCACCTAAGGAACAAACATATTTGGGGATAGAAAACAACAAAGAAAGAAGAATACACGGTGGGGGAAAGAGCAAAGATGGAAATGCGAGACCAAACAGGAAAGGCACCTATCATGCAGCTCATGGGAGCCTGTCTGACCTCAAGAGCCAATTAACCCCTCTCTGCTCCATTTTGCCTACTGGTAATATAACCGTAATGTTATCTAAATCACAGAAGCGCTGAGAGAATGTATACTAGTACATTATTGTCTCCTGGTGCTAAACCTTATGTAAACATAAGATACACTTTGCCTAAGACACAGTCCTGGTCTCTAATAGCCTGGATCCTTGGAAAAAGGCATAATAATGGTACAGAATATGATCATCAGTGATGTTCTACTGCATCATCAGTTTGTCAGTCCCAATTCCATTGCATCATCAACTCACAAACTCACTTCTTCCCTTGATTTCAAATTTGAGCCATTGCTCAAGCCATGTTTCTAAACTTCAGGACATTTTGTAAGTTTGCAGAATCTTGTTGAATCTTTTAATATTTTCCCACAAATGCTTTGTCCAGAACAGTACAGCTAACTGGCTGAGGTAAGTATGGCGTCTCTCATTTGCTTACCTGAATCCAAGTTTAGCTGGTATCAGAGATGAAAACACTGAACTAATAAGATAAATCTATATTTAATGCCTCTGGCATGAACAAACCCACAAAGAATTGCACGTCATAGGAAAAGTGCTATTCAGTAGTTTCAGAACAATATCTAGACTAAGAAGTTGCAAGACAGTTGTCCAAACCTGAACAGAACTTCTGAAACTTTTTGGCACATTTCTTGCCCCTACTCACCCAAAGTTGGTCTATCAGCATTTCTAAAATGCTATCACTGTAACATCTAGTTATAAAACATAGATTAACTTTGAAGATTCACTGTACTTTGAATGGTCTTTGAATTCATCCTGTTGGTGGCTAATACCCAGTCAGCCAAATTAATTCTTGCTATAATTCCTCAAAAATCACAGTAGTTACCCTTAGCATGAGTCTGCCCCGCAAGTGTACATAGCACTTGTTCCAGTAATCGTTCTGGATTAAAGCTAAACACAAATAGTTGTGACAATTAATTTATTTCCTTTCTTTTTCTGTTCACAGAATATCCATGAAGATATATTGGTGACACCAGTTTTTATTAGGGATGTGCGAAGCAGTCCCTATTCAATTCAGATTCGGATTCGGCCCAAATCAGGGACAGTGATTCAATTCGTTGATTCGGATCACTGTCCCTGATTCAATTTGGCTGAATCCGAATCTGAAGATCTGATGTTGATTCAGAGAATCAGCAATTCAGGCACAGACACAGCTTTAAAAGTTTTTTCTACATACCTGGAGGTAGCAGGCATGGTTCATGAATGCCACAATGCTGGGGCGCATGGAGCATCCCACAGGAGTGTGGGGGGGGTCCTCCATGTACTCAGCGACAAACCCAGAAGTGGACCAGAAGTATTTCTGATCCACTTCCAGGTCTGCTGGGAAGCAAGCGGGGGCCCCCTGCTGTACCCCCTCAGCTCAGTGATTGTCCACAGGGGGACCCTGGGTGCCCCTCCAGACCCAGGAGGCACCAGTCACTGAGCTGGCCGGAGGGGGGTGTGGAAGTGGACTGGAAGTGCTTCTGGTCCACTTCTGGGTCTGCTGCTGAGCATGCTGGGGAGCTCCTGTGCTCCTGTGGGATGCTCCATGCGCCCCAGCATTGCAGCATTCACAAGCCCCTGCTACCTAGAGGTATGTAGAAAAAACAGTTAAAGCGGTCTCTATGTCTGAATTGCCAAATCTTTCCAAATTTCTCCGAATTGATTCAGAGGGTTCTGTTTTGATTTGGAGAGATTAAAGGGTCCTCTGATTCAATTCGGATTCAGAGATTCGGCCACCAAATCGGGCCAAATCTCACCGAATCGAATCAGGAACCGAAGCTTTGCACAGCCCTAGTTTTTACAGTGAATGACTGGGAAAATTCTTCAAATATGGCCTGATAATCAGTAGGTTGCTTAGTTGTAACTGGTCATAAAAGTCACATGGTTCTGTTTCCCTGATTAGCTGAAGATGAAAGCATTTACAGTGCAAATTTAGTTTTAAAATTCTAATTTCTGCAAATACTCATGAATCAGACTTCAAAATTTTCTTGCTGAGAACATTTGTGTCAGAAATGGTGTAAATGCTGATATTTATGGAGTGAGAATACAAAAGGGAAGCTGAAGTTGCAAAAGCAAACTAATATAAAAAAAAGATTAAACATTTGCAGAAAAATTAAATATTATTTGCCCCAAACTGTCCCTGATGTTTTGCCCAATACCTAGTAAACATTTTCTAAGGATTCACATGCCCAACCTTTTTCTTTCATGAACGAAGATGCAGCTGTGATTCCTTTGTTCATACGCTCTTCTTCAAATGCTCCTGTTGCCTTGTTGAAATCTTTGAAAAATATTCTGCATAGAAACAATTCTGTTGACACATCAGTTTTCTCTGTCTTTCTCTATCCCCCTCATGCTTTATCATCAAGAGCATTTGTATGAAAATGGCAGCTACATTACTGAAGCTGTCATCTGGTTTCTCAGATGTTACTTATGCTCCTTGCATGAGGTCATGTTCCTCTGTGATGTCAGAACTAGCTACATATCCACTGTCTGTGATGTCACAAAGGATAATGAGTACTGGGCTTGAATAGACAGTGGACTCTGGAGCAGATTGCCCATTTCCTTGCAAATTTCCTTAGTAATTTGCATGATAGAAAGCAACACAGATCACATGTGAGATACCACAGCACTTTGACAGCTCTTTCCTTCCACAAGTCACTTCGTAAGAGAAATATTTGCTCACTGGCTACCTCCTTTCTCAGCCCAGCAACCCTTCCACTGCTTGACTCACAAAACATATGCATTCAGAAGAATGAACGGAAAGCTCTGATGTGCATGGCTAATCCACAAACTATAGCCTGAAAATTGCATATGCAAAATGAGATTTATTTCTGAAATTAGTATTTATCAGAGACCTCCTAGATTCATCATATCAATGCATTTTTCTCATGAAGCCCTGGGACAGAAGGAAATAAAAAAAAACAGGTATAAAAGCTTAAAGAAAAAGGGATTTGAACTCTCCAAGGAGAAATATGCCTTGTCTTCAATAAAATCTTCTTTTGTGCCATTCATCAGCTGAGTGGCCTATGTCACATCACTGAGAGAAACGGTTTTGGATGCATCTCTCACAATGAAATTTGTCCTCAAACCCAGTGCTGACTAGTGATGTTATTGTAACTGCTGTGGGTGTTATCCTGATGAAGATAATGTCCTTTGAAAGCTATTAAAGAAAGGGATTAAAAAATTAGTGGGTGCTTTCAGAAAAAACATATAAACCTAGATTCAAAGAATTTCGAGCCAGAAAGGGCCCTTGTGATCATCTAATCGGACCTGTCGCTTAGTACAAGCCACAGAATCTCACCCAGTAATTCCAACATGCTTTTCTAATGCCTTGCTAACATTGTTTCAATAAAACATGCTCTAATATCAGACTGTTGTAATAGTACAACTGCAAACCAGCTGCTGCACTGGCCTATGCTGTTATTTCTCATCACTGAGGACCTTGGGAGACATATAATATGTGTAATGCATTACAGAAGTAAAACACCAATACAGCATCTATGCAGCATCAATGCCTAAAATAGCTTTTGTGAGCGCTAAACACTGTCCTCCCCAGCATCCAAATGTCCAGGGTGAAATAAAAATGGCCAAAGCTACATATGAAATTACCCTACTGCTGACAAACTCAGAGAGGTGTGGTATTTCCAAAGTATTTCATTGTCAGTAATCAACTTTTCCCTTAATTTCTGGCTGCAAAGCAGTGCTTCTGTGTCCTGCCTCTTCTTTTGCCAAGGTGGGTCTTGAACAAGTCACCCCATGGCATCTGTATGGTACTCAGCTGAATTTTATGAATTTTAGCAACCACTTAGGCAGAGATGTAACCAGCTCTTTCAGTGCCTGCGGTAGGGAGAGAGGGAATTATGCTGGCCACTGGAGAGTGGGGTTAGTGGTGGGGAGGAAAGAGGTAGGGGAGGGGGAGAGTAGTCTTCCCTGGTTGGGCTCTCTTCACTTGAGAGGCAGCTGCTAATGCTGCTAATGATGGTGCCATAGCAGCTGGGGCCCAGGCTGCTGCTGCTGAGGGACAACCAGTGGCATGAGCTCCCCAAGGGGCTGTTTCTGGTATCCTGTTTGCCCCCTTCCCACCCCCACAGGCAGGACTGTACCTCCCACGGCAAAGCTTCCCAATGGAGGGGGGCAGCATTTCAACCCCTGCCCTCCCAGATACATTGTTGGCTGAGGGGCTCTGCCTCTCACCTCCTATGGCTAGGTTGGGCTTGCAATGGAGAAAGACTCCTGTGGGAGGAGGCCGTACTAGAGGTCCCTCTAAGATGGCACCCAGTGCTGATGCTCCACTACTATTTATACTACTGCTCTCAGCCATCTCGCATGTTAACCTTTCACTCAAAGGGAGCAGAAATCCATGTCTAGAGCAAATGCAAAGCAAACTTTCCCCACCCCCACCATTCACACACACCAATAGCATAAAAGTAAAAACAGACTAAGACAGGCAGTGCATAGTGCTGTGAAACCTCTCCAAACTGCACATAGCAAACTCTTTGTGCCCTATGTGATGGGCAGAGTTCCAGGTAAGATACCAGATCAATCTGATCTAGTGAATATAATTTTTAAAACTCCCATTACTGTCATGGCCTCAACCTTTCCTTCCTTCATTGTTCAGACAGTATTTTTTCCATCTTATCTTCTCCTTTCATCAAATTTTTTGTTTCCTCATCCTGGAACCACCACATACCTGATCTATGTGCAGATCAAACTCTGGGAACAGATGCTATTGTCAACTTCTACTAGTGTATTACAGCTTTTTTTAAAAACTTTGCAGCCATTGATATAACACCAGGCTCCCTACTTTCATCAATGAGCCCTCTTTCCTATAGCTTGAGAAATAATATAGTCTTCTTCATAAACGGAGAAGCACACTAGTGAATCAAGTCCAGATTGCTGGCTTTGGACAATACCCAGTTCTTCTGAAGAAGGCAAAACAGCCCTAGGATTCACTGGGCAGATTTTGCAATGTCCTATGGAAGGGGTAAATGCTTTCCAAATCCAGCCTGAGCACCTGATGCCCTGATGTGTTATGGTTGGCCCTTATATTAATATGCACAGATGCAATTAGTGGTCATAAAATCATCCCTTCTCTTTTGCTAAATGTCAGAAAGCCTAGCTTACTAGTCACATTCAGGAGGATCCTGCTTTTGCTTTCTGAAGGAGTCAGGAAAATGTTCCATCAATTATTCACTCCATAGTAAAAATCTCTCAAATCATTTTCACTTCATTTTTGAGAGGCTTTGGGTATCATGGCAATTTTCACATAGGAAACAAAATACTTGTATGTCCAGAATGGACATAGTCTGAGCAGCTGAATACCTCCAACTAGAAAGGAAATATATAGCCTTTAATACTTGTGATGCAGTTCAGAGAGTGTGACCAACTATCTCATACTTAGTTGATGGCCAAAGTAAAAGCTGGTGCTTAGCCCACTTCTAGTTTCTTATAGATTGATGTCCATATCACAAATCACCACCACAACTGGTACTAATTTGGACCCCTGCTAAAAGGCATATCTTGAAAATACTTGAAACTCAACTTGTCTTTCACCCATGTACTTTGGGGTTCTCTCCTCTAAATCAAGACCAAGGAACATTAGTAGGGAAGGCAGAAGAGAAACTCACTCTACCTCTGCCTGAGCTGACACGTTCTTTTAGGGATAAATAGAAGACTTCTGTCCTTAGTACTGTATAGGGACACTGAAGTCCCAAACACAACAAAATGAAGGGACTTGATTTTCTTTCAAGTCCTCAGATAAGCTCTGCAAAGTAAATTGAAGGATCAGATCCCTTAGTCAGTGGGCATAAACCCAGTTCAGCAAGACCCAGGAACAAGTACTGCAATGAGAACGATCATTCTCCAGCACTTAGATGACGGTTATGACACCACACCCTTTCCAGCAGTCGATGAAGCAAGGAAAAGAGGTATGACTGGAACAAGGAGTGCAGCCAGGATGCCACATTGATCATCCTTGTATTCTAGGATTACAGGAAAGTAGGGCTGGATTGGGCCTTACAAATTCATCTTGTCCAGCTGCCTGCTCAGTATAGTATTGTCCCTGACTAAACCATCCCAGTCTGTCTAACCTGCTTTTGAAAATTTCTGTGGGTGGAGATTTCACAACTTCTCTAGACAATGATATTTCTTTGACCACCTTCCTCATTGGAAAGTTCCTCCAAATCTACATTTCCTCTACTGCAGCATGAGTTCACTGCTCCCAGTCCTGTCCTCTGTGGCCACAAAGAAATGCCCGTCTCCATCCTCTTTAAACCGGCTCTTAGGTATATGAAGACTGCTATCAAGTCCCCCCGCTCAGTCTTCTACCCCCTGTAGTTGATTAAGACAGGCATACGTTCAGAGCCCCCAAAGCAAACTTCTGCCATGGATAAAGTAGCATCAGGATCAAAGCAATGCAAAGTAGAACAGTAAATCACCAGTGTACTATCCTCCCTGACCTTTGTATTATGGTCACACCTAATTAGCTGGCTACACTAGGGCACCAAAGAAATATCAAAATCTCAGGGAAAGGCTTGCATGGAAATCATTGAGGGAACCACAAGGCTACTTGTGGTACCAGAAGTAAGCAGGTTTATACTGGGCAGGAGCCCCCTAAAGGATAATACTGAC
The DNA here is from genome assembly GCF_001723915.1 of Gavialis gangeticus. Lineage (NCBI taxonomy): Eukaryota > Metazoa > Chordata > Crocodylia > Gavialidae > Gavialis > Gavialis gangeticus. The sequence goes on from NW_017729029.1 coordinate 2,535,541, forward strand.
ACCACTTTTCCTTGGATAGTCCTCTCATTTTAGTTTTTCTGCACATGAATTCTGGTTGATAAACTATCCCTACTGCTGCTTCCCTACTAGTTTAAATATGGCAATAGATAATGACAATTTCCTAGGCCTGTAGCCAGTTGACCCACTCGGACTGATGCTCTGGATCAGGCATAGGACCAGTTTCCACAAAGGAATGTGCAGAAAACATGGGGCAGAGCACATTTTTAAAAATACACTGTTTTTTGTGTTTCATCTGTTACCAGCCACTCAGCTCTGCTGTGGCCTGCTCACCTGCCCTGACGCATCACGGCATTCTTGGACTTGTTTGCATACCCACGATCTGGATAGGAACAGCTACACCAGGTATGGCCAGTGGACACATCTTCCTCATTGCACATGTGCAAAACCACTTCTTGCACCATGTTCTCTAATACTTTGTCTGGTTCATTTTGAAACACTCCAAGTTAAACAGTGGCTTAATTCCCACAGGCCACATTGTTAGGCATTACAACTACATTTTCCTTTGATTAATGTTATCCCACGTACTCCTTTGGTTTCCACTAAACTACCCTACTCCTTTTCTTGGATCCTTCATGTAACTTGGAGATATTGAACACATTGATCATAATTAGATGCTGAATTTAGGCCCACACACATCTCTAATGAAGCCATAACTAGGGCCAGCCCTAGGGCCCTAAATGAAGAAAAATATCCATATATTTTGCTATCCGATTCAGACACATGGTGCTAGGTTTGTTGTGTGTCATCTACACAGAGGTATACAGTCACTTGGTGAATAGACTCAGAGGCCTGTCTACGGCCTAAGCACCATTATAGAATCAGAGAAAATGAGGGTTGGAAGGGACCTCAGGGAGTCATCTAGTCCATAGCATGCACATAGCATGACCATCTCCAACTACATAATCCTAGCCAAGTCCCTGTTCCCCCGAGCGCCGCAAGGAGTGACCAGGAACAACGGTCACAAGCTGGCGGAGGGAAGGTTTAAGTTGGACATTAGGAGGCGCTACTTCACGGTCAGGGCGGCTAGAGTCTGGAACCAGCTTCCAAGTGAGGTGGTGCAGGCTCCCACCCTGGGGGTTTTTAAGAGGAGGTTGGATGACCACCTTACTGGGGTCATTTGACCCCAGTGCTCTTCCTGCCATGGCAGGGAGTCGGACTAGATGATCTGCTCAGGTCCTGTCCGACCCTAGAAACTATGAAACTATGAAGCTTTGTCCAGCCATGCTTTAAAAACCTGTGGGCACTGTTGGCCTGTGGTCACTTTTGGCTGGAACACTTGGGCAACTGGCCTTTCAGGGGCTGATTTGAGTCTAGCAAGTAAGTGTTGCATTTGAGTTTGTATGACAGGGCTTTTATGACACTTGAAGGGACTTCAGTCCACTTGACAGGATATCCCAGCCAGGAACGGTATTTTGACTCATCCTTTTCTCTGCTCAGAATCAACTCCGGGCTCTTTTAGCCACCATCTTTATGCCAGAGTCGAGAGCTTGGAAGAGGTCTTTAGTTATTTAGCAGCTTGACTGCTTACACCTGTATTGCTTCCCCCAGATCAATCCCACAACAAGCACTAGAACATGAAACAAGTCCCACCCACTTACAGTCTCTAATGGGAGATATGTGTGGAAATGGGATTCTGGATTCACTTTCCTAACATCCCCAGAATGGACTCTGCCAAATAAATATCTCTGCTTGGAAACTCTAGCATTAAAAGCCACCATCCATCTTCTAATCTGAAGGAATGCCACAGTTTGAACAAACCTAATAAAACAGGGCAATTAAGGAAGCATTTTTCTGGTGTCCTTCTGGCAAGTTTATAAGGTTGGATGTTTCACCAACAGAAAGACACAATACAGAGCTGCAAGCACTGCACTGGAGTGATATGGGAGCAAAGTCTCACAAGATGATTTTTAGTTCAACAGGTTACAGGTAGTAAGAGGACTTTATATATTTATATTATACTTAAAATGGTCCCTGGTTTCTCCTCCTCAAAGCCATCACGTTTTTCTTCACTGTGTCACACATTTCTTCTTGCTGTTTTTCCATGTATTATTTACACACAGGCAGCCAGCAGTGAGTCGCAGGGTGAGCAAATCATCCATTGACCAGCTCAGTAACAGGTAACAGAGCTAGAAGAAAAGAAAAATAAAAAGGGCGTGTGTGTGTGGGGGGGGACCTCAACCTTTCTCCAGGCTTCTTGTTGGGAACTTGAACTCAGCTCCCAGGGGCAGCCGAAAAACACTGCTAATTAACTGTGCATCTCATACCCCTGCAGAATCAGGGCTTATAACTTAACCTGAACTCAATAAGGCCTATTTAGTTCCAGATACGCATGGCACTAGCTTGGTATGTGCATGTAGCCGAGGCTACTCAATGAGCGAACCCCTTCTCCCACTTCTCATCACCAACTCCCTTCTGTGCTTTGGTATTTCTAGCTGCCCTTCAGACTTCATTACATTTCTCTACTGCCTCTTTGTCTGTCTTTACAAGGTCTGACAAGCGTGGTCTTCTGAGAAGGAGTATTTGCATAAATGGGGGCTATGAAAAATGCACACGTGGGGTGCAGCACAGAGGGGAGAATGTATGCATGCCGATGCATACTTGACTTACAGATCAGTCTCCTCCCAGGAGCGGTGTTCCCGGTTCTGACGGAGCAGCTTGGAGGCACGGTGTGGAATCTGAGGGCTGATGTTGCTGGTTGCAGCGTATTAGCCTCACTCAGCACATAGGTCTGTGGAGAAGAATGTGGTTTCTTCCAGGCCTGGAGATGGTCGTTTTTTACTCTTATTTTTTTGCTTAATGAGAATCTGGAGCAGTCCCAGAAGAACTGCATCTCATCTTCTGCAGCAAGGTGGGGCACAAGCAAAGGGCACACACTGTCCCTCTAGTAGTTCAGCATGAACAGTGGAAGGCAGGATCTCTGCATCATGGACAGAATGCTAAGCCACCTGCATTTCTCTTCCACATTTGACTAAGATGTGAATCTAAATGTTCTACTTGTGTCCAGTCAGCATCTTATCGTTCTGTTTGAAGGTACTTAGGTATTAGCCCTGCTTGCATCTATATTCTAACTTGGATAAATATTTTGCATTCCTAGGGATTTTTCTTTACTTCCTGTCTTATCTTTCATATGTGCTTATTGGGTCCCACCACCGTGGTGTCCTAGTGCCTCACAATCACTAATGTTATTCACCTCCGAATGCCCCTGTGAGGTAGAATGCACTATTATCCCTATTTTACAGATGGGAAAACTGCAGCACAGAGCCAATAAGCAATTTGCTTAAAGCTGTACAGGAAGTGTGAGGCAGGACAAAAATGTGAACCCAAGTCTTATATTGTAGGCTATTGCTCTAACAATGATACCATCCTTTTTTTCCAGCTGCTCTTGCACCCCAGAGGTGGTCATACTGTGATGGGTGTGAAACATCTCCACTTTATCTCACAGGTCAGCTTGTAAAGTGCTTTGGGATCCCTGAGGACTTGAAACAGGCCCGAAGTAGCCCTCAAGCCCACATGTGGTGGTGACAGTGAGGAAGTCTGGCTGTTGTTTCTTATGTTGAAGATTGGGCCCTTCTCATCAGGATAACAGGAGCAGAAAAACTAGATATTTGTCTCATGTCTAACACTCCTGAGGGGATGGAAAAGGGGCTGAAACCTAAACACCCTTGTTTCACTGGCATAGCACCTTGCCCAGCCTATTATAACTGCAGCGCGCTCTCTTAAGTGCTTTGGTACTTTCCAGTTCCAGGCAGGCAGCTGCTCTTGTGTTTTCTTGGTATTTCAAGTTAAGGTCCTGGCCAGCCCCTGGAAGGTCAGATGCTTTTGAAAAAGAAAAAACACAGGGAAGAGAAAAGTGCAAAGTTCCAGAGTTCAAGTCAGAATGAGTCTGGCTTGGTCAATTCCTATTTAATTCAAGTGGGTTCAGTGGTCCCAACAGACAGCTAAGAAAAGGAAGGGGCATAAAGGTGACTCTGAAGGAAGAGAAGACAACATGGAACTGGAGGAAGAGGCTTTGAGGAGAGGAAGCTATTAAATATTGCTGGATAATGCACATCATGGATACATTGTAATGTCTGTGGCACCTACACCTGAAGGCCCTCAAGGGAAAAGAGGAGGGGGAGAATAATTAAAAGGGAGAAGAAACCAAGTGAAAACCAGGGAGACAAAAAAATGGGGAAAGAAACACAGGGAAAGAAGACGGTAAAGAAAATGAAATATAAGAGAACCCAGACAAGCTGTGCTTTTAGGGGAGCAGTTTTGGTTTAAATGCAATTGTGTTTCCCTGGCAGCCATCCCAGAGTGCTGTATATTTTCTGTATGTGTGCCTGTTTCTGGGAGGAGGGAGGTAATGGCACAATGTTGTTGCTGAGGGAAATTGAGTCAAATTGCTGCTCGCTGTTACTGCTGGGCATGTAACTAGGTTAATGGGGCATGTATTTTTAGAGCTGGCTGCCCAAGCCTGAGCTGCTGCTGCTGCTAACCTAAAGGCTACAAAACAGGTGAAGCAGATCTCATTCCTAAATGAATTTTCCTGCAAAACAGTTGTCTCTTCATTAGGTTTATACATGGCTGCAGCGCCACAGGCCACAGCCGTGCTGGGGAGGTCAACAACTTGAGCTCACATACACTGCTGTTGGGTCATATCATATGCACCACCAATTTAAGCTGCATGCAGCAACGTGGGGGCCCACAGAATTTGTTTTTTTGGGTTGCAGACAGACTACCTTGTTCTGAAGTTGCCCCAGGCACCAGTCACCATCGGATCGCATTTTTATAATCCCTCATGAGGACTCCTGCCCTACATAACGGGCACCATAAGCAAGTCAGGAATTCTCTCCTAGCTATATTCTGTGTCCCAACCTCCCACAAAAGGCAGATGCAAAAACTGAATATCAGCTTGATCATAACTGGTTGCAAACCTCACCCTTCCCAATCTGATTTTGTCTCCACTGTACAGTATACTCTCACGCACTCTAACAGGTGTAAAGTTGATTTGATTAGCACATTGGAGAAGACCTTGCACTGCAGCTTCTCATTGCTTTCTGTGAAACATCTACCCAGCCATGGTGCTGTTTTTGTAGTACCTTGCTATCATGCCACACAACAGCTTTGTGGTAGGATTCCCAGGAGGTGGAATCACAGAGACTCAAAGAAAGGAGTAGGAGATGAAAGACTTTTCAAGACCCTAATCTTCTTTAAAAAGTAGCATTAATCCCCCAATGACTGCATTGAAAAATGTTGGCAAGAGCCAACTACACTGCCCTGGAACTCAGTTTTATATGTGGCTGGCTCCACCCCTTGTGGCTTGGGCCAATCAGCTCCCTCCACCTTTTCATGCTCTTTCCCTAAAGTTTTCTCCCTTTCCTTTTTTTGTTAGTTTAAACCTCAGCATTTCCCTGAACCCCCCCTGGGCAGTAGGGAACCAGTGACAAGTAGCCCCACTTCCTGACAGTGAGGAAAAGCAAGCAGAAGAAATGAAGGAGAAAAAGAAAAAGTAAGAGAAGCAGATGATCTTGTCATTTCCTCCTTTCCCCTCCTATAGGAGATACAGCAGCGCTGCATTCTTGCCATCTGGACAAGGCTGTGAATAAGGGGTCCTGACAGGCTCTTGATTCGAGAAGGTATCTCCCAGCAGTTAGTGTTTGCTAGCATCACTTGTGCCTCCGAGTCCAGACAGGATCCAGACCATGTAAGGCATTTCCACAATGTGGAAAGATAGAGTCAAAGGTGTTTTCCCCATCATATAATACACGAGGGAAGGAAGAATTAGCTGTATACTGCTTCCATCTTCTCTGGCAATTTGATTTCCATGAAAGATTTCAGGAAATAGGTCTGAGAAATGAAGGCAGTTTTGATTAACCTTTTCAATGACTCCTTTCTGCTATTACCTCCCCTCTTCCCACCTTGGGGTTCTGTAGGGGATTGTTCTGCTGTAAAGAGAGCCATTTGGGCCATGTGTCATTGCAGGAATTATATGGCTTGGTGTTTCATTCTTGCAAAAGGACATACATTTTCACAGCTCAGAGTGATTTAGTGCAAGGATAAAGTATGGTGTAGTTGCAAGAAGAGATTGATCTCTTTCCCAGCTCAGTTGTAGTTGGCCTATCTGTACTATACCCTCCCCCCCTCATAATGTATAGCAGAGAAAAGCTTCTGGGGAACTATATAACTTCGGCATCTGCCTACAAGTTGCAGCTCCAAGCTTGTTCTTGCCAATACTCAAGCAGCACAGGAGCTACTGAAGGTAAAGCCCCACATTCCCAGGATGGATGAAAATATTTAACCCTATCCATCAATCATTTGTATGCTAGTTGAATTGCATCTGAATCTGAGTGGATTTAGCAGGAATCTAGTGAAGGTAATGTATTTTAGGTAAGAAATAAACGAACGCCCTGGCTCTGAGTAATTATTAAAGTCCTTGGGGTTGCTGCATTTCTAGCTTGGTTCCTTATATTCTGCCTCCCCTTCCCTAAATTCTTCTTTGTGTGAATGTCGTTATATGCTGGCAAACATCTCCTGGGTTCTGTCCTAGAGCTGGCTGCATTTCAATGGTGGGTAAAAGCATTCCTTTATGAAGGGGTTGTTGCTAATACTTTTGCTGTCGTTGCAAAGAGATAATTTTGGTTCAATGCACATGACACTCCTAATCTTCAACTTGCAAAGGCACAACTGAGAAATGTAAATGGTGACCCTTGGAGAGTATATGTAAGCCATATACCATGCAGCACTGCAAGGGGTGAGAGGCGCTTCTCCTTGATTTTTAGGGATGGGACCTGTATTAAATTGCATACCAACAATAAACAGAAGTCAAACGACAAGGGAAGCATAGGCATGCATGTTTTTTCAGTCTCATGACCTCTCTTTACATTTGTCTGTTTCTTTCTTTATGTTACAGTTGATGCTGTTTTCCCACGTCTCTGATTTTCCTGCTGCGATCTCTTCTGGGGATCGTGCTGTGCGTATGAAATCAGTTTGCATATCCAAGCTGTAATCTATAGAAGTTTAAATAAATTCTAATTAGAATCTACATTCCTTCCCAGTCTTCAGATTTCTACCCATCTCACTCTTCTATTTCTTTCCTTCTTTTTCTTTCCCTTTAACATTGTTAAACTCCTTCTTGATTTCTGTGGTCTGTGGGTTGGAAGAAATTAGATGCCCTTCATTGTGTGTGTGTGTTTGTGTGCGAGGTGGGGAGGGAGGGTGGATGACCTGAGTGGCACTGCAAGCTGTACACTTGGCTCCTGAACTCAGCTGTGATATGAGCATGCTTCCCCTTTATTGATTGCATTAGTGCAAAGGATTTGGAATGACTTAGATTGAGCAATGGACTATAATTTGGTCCAGGTTTTGCAAATACATGGTTGAGTATCAAAAAAATATTTTTTGAAGAGGCTTCTGAGAAGAGAGGCAGAGCAAAAACAAGCAATGCAAGCGACCAGAGTGGGAGTCTCTGCAGTCTAGGAGGCTTCATTTCTCATAGCCAAGGCCCTTGCGTCATCTGCATACTCAGCAAATTACAATATAATTCTGTGTGGTGGTCTTGGTGGGGAAATAAGAAATCACATGATCTCCTTCTGCCCTTGATCAGCCAATCAGTCCCTGGTACTTCCCAGTGTCTCAAAGCATTTTGATTTTTTGCTGCAAGCAGCACCTGATGCTGACCCCAAACTATTAGAAAGTTAGTCTTTTCCTTCCTAGTGGCAGGTTCCATTGTATGGCTTGTGTCTTTGCCATTAATAGAAGCTCAGACACCTGCCCCCTCACTGTCTTCTTATTCCTCTTGTTAGCCATAGACAGCACAAGGGAAAGATAAGTCTCTCTTCCAACACATGCAGAGAGCTTGGCGAGTGCTGGAGGGTTGGGCTGGGGCATGCTGGAGTGGCTGCCTGGAGCTGAACAAAAGAATAGGGGAGTGGTATTGTGCTAAGGGCAATCCTGTGGGTGGGTGGAAGAGAGACTGAACCCATCTCACTACAGTAAAGCACCAATGAGGGTTGAGTTTATTCACAGCTGCTTCCATCCTTTCCTCTTCCTAGCATGAAATGTCACTGCAGCTTCACTCACTTCTGCCTGGGTAGACTTGCAAGCTTTCAAAGGCGATCTTCCCAAGGCCACATCTGCTGCTGCCGCCTATGTTTAAAACAACTCATTAAAGTTCCTGAAAGGCCTAAAAAATGAGTAATTCTTTAAATGAGTAAGTCTATAATAGCCCTCTAATAAGCTATAATAGGAGACTTCTGTGCTGCTAAGCATGCCTTCAGCTGACAGGACTGCAAGAAGGCCCCCAAAGCCTGAGAAATCTGTAGGAAGGACACAGAAAGCAGTGGCTGTCTGAGCAGTGGGTGGATGTCAGGCTCGGGGCGACAGAGCTGCCCCAGCAAAAAAAACCATGAAGGCAAAAGGAAATGAGCAGCCTGGAATAAATGGATTTCAAGGCTCCTTTAACTAGCAAAGCCTTCAGGAAATGTGTGTGTGGAAAAGCGCTTCCCTTCTGAGCCCAGCCACGTTTAGTATTTTATCAAGGGGGCCTACCAGCCGCAAAGGGCTTGAGTTTCTGTTGTTTATTGGTAAATGCTAGACCCCAAGAGCACAAAGAGGTGGTCACAGGAGGGGGATTCTGGCAGGAAATAAATACACTAGAAAAAGATTGGAGAGCCCTTTATTTTCTAAAAAATATCCTCAGTGCTTATTTTTATCTTCTCCTCTTATATGAATCAGGCTCTTTAGAGCCAAGGGCTTCAATCCTCTGTGATTCACCCCTGCTCTGCCCTTGTGCCCTATGTGCTCTCGAATGAGAGTAGCATTGCTTGGTTGGGACCTGTTCCAATGCACATGAAATGGGGAGCAATATTTCCATCAAAGTTTTGGTTTCATTCCAATTGATTTTGTGCTCTCAAATTTTTTCACTGAAAGGGCTTTTTTGCATTGAAACATAGGAACAATGGACTGTTTTCCTCTTTCCTTATAAAGCATATAGCACCACTGTAGCATCTTTGCACATGCTGATCTTTTAACAGAATTGCAGCTTTGAAAATGCTTTTGGTGTTCCTTTCCTGAGGTCATTCACCCTCACGTGAGTGAATCAGATATTGCTCAGCACATCTCAGGAGTGCTTAGTTTCTGAACTTCTCAGTTCTCTGTCACTTCCCTGTTCTGCAGAGGGTGAATGATTTTAATATAAAGGGGGAAAATGCTCAAATTGTAGTCCCTTGTGAACATACCCTGGGACATTGCCTGTGTGTTAGGCAGAGTCATGTTATGTTCTGCTATCTGTAATCTGGGCTCAGCTCCTCGTGTTTGTTTATTAAATAGTCTTTATTCAAGCTTTGGTTCCATGTACAGGTGTCCTGTCCAAGAGGAAGATCAGGAAAAGAAAAGGAAATGGAAAAGAATCACGAAAGAGCAGCTCTAAGAGACACAGATGCATCCTTTTAGAAACTGGTGGTTACTCATAGTCTTATACAGTGGAGAGAGAGAGAGAGAGAGAGAGAGAGAGAGAGAGAGAGAGAGTGTGTGTGTGTGTGTACACATGCACAAGCTGTCAACAGCGTGGCCATCAATGTAAAAGGGACTTTACAAGCTGAGCAAAGCTCTCTGGATAAAACAAGAACTCTCTCATTTCGTCACCAGAACCTTTAACACGAGGCCAAAAGAGTTCATTTGAGTCTCTGGCTGGGTCTGAAAGGGGACGTGCAATAATATAGTGTGCAAAGTTCTCCCTGTCATATTTTTGGCAAGTGCCAGAAATCTCACAAGAGCATCTGTTCTTGTGAGATTTCCAGCTCAGCACTGATGAAGCAAAAAGGTCAGCGGAGTATGTGGGATGGAAGAACAGCCATGCTGGGAGCAGTCTCATTGGCAGAGGAGTCCAGGACCATTTGAGGCTGATGCTTCTTTCCACTATGATGAGAAGAGGGCTCTATCTTTACACCCACATGCCCAGCACCTTGGCTGTGCTCCTTTTCTGAGTGGCTGGCATGAAACCCATGGATTAGAACTGGCTCATCCCTTTTCCCTTGTGGACTATGTGGCTCCAGCTCATAGCTGCCCAGGCTGAATAACTGCCTGGCACGCCAAGAATAGGATCTCTCAATAACCGAATCTGACCGCCGGCACTGCCAGCCTGTGACACCCCATCGAGTCGCTTAATGCTGGGAACAGCTCCCGATGCCTCTGAAGACAAAAATGCAGCTATTGTCTTGTCTTTATTAAGGACTTGAGATGAAATGTTATAGCCTTATTGGTTGCACAGAAGAGGAGAAAATCCCCTCCTGAGATTCGCAGACATGACCTGCTGGAAGCAGGCAATGTACCAGCCTGAATGTCTGGAAATATTTTCAGGCCCAAGTGGAGAAAGATATTTTCTCTGTTAAAAATACATTGTTCAGCTTTACCTGATCCTGGTGCCAACAGGGGCTGGAACGCACAGCAGCTGCTTGGGTACAGGCAAGCTAAGGGGTGGAAGACAGTGCCTTCTTGTCATGGCTACCCTCATGCTGGTGGCCCACAGGCCACTAGCAGCATTGCTCGGTCAGAAGGCAGGTTCCCATAGCAAAGCCACAAGTCAGGATGGGAAGGACAATCTGAGTCTGCTGCCCCACAAAACCTCAAAGAACTGCACTTGTTCAGAGCTAGTAGCACCTCAGGTGAGATAAGATGGTAGCCTCCTGATGCTGAAAATACCTGAGAGCTATGAAGTAGGGGAGGGAGAAGAACTCAAATGTTCACACTGGGATGATATTTGTATTTGAAGGTTGTAGAATAGGGCAAGTATATGGACCCTGTAATATGAGGGTGAAGCCCCATTCATGCCCTACAATCTACCTGCAAGAGGACTTGGTCTGTAGCTCCTTTGGAAATTAGGGAGTGAGGATTGCAAGTTTGATCCTTTTTCTGACTTTCCCAGGGATCCACGGTGTCAAGGAAACTGGCACTAATCTTTGCCAAAAAGGGAAATAATGGGGGAATAACAGACAGACTGGCAGCTCAGTTCTCTCCTCCCTTCATGGAGTAGGAGTCAGTGAAAGTCCTCCCAAAAGCTCTTCATGAGAGGTGTATAGCCCTTTCCTGGTCAAGGCTCCGAAAAGGGGGGAATAGTTAATAGTAAGAGCTGTGCCATTGGGGAGGGGAGGGGGCAGAAGGGTTCCTCTAATCCTCCCAGCCATTTGCTGACTTCTCACAAAGTGCAAAAGGATAGTTTTGCTTTTGCAAAAGCTTTCTCACCTTGCTTTGTTTGGCTCTAGGGTCAGTTTTACTGGAAACTACCAATGTTTGAGGTGAGGTGGGAGGGAGGGGGAGATGAAAGTTTGTGCTTGTAGTGAGAAGCTGTAGTGCCATCTGTAACCTCCAGCAGCCCAGGGATGTGACTGCCAGACACCCAGGCAGGCCTTTACATTGACAGAGCATGATGCTGAGGAAAAACCTGGCAGCCCTGGCAGCCCTCCACAAACCCTGGTGAGCAAGGTCCCACGCTAGGCAAAGCAGGAGGCCATGCAGGAGGGCACAACCAGGCATGAGCATGCAGCTTCATTAGGCGTAGTGAAAAGGATGGTTTGGGGGTGAGGTTGCAGCAAGCAGCGTGTCTGCCATTAATCCAACGATGCCCTGGATGTCAAGCTTGGACCTGGGGGGGGGCACAGAAAGATGATTTTTTTCCTTTTCCCAGGCAAAAATGATCTCATGTTTTGTCTAATCTAAATTCTGTCAAGCAAGCAAGCAAGCAAGGAAAGAGGGTGAACAAATGAGCGAGAGGGGGAGAGGGCTACATAGTTCATAAAAATCTGCCGGCCACATGTTGCCTGAGCTCACAGACAAGGAAGGGGAAAGCCAAGTGCTGGCTTTTCTGTGCCACAGGACAGAATGGGAATATACTCTGGGCTCTGAATGTCCTTGCATTTCAGCCAAGGAGAATTCATCTCCCATCAAGCTGAGTACTGACTCCTTTAGTAGGACAGGGAACTGTCTGGAGAGGGGGTGGGCTAGGATCAGTCACAGACAGTGGTCACATTAATCTGTGTGGTTTAACTGCTGCTAGTCTTTGATGGAGCCTGATCAATCTGGGTGGTAGCTGTAGTGCAGACCCGAGAGCCCATTACCTATATTTGCAGTTCCACCTAGGATTATTATAATGTAAAGAATGTTAAATGTGCTGATGGCTCTTCTCCATGTGCGTCTTGTCTGAAATTACCCTTTTGCTCACTAACTGTGAAATAGCAAGACAAATGCTCCTGTTCTAAGGGTTGGGGAGAGAGAGGGGAAATCACTTTTTCCCCCATGTAAACCATCCAAAAAGCTTCCCTCACCCAACAGGTTTCATCGGAATTACATGTGAAGAGACAGAGGGCTATATGTGGACGTGGGTCAGCAGATTTAAATCGGTCACTTGATTTCACTGCCATTCTGTTTTATTTTCCAGTTCTTCTCCACTGTCCCAGGGCAGGAACATTTGGCTTCCTCATGTTACAGAAGAATGTTTCAGCATAAAATCATCTGCTGGCATTGTTATGTACACATTCTCTCTGATGAAGATGTCAGATTTAACCACCTGCTTGTCATCTTCTCCCACAAGTAGCTTGACATTTCTTCCATATTGCCCCTTATACACAGCTAACCCTTCCCAAATTGGCCTGTAAAGTTAGCCACTACTCTATCCTCAAGACCTGCTTCACGGCAAAGAGACTGCTAGTCAATAATGGCTTATAGCAGTGGTTCCCAAACTCTGACAAATTGTGTAGCACCAATTTAAAATGATACAACCTTAAGTACCACCAACAAATTTTTGTCATATAAAGTAACTGTAATAAATCTGTTAGCGTGTAGCACTGACAGGTTGTCTGTGTAGTGCGTACAACTGGTGGTACACATACCACAGATCGGGAAATGCTGGCTTAATAGAGCAAGGGCCAGTGTGAATTGCTGATCTATGGATCTATCTTAACAACTTAGATGGCCTTCTTCTTGTTGCAATTTTAACAAATGGGTTGTCATGTTAGACGAACAGACTGAGGTTCTGGTATTTGCACAATCTTTGGAATAGGGACAGCTTTCATTACTTCTTCTTGGCTATGGCATAAGTGAAGGGAAATAGCACATCTCTGGAGTGAGTTCTGTTCCCTACAGGTACTTATGTTGCACCCTCACCATGGTCCTTCTGGTACTGCATTAAGCCATCCAGAAATGCAATTCTTCAGACTTTTCTGAGGAGATTGCATTGGTCAACCTGGCCCAAGGGAATCTGTTCTGCTACTTCCAAGGAAGCGAGAGAGTGGAGAGGAAGATTTTGGAGAGGAGTCTCCACAATAAGACTCTGAAATGTGTTTCCAGACCACAAAAACCACACTGGAAAACTTGCCCTGAATTCTTTGCTGTCAGGGAAGGAGCCTGGACTCTGATGGGAGATGTTAAGCATTGCAAACTGAGAGGGGGCCTCTCGGTGTCGATTAACAAAACAAACAAACAGCAAACAGCGTTGCCCATAATGAACTCCGGCCTCGAGCAGGGAGGAGGAGAGATTAAAACAGGATGCCACTGCTGCCATTCGTTCCTAAGTACCGGGTGGGGAAAAGACTGTAAGCCCTGTGCCTTATCCTGAGCTGAAGACCCTACCATACACCGATGACCTCTGGACCAGACCCATCAGAATTCAGCTCCTGAATGTAGTTCCAGGGGAGCTATCTGATGGTTCATTTTGGGGATGCTGCGCATTTCACTGCAGGGTATATGTCTCGACAGAGACTGTGTCACTTCAGGTGACCCCCTAACCTTGCAGGTGTCATGCAGGGCCAAGAGATTATCTCCGTGGCCAGTACACAGCACATCACTCCCAAAGAGAAGTGACTCTAACTTCACGTAGCCATCGTGAAGCAGAGAGCAAAACCGAGGGTTGAAGGGAAGTCGCTTAGTACTGTGGGCTTCCAAGATTTAATTCCCCCTAACTTCAGCTCCAAAGAGTGGCTTCCTACCCTGCTATGCAACTCATGAGGCCACCCACCCTTGCTGTTGCTCCGGACTAGTTTGTCCATAATAAATAGCTTAAAAATAAAATCTTTAGTAGCTCTGAGTGCCTGGTAGAGGCTTTTCAAGTAAGGATAGTCTTGCTTTTCTGAGTGCTCCAACATGTTGTCCAAGAGGAAAATACTGCTATGAATCAGTAGCACCTACCAATATGATGGCAGTGGTAATAATAGGACTCAGATCCCTTGCTCTAAAACTGGGTGCCACATCTGCTGGAGACAACAGCAAAGTATCTCTGTAAATGGCTAGTAGTATAGGGGCTGCAGAAACGTGGCTGAGAAACCTGTGACTGTCCCGTAGAGGGCAGAATTGCACACACCAGCAAGCCAATTTATTGCAATTCTCATTTCCTAAGCTGCGGGCTGGGTTCACAAGCTGATAGACCCTAAAAAAATGAACGGGGGGGGGGGCAGGAGACAGAGATCGAGAGAGACAGACAGAGAGAGAGACAGAAAGATGCACTTTGGTGCAAAACTTTTTCTTACATTGCCTGAATTCTCAACTCTCTATTAACAACCCAGCAGATTGTCATTACAAAAATAACCGTCATGCTTATACACACACATATAGCACGCTGACTCGCCTGCCTTTGTTGCATTAAAACACAAAAGCAGCTTCAGGAGGGGCCCGGTACGTCGGGCCAGTAATGAAAGCCGTCTGGGAGCTGATCACTCCTTTATCTCCTCAGCTCCATGTTCTTGAGGGCCACGTTTTTTAATTTGTGTTGGATAAACAATATGGGATTGTGTACGCAAAGAAGCTCTAATTATCCCCCCGGGTTGTGTTTCCTTAAAGGAAATGAACTGGGCATGGCATTCCCATTTGAGAAATGCACCAGCGCAATAGCTTCCAGATTTCTCTTCATGCCACTAAAATCCAGAAGATCTTGCTGTAAGACCCCAGTCTGGCTGAAGCAGAGGGATGGAAGGAATGCACACACCAGGCTGTGTAGTGCATACGGGATGTCGCACACATGCTGCTGAAGCGCCAACTTCAAAAGGATCTGCGGGTCCTTTGTGTTTGAATAAATGCCCCAGAATTCTGATACTTCTCATGACAATTTGAACCTCGCAGGTCCAGAAATCAAGCTGGAACTTTATATAAAACAGCAGCACCCCTTCCCAGGGAGGTTTCTGGCACCACAGGGGCAGATCGTTTCTATGGGGCATGCAGATTAAAAGAGGAGAGCACCCAAGTGTTCCTATGGTTGTGAAACTGTTGTCTCGGGCATGGGCTTACCCCCAGCCCTACTCCCCTGCAGCTAGCCCCATGCCCCTCAGTTCTGATATGCAGTCCCTTGACTCTCTCACCCCTTCAATATATTGACAGTGTGTATACAGTCACCCATCACCACTGTATCCGAACATCTTAGGTTCCCACATGGTCTTCTGGTGCCCCTCATTCCTGACCCAGAGCCTTCCTCTCTTGCAGCTCTGGGCTCTCTTAAGTCTTATGTAATTAAGCGTACACAGTGTGAATTTTTTTTTTAATTCCTTCCTTCCCCCCCAGTACTCCCCCCATCTCCCTCTTATTTTGTGAGAGGTTTTCCATTGTGGTTCCATAAGAAACTATGGCTACTCAAGGCAGTGCCAAAACATAATCTCTCATCTGGGTGATGCCTCCCAGGGAAATCCCACGTTAGGTTCTTCATTTTCCCAGCAAAGGCTTTAAGCAACACTTTACCTCCTCGTCATTCAAAGGCGCATAAAGAAACTCCTTTACAACCCAAGAAACCTCTGAAAAAATTAACCATCAGAAGATGCTTTCCATGCATGCAGACACGGACCAGGTAACGCATGCTCCATTCAGAACCATTTCTCAGAGAGGCCCTTTTGTACTCCACGACTTGCTTAAGCTGGTGAATAATGGATATCAACATAAAGCACTAACCTGCCCATGTAAATACCACCAAAACACATCCATGTAGCAAAGGACCCTAGTATATTATCTGGAAGCAGGGAGGTGATCCCTACTCCAGGTGAAGCACCTGCTAGAAAGGAGGTCTGACCATGAGAGAGAGATGAACCATGAATCTAATATATTTATTCCCTTCCCATAACATGCAGCACTCTTTATGTACACTGCTGACAATAGCTTGGGGATATCTTTAGCCTTTATTGCTGATTGTACCTTTAATGATATGGGTAGTTAACTTGGCAATAGTGGAGTTAATGCACCAGGCATTCACCTCTCCCGAGACTTGACATCAAATCCTATTTATGGTATGTGACGATGAGCTTGGTGGTTTCTCATCCTAGTCCATTGATTGCCAAGGATCATCAAATAATTAGGCATGATGGGCAGCCTCTAGCTGTTCGGGAAAGACTTAGGGCTGGATCAGCCGGCAGCACTGTGGATGGCCAGCGTGGTGCACTTGCAGAGCTGTGTTCCAGGGGCCAGGACTGAAGCAGTATTGAGTGGCATGACAGAGATGTCTTGGCTGAAATGTGAATATGGAGCTGAAATCGCCATCCCCTGTTCACAGAAATGCTCAAAGCACACAGTCTCCAAGACCTCTGATCTCCCCCATTCCTTCCTCACTAACTGCACCAGACTGAAGCCCAGTTCATAGCTTCATCATCTGCCAAAGTGCTGGGCTCAGTGCAAAATCCAGTCTAATGTTCTGCTGAGGAAGAGACTCTTGTCCCAATGCTGGGACTGATCTGAGTCACAGCATCATAGAGCTGAGCACTAAGGCCTGGCAGCCCTTCCCAAACATTCACTTTAGCTTTTCATTACTTATAAATTAGGAATAGGATTCACTTTATTAAAACTAACAAAGCAGGGATGAGGCAGGGATCAGTCTGCAGAGGAGGCTAGGGGCTGTTTGCTGAACTGAACAAGGGAGCGCAGGATCGTGTGTGTATGTATGTTTGTGAAAAGGGGGGGAGAGAAAGAGAGAGAAGGGGGACAATGGTCATGTAGCAAGGAGGCACGGGGAGGGTTGTGGGGTAGAGTATGGGACTGGGGAACAGCATATGGGATTCAACTGGGATTCGAGACCTGTGTCAAACTCATTTTTTTAATGGGAAGCTGCAGTGAGGGACCAGAGGCTCCAAGCTGTAGGGAGCTATTTGTGAGGGTGGAGCTGAGAGTGGGGCATACAGCTGGGTGTATCTGGTAGGTAAAGCAGATGGGGTGAGGAGGAAAGCCAGTGTCTCAGAAGGGCATCAGCACATGCACCAGAGGGAAAGGTTGCCTGCTGCCCCTTTACTGCCCTGTACCACAGTCCTGCAGCCTTGTCTCCCTCTTGCTGTCAGTCTCATTTTCCCTTCTCATGTGTCCAAGCCCCTCATTAGCAACTGCACATGAGAAGCCGCATGGTTGTACAAGTGTAACATAAACCGGCCATTCCCCACGCTTAGTCACTGGGAACCAGCTTTACAGAAGGATTTAAATTCAATTTGTTTTATTGAAGTTTCTTTTTTCTTCCCACTGATGCATCAAACTATCATCTTACTCCTATCACCTCCTCTGTCTCTTGCTCCTTCCCTCCCTGCTACTTCTCACCCCACCCCTTCTGCAAATCCCACTGTAGGGATGATCCCGCTAAGGCTGTCTCCCCTTTCAAGCTCACCGATGCTTCCTGCTGCTTTAGCCATAGAAATGCCACGAATTTCCTTTGTGTTCCTGGTTTAAAAGAAAAAACAACCCCAGCAAGTGGCAGTATCAGAGCTGACAATATTCTCTGCGGTTTCTCTCCCAGCCCCAAGTTTATCCCTGTGCAATTCAGCATAGGAAAGCTAATAACGACGTGTCAGCCCAGCCTGATGTATATTTCCAGAGTCTAATGGCTGGGCCTGTAAATGCCTCCTTCGCTCCCACCCAGTGCTTATTTGTGTCTGAAGACACCAGCCCTTTCATGCTGCACTAATGTCAGTGATTTATAGGGACAGGTTTCTGGTGCTTTTCTTTTTTTTTTTGACTCCTCTCTCTTTTTTTCCCCACCTCTAAAATGCTTGCTGCCTGGACTGTGCCTTTCCAGTTTCACCTCTGCAAGAATCTTCTTCAGCATTCAGGCCAGCTGGTTGAACCCCAGTGGGATCGGTGGCTTTCACTGGGTGGCAGGGACCAATTCTGCCTTGGCCGGTGGACAGAGTGCATGACCTAGCAGGCAGCTGTAGGAGTCTATAATCCAAGAGAACTGGGAGATGGGGACACACAGCCAAGCCAAACAGTGCTGGGATCTGTTTGTTTTAAAGCTTATAACTAACAGAACAGCAGTGACATGTAGTAACTCCAGACAATGCAGTTGCAGAGACACAGAGTTAGCCATGTTAGTATGAAGTCAAGTAGAAGGCAAGTTAAATCTACCCTGCAGTCCAGTTATGCTCAAAGTAAACCTCTTAGGCTAGGGACAGAAGTTACACATAAATCAGTATAAGTGCTCAGAAACCAGTTCAAATCTGTAACACAACAGAAATTTAGTGCACAATACTTGTACCTCCCCTCCAAACTTCACCCTGCATTTCTGCAATCAAAAGTAAATACCTGTTCACTTGCTTATCAGTTCAATCTACACAGCTTAGACTAACCTGCAAAGATTTAATCAGTTCAGCCTTGACCTTTTTGACTCTGTATTTAGCCTTACAGTTCTCTTCAGTCTCCTGCCCTGGCTTCTGAGTCTTACACCTGTTTGCTAAGTTTGAGGCCCTTCTGCTACCTAGGCTTAAGTCATTCTTAACTTTCAGTACTGAGTTAGCCCAGTGGAGTCTGTGCAGGAGCAGGGCCTATGGCTGGAAATTTGGTGAAGCAAGGGCTCTGCTTCTTCAGAGTTTGTAGTCCCCAGTGAAGCAGGGTCCTGATCCAGGGACTGCTGGGTATTGTAGTTATACTCTGCTACTGATGAGCAGGCACTCCAAAGTGGAGAGAATGCTCTAACTACAAATGGAAAGGCCTGCTGGGTATAGCTGCATCCTTGCAAATGCTGGTATGTGCCCCAGGAGAGGACATGGCAGATGCTGAAGGGTAGGCTCTGGCAGGTGGACTGATACGGCTACTTTCTTTCTTGGAGGGGGAACAATGGGCTTGCCAAACAGGGGATGACCAGACTTATCCTTTCCAATGGTGACCAATACACCGCCATTTGAAATTTAACTAATTTGCTTGTATTGGGGCTGTTGTGAAATCTGCATGTATGTGCAGGTACATGCACATGCAGCTTTTGGTGGGCAAGGGAGCTTGTACAGGAGTGTCCACATGTGTATGAACATGTCAGGAAATGGACTGCGTGTCTGCATACTATATGTGTTTGTATGTACTGGTTGTGGGGGGTCAACTGTGAGTGTGAAGATGTATATTTGCACACACAGGAAGATATACTTGTTTGCGTGTGCCTACCTGTGCCTGCACTTTCACATATCCACCACATGCTGAAATTACAGGAGAACTGAGCATGCATTCATATGCTTCTGTGTGCACATGTGAAGAGAGATTTGCACGTGCATGAGAAGGTGTGTATGGTTACATAGGGAGAGGGACTGAGCATGAGACAGTATGCGAGAGAAACAAAGGAGTGGAATTGACCTAAATTATAGAGCCATCCCTCCCCTCCTTAGTGGTAACTCATGATGTATTTCCAGGCACAACATATCCTTCTTTGCTCTTCCTCCATAATACCATGCCCCTGGCGATGGGATAATGTGTTTATCTCCTAAGGGGAGGAACAAATAACTTTCCTGAGTGCTGTGCTCTTCCATGATTTATTATACCACTCCTCAGCACCCGCCACTTGCACTGGAGAGTCACTAAGTTTTAACAGCAGAAATAATTATGTTTTCATTATGAAAGCAAATTAGGCGGCTGCCTAATCGACTTTATTAAATACCAACGAAGTCCCTGGGTGAGCGAGTGGAGAAGGGACTCTCTGTGCTGAGATCAGAAGGGAAAACATCATCTTGTCATCACACTGATGAGCTTCCAGGCAGCCCTGCGAGTAGGGTGCTGGCAGGGAGCTCTCTGGGGGACCTTCCCAACATCATCCCAACCTGCCTGGGATGCTGCCCTCCAGCACTGCAGAGAGTGAGAAATTATTCCAGGCGAAACACTGTTGTGCGAGTTACAGCTGTGCATGCCAGAGGCGCGGGGGGCATCCAAGGCAAGCTCCCAGAGCTTTCCATTACAGCCTAAGCCCAAGGAAAGAGGAAGAGGCAGGGACTGTGGGCAGCAGAAAAATCAAAGCAATGTGTGTGTGAAAGGTAGCATTATAGCATACAGATCGTGGCTAGAGAGTTTGCATGCTGTATATGTCTGACAAGCCTTATGACTGACTGTATTTGATGCCTTGCATTTATTTATTGGCATTTCTATGGGACTCGTAGTCATATTGTTAGAGCACTGACTGACAGGTTCTGCAAAAGCTACATCACAGATTTTGCTTGCCAGCACTTCCACACTACCTGGCACCAATCCTGCAGCCCTGTTCATTTTTAAGCAAACTATTATCATTGCTCTCTACGATGTTTTACAGTCCCCATCACTGTGCTATCAGAGCACCTCACAGCCTGTAATGTATTTCGCCTTATAATATCCAGGTGAGGCAGAGAAGGCCTGCTACTCCTCTCTTACAAATTGGAAACTGAGGCACAGGGAGTCTAAATGCCATAGATTCATAGATTGTAAGGGGCTAGAAGGGACCTCGGAAGATCATCGGGTCCAGCCCCCTGCACCAAGCAGGAAAGACAACCGGGGTCAAGTGACCACATTTTCAAGGTCATCTAGGGAATTAAGCCCCAGGCTACTGTCCTAAGCAAGGGCTCCCCTTCCTTTTGTGTTCTTCCTTCTCTCTATTTCTCTTCCTGGGAGTTTGGCTGTGCCACCCTCTGGGCTGGCCTGAAGCTAGGAGAATTTTCAGAAATAGCAAACAGCTTTTAGATGAGACACACAAAGTACAGAGAGAAAATTCTCTCTCTAGTAATAAAACTCACCTGCCATAAGTCTCTTTTTCTATCTTCTTTCTCTTTTCTCCTCCTACTCTCTTTCCCCTTTCTCTCACTCTCTCTCTCATTGCAGCTTCCCTTCAGTTATTATCAACTTCAGTGTTTCTCTCAGGCTACTTTTTCTGTTGTGTTTTGTCCTTTTTAAATGTCTCTGGTTAATATGTGCTTCCCTCTGAATGTTACTCTTTTCCATGGATGGATATTTTCCTTTCTCTTCCTCCCCCTGTCCCTTTCCCCTCTTCCCCACCCCTGTCCCTCCCATCTGCCCTTGGTCTCATCCACATCACATTTCTATCCCCAGCTCTCTGTGGCTGGGAGCTGTTAAAAGAGTGGTCTACAAGTGAGATGTTGGCACATATATGTACACAGTGAATAGATGAGGTGCCAGTAGATGGTGCTCAGGAATGCACTGCATTGTTCATAGCTTTCCTCATATCAGCAAAAGTGTCTGTTGAGATTTCCCTGTGATGTCCACAGCAGCAGTGCTAGGAGAGGCTCTCCCAGTGGACAAAGTTTCTTCAAACTGAGATTACCAGGGATGATCTTGAGGAAACAGGTTTTACTCTCAGGGTGTGACCTGGGCTCAGGCACTCAAGGGGCTTCTTCAGACACATCCCCTGGGAGTTCTCTGAAGAGCCCCATTCCCCAAGGGGCTCCATGCTGACATCAGAGAGAGAAGGCTGATGCTAGAAATCCCCGGCATGGTCCAAAGAGAGAAGTCTATGCTAATGAAATCAGATTATACCTGTGGCATGCAAGGGCAGATGAAGGGACAAGGAGCTTATCTTTCATTTCTCCTTTCCACCCACCTTGAGTAGGCCTGTCACAATGGGGACTCATAGTTGCATAGTAGCTAGGGTCAGAAGGGACCTGAACAGATCATCTAGCCTGACCTCCTGCCACAGGCAGGAATGAATGCTGGGTTCACAAGACCCCAGACAGGTGATCATCCAACCTCCTCTTGAATTTGCCCAAGGTAAGGGCGAGGACCACTTCCCTGGGAAGTTGCTTCCAGATTTTGGCCACCCTAACTGTAAAAAATTGCCTTCTGATCTCTAACCTAAACCTGTTCTCCATCAGCTTATTACCATTGTTCCTCGTCACCCCAGGTGGTGCTGGGGAGAAAAGGGCTCTTCTTATTTGCTGATGATCTCCCCGATGAGTTTGTAGGCAGCCACCAGGTCCCCCCTCAGCCTCCTCTTGCTGAGGCTGAACAGGTTCAGGTGCCTCAGTCTCTCCTCACAGGGCCTGCCCTGCTGCCCTCTCACCAAGCGGGTGGCCCTCCTCTGAAACCTCTCCAGGCTGGCCACATCCTTCTTGAAGCGTGGCGCCCAGTACTGGACACAGTACTCCAGCTGCGGCCTGACCAAAGTCACATAGAGGGGCAGTATCACCTCTCTGGACCGGCTTGAGATGCATCTTTGGATGCATGACAAGGTATAGCTGGCCTTGCTGGCTGCAGTCTGGCATTGGCAGCTCATGTTCATCTTGGAGTCAATAATGTTCAATAACGTTGGAGTCCTGTGTTCATGGAGTGTCCTTCTGGCACTAATCTTTGGAGAAGGAGTGATCTGTGCCATTGCCCATTCCCCAATGGCCAAAGTGCATTGACCACAGGCATAAAAGGCCCCACTCCAAGGCAGGTGCAACAGCCGTGCTCCAGAAAGAAGCATCTTTAGACCTCCCTCAGCTGTGTAGCACTGACAATACAGAGCTGTGACCATCAGCCATGCTTCAGGCCTCTACAGTGAAAAAGAAGGCTGCTGTATGGCTTCCTTAGCCCCACACCTGAGCTGAGGCCAGCCAACTCATCTCACCTGGCAGGAGCCTGAGGGGCAGGACCCTTGCACTGTGGCCTCGCGCTATGTTTCTCTGCCTCTGTCAAAGCACAGGCTGATGGGTATGAAAGTACCAGGGGGTTTCCTTCTCCTTCAAATGTTATTTTTCTCTGAAATTGGTTGTGACACTTACGATGAACGGATTTTAATGAACAAACCTGGCTTATTAAAAAAACTTAGCTGAGGTGTCAGGGCTTATTTGAAATGGAAAACAGGGCCTGGAAAAAAAAAAACATGACTGTTTTGTATTGAAATGCACCAGGGGCCAGCATTTTCTCTGTGTCTCTCTGTCCCTCTCCCCTCCTTCACGGGAGAACTAACATCTTCATTTTCCTCAGGCTCTTCACATAGATATGAACCATCAGCGTAATGTGAAGCAGTAAGTTCTGGGCCAGCAGCCCAGGGGAATGTGCAGCTCACTCCAGTCTGCTGGGGCTAATTAACCAGACACCCTCAGGGTACCATTGGGTCTACCTCTCTCCCCCAAAATCCCATGTCTGTTCTTGAAGCCAGCCTACGCTCACCCACACTACTATCTGGGCATTGGACCACATAGAAACAGTCACTGGGGCTGCTAACTCCCTGAACTAGTACTTTCATGTTGCTGCTAATGCATCAGCACATCAGTGCCACTCAAAGGATGGGCTGCTATGCTCAGCACCAAAATGCTGACACTTCCAATTCTGCGAAACCCTTGGAGGTCAATTGGACAACCTATTCCTGTAGGGGTGCCATCACGCACCACTGTAAAGTTGCCCCACTTGGGGCACTATAATCTAGTCTCTCACTGGGCCCAATGTGCTCTAAGACTGCCTTGTAGTAAATCTTGTATCTTGAAGGAAAGCTTCCAGCTGAGCTCCCAATACAGTAACAGCGTTTCTGTTCTTTCTAGTTCATGGTGACTCTAATTCACCTCGCTCAGCAACACGGACTGTTCTCAGGACTGCTTTCTGTGGCACATGTAGCTGTTTTTTTAATCTCTGCATTGTGTTTGGTCTGAACCCTAGGATATTAATAATAGACGAACTTGACAAGTCTGTGTTATGCAACCTAATGCCACATACTGGAATATGACAGCAAAAAAAAATTAGTGAAGGGCCCAGAGAGCTGAGAGCTGCTGCAGTGGTGTATGGCCCTAACTTTTAACTTTAGGGACCTGGCTTCAACTACTGATTAAGGTTGCAAGCAACAATGAGTATGGGGCATACTCATTATGCACCATATCTTTTTCATGGTTCAGCAGCCTGGGCAGTCTCCATTCAGGAGAGGCCAAAGGACTGAAATAGCAGGGGAAAGCTACAGGTAGGACTGGGATGTACTGACAAAGCCTACGGGGAAGTCCTGGACAAGAACGCCATGGGGGCTGCTGGTCAGTTGTGAAGTGCATGGACAAGTCCTTGGGGTGAGCTCACAAATGGAACAGCACAGAGTGCCTCAAATCAGGGTCGAGCCATAAGTGAAGCTGGGACAGCACCTACCTCCTCTCCGTCAGTCTGTAGTCTGAGGGTTACTGTCCTTTATTTCCACAGGTAGTATTAATGACATGTAAGAAAGTAAATACAAGCCAAAGCAAGTCACATCCAAACAGTGCAAATGAATAGCAGAAATGGATGTGAAACACACCTCAAAGACTTTCCAGTCTGGGTCTGAGATACACACAGGTAAATCTCTGACCCACGTATCTCCTATTTTGCTCTAATAGAAGTTAGTAGATCTGATCTGTTCTGAGTTTCACAGCAGGGAGGTTTACAGCCTTTCTAGGTGACTTACAAAGCTTACAGCATTTCTAGGTGACTTAGGCACCACAAGGCAAGCTATGCTGCTCCTGTGCTGCTTTCATGTACTCCAGAGAGTGTGTGTGGAAGGCTAAGGCAGGGAGCTTTGTTTGACAGCATGTTAGATGCCTGTAGCATGTCAGATGTACTCCCTGGTACCAACATGCCCAGGGATATGACTGGGACTGTTCTCTACAGCAACACACTGTTCTTTGACAGCTTTTTCCTTCATGCCAGGCTCTGGGATAACAGCAGAAGCTGTGCCTGGACTGTCACTTGGTCAGCACAGATCTATCCATCCCATCCCATGGCCTACCAGTGTAAGAAAAGTGTTTGGAGGGTTATGCAAAAAATGCAATATTTACAAGAGCGTTAAACAGCTTGGGGATGCCAACCCTCCTCTACTTTGGCACTAGGAAGAATCATTCCAAAATATTTCATCACAAACTTTTTCATACCTTCCTCTGAAGCAGCTTGTGCTGGGAACCGTTACAGAGGCAGGTAAGTGGGTGAAATGGACCCCCACTCTGATCCAGTGTGGCAGTTACATTATTTCTACTGTAAGTATGCCACTGCAATGCACAATAAAGGGCTTTTCTGGACCTGGAAGCAATTCCCGCTCTCAGTGCTGCACCTTTGGTCCCTGACACCCTCTCATTTTGAAAGCACACAACTCAGCAAGTTATGCTTCCCCTCATTGTTTAACAGTTATAACTGTGGATCCTCAAGTCTGACACATGGCATACTTCACTGCAAGCCCAGCAGAGGTGCAATTTTGTTGTGTTTCAGGCCAGAAATGGCAATGAAAAAGAAGCCCATTTGCAAACTTCAGTCTGACACATGGTTAATTACCATTTGTTAGTCATTTTCTAGTCAGGTCCTTACACATGCTCAAAACCAAGGCAGTGGAGTGCATGTTGTGTGATTGTTCATATAATATTTCTACTTCCTTACTGGATCACCAGAACCATTTTAAACAGAAGAGTAGTCAACAATATCCAGCAAATAGTGCTCTTTCCTGTGTGGATATTTGGGTGAACACCCATCCATGCTCAGACCTGCAAAACTTCAGAAACTTTGCACTTTAGGAGTGCAAAGAGATTTTAGGAGTTTTCCCCTAAAGCCAGGTGACGCAGCTCTCATTAATAATGGACAGGAAGACCTTAGGAATCTTGATGATTGCCTCTGATTTTATCTGCCAAAGTATTCATCAGCCCCTCTTCTTAAACCCTTCAACCAGCTGTGGAATGACTGCTGGTTTCTATTCCTGGCCTCTCCCCCATTGCTTCATAGCTGCCGGCCTTGCAGCTAGGTGGGGATTCTCGCCTCGCTTGCATCCATGACATTTTTTGGTTTAATGAGTTATGTTTTATCTGCCTGCCACCGACAAATCACTGACGAGCTAGAACTTAAGAGATTCCAATGGCTTGGAGTGAGTGGCAGAGCCAGGTTATTTATATTTTATAAAGCGAAATCCATGCTTGCTCTACAAGGGCTCAGGAGTCAGCTTCCTTTCATACTCCTGAATATCAAAATAACACTTGAAAGGAAACACTGGCAAGGGATTTTTCATCATTTTAAGAAAATCATTTCTTACTCACTGTTGTTTTTAATAACTTGCTAGAAAGCTGGGAACAGCAACTGGTTCCTTTACCCTGCAGGTTAACCCTTCACTCCTGAGGGAATGCTCCTAAGCATGGGGTTATGCATGTTGGGCTGTTATTGAGGGGCTGTTCAGGGCAGGAGGCTAGGACACTGTGTTGGCTATTGCAAGGGCAGCACACACCTTTTTGTTCTTGCTGGGTGTCCTCTGAATTCGTACTGAATAGGTTTTTACTGGAGATTTAACGCATGGGTTATGTGGGAGAGGAGGGTTCTGCTGCCAGTTCTGGTCCTTATAATCCTGTCTGGCTGGCCAGCCTACACTGGCAGTCCCACATGCCCTAGGATAGGGAATATGCTGGGGTAAGGACAAAGCTCAAGGCTTGTCTACAGAGTTCCTGTGGTTATAGCTGTGTTGGCATAAATACATTGCAAATCCCCCTAATGTAGAAGCACCATATGTGGCACAAGGGTTTTTCTGCTTGCCTAGCTATACCACCCCCGCAAAAGACAGAAGCTAAGCCAATACAAGCACTCTCTTGTCAGCAAAACTGCTTCCATACCAAGGCTTTAGCTGGCACAGCTACATGCAGTAGGGGGTGCAATCTTTTCACACCCTCTCTAGCCAACATAGGAATCCTGACAAAGCATAGGCTGAACCTCATGCTGCTACAGCCATGGCAGCTTGTGCTGCAAGCCCTCCATGCTGTCAGCACCTGCAGGAACTTAGAGCAAACCCACAGGGTCCTTGCTTTCCCCACCTGTGGTCTTAGCTTCAGCCCAGGATCTGGAGATGGTGCTCCTGCCTCTTGGAGATACTGCAAAAAATACGACCTGTGGGTTTCATGCTGTAGGACCAGATCCTGAAGGCTGGGCTAGCCTACTAATTCCTTTGTTTAGGGTGTTTGTGGAGCTCTCCAAATTGGATGATAATTTACAAAACCAAGGCCTCTGAACATTTAGTGCAAACACTATCGTGGAACATCACCTTAATTTACTCAAATTTCTTGGAGGGGAGGGGGGCTCTTTTTGTAGGTAAGGGCAATTTATTATATTCTTCTACATGCGTTTAAAACTATTCACGGCCAAAGATCAATCTTGTTTATTTCCCTTCAAAGTGCTTGGAAAGCGCTGAAATCTGGACAGTCATTTGTCTTTCCTTTTGGTTTCTCCAACATCTCAGTCAGTCTCACAACGTTAAATCATTTGTAGAGGTCACTTGGGCCTATAATTTCCCACTTCTGGAGGCTCCTGGAGTTGGAATCAAGGGAGAAGGTGTTTCTTATTTGGATTGAGGGGTCCTCATTATATAGGCGAGTTCCACTTGTCTCGCCTTTCTAGCCCCTCTATTTCATTACAGCAGTTGAATACCTATTCCTTGTCTGCCCAGCTGTGATGCAACTTAACATTGTAAGTCATCATTCATACAACAGTCTGCTTCAGCTGAACCTTTGCATTCAGGAGGTGTGGGTGGGAGGAGATGCAGGGAGGAAATGGGAAAGACCAGGAACAGCTAGCACCAGGGGGGAAATTAAATTCTGGACCGCTTTCCATTCAGATACAGCACACAGTAGGGGGTTATCAAACTACACTTTAAAAAAGAATGGGGAACCAGTGGCATGGATGAAGTGGGTGTGCTGGTCTGGATTGTTTAGATGAATCAGAACTACCAGCCTCTATCATATGTGATCTAGAGCACCTCTGCATTAAAAAAAGGGGGCCCCTTCTAAGGAACCCCATTGTAAAGGTGGAAAAAAGAGACAGGGAGCAGGGGTGGGTTTCCAACCATGGACTGAGTGGCAGATCTGGGGGTAGACCACAGCCCTCCTGGTTCACAGTCCCATTCCTTATCCATAAGGAATCTCCAAAGCCTGAACCTTTAGAGAGATGAAGAAACTTGTAATCCAGATCCAGCTTTTGTACCTCTGGCCTGTGACTGGTTAGGACATTAGCAGCTGCTCAGTTTCAGCTGGAGACATGTCTCATACCCCAGTGCAGCCACTAGGTGTAGATCTCGTCTAAGGAGATTTGCGTCCATCATAAGTCCATGGTTCTTATTCTGATTTATAACAACAACCAAAAAAAAGAAAAGAGAGAAAGAAAAGGCAAAACTCCCCAGGCTCATCATAGGAGCAATTATATAGCTACTTCATTTTCATTTAGGATAAAGCACATGTGTAATGGGTCTCCGCCCTCTTGTCTTTATTAGGGCTATGCTGCCGGAGCCAAACTCCAGCTGCTGCAAGAGACCAAAAGGAACTGGAAAAATTAGCCATTTGGTCCTTGAATGGAGTGTGCCAGCAACAGCGACAACAGCCGGCTGGAGCCTCCATGGTGGGCAGGGCCAGCGGGTGTCAGGCCCAAAGGAGCTGCTACTGCAGCAGAGACTGTGCCTGGGGAAACCCTCTTGGCAGAGGAGGGCAGGAAAGGCTATTTGTTCTGGTCACCGGGAATTATGCCTGCTGGAGTATGCACTGGAATGAGGCAAGGGGAAGATATAAAGCAGGGAGTGAGGGCAGATGGCTCTGGGGACTCTTCTTTTCTCCTTGAAGCCCCTGTGTCAAGGGGAGCGAACTTATGTGTCCTGGGCCAAGAAGGGTGACAAGAGCAACTGCAGTCCTTCACCCCTCTTCAAGCACCAGGGCTAAGTGTGTTTTCCCCTCAGCATGCCCAGGCCTGGATGTCCCAGTCATGAGTGCACACATCCCCAGTGTTCATCTCTTGAGCCATCTGCCTCACAACAGGCGCCATCCAAACAAAGGCTGTGGCCAAGAAAATTCACGAGAGACCGAGTTGCAGGACTAATATCAAACCAGAAGGGTCTGGGTCTCAGTTCCTGCCCAGGCCCTGAGCTGAGAGGACATGGATGGTGAGTGGAAATTGTGAGGGGATCAACCAAGAAGAATGCAAAATGTTTAGGGCTTCCCTTCCCTACAGGAGGGAGGGGGTGGATCTTTTCCCTCAGGCCTATACCCATTGTTATAAGGAAAAGAAAAGATGGTGTTCGTTCCATCCTCCTCCTGATGTCCTGTCCAGAAATATAGGCTTGGATGAGCTCATCCTGAAAACATACTTTACACTCATGGAAATAATAGGGCTGTAGGAAGGCACCATCCCTTGCTCCATGTATTCACCTAGCAATTGAACCTGATCAGTGACATTTTCCATATAATATGGAGCCTGCTTAGCTGCTTGAGTGGGTAAAATAAAAGGCAGCTGGGACATATCAGCTGAGTGATGGGACTTGTGTTGTGTTTTTGTGGAAACAGATCTAATTTGCTTTGCTCTTTGCTCACACTGTCAGAGCCAGGAGGAAAGCGGGGCTGGGAGTTTATTTGTAACTCTCTGGAAAGACAAAGCATGTAGATAGCACTAGTCAGCTTCAGAGAGCTTCCTAAACATTATCCAGTTCATCTTCAAGGAGATAAGGATGATCAACCCTATTTTAGAGAGGGAAAACTGAGGCACAGAACCAAGAAGGGCTAAGGCCATGGTGTTTGTCAGTGGAAGGTCTGGGTTAGGGTTCAGGAGTACCTAGCTGTCTGTCGTATGTTCAGCTGACTCCTTCTCCCTCCCTAGGGACCGGAGGTAGGAGGAAGATCGTTTGAAGGAGAATCATATACGAGGGTGATTCACCTTGTTCTCTTCCCAACAGGTCAGGTCACTGCAAGGAGTGTGCAGCATTAGTGCTACCTTAGTGACATTTGGAGGCCTTTTCCTCTTGGTGCTCAAGCCACTGACAAGATGAAGACATTATGGGGAAGACGAACAGGAAACAGAAAGTAAGTTATGAACATATAGTCTTGAACTACAGACACTGTACTTCTTGCTGTCGGAGAGTCTGGCAGTCTGACTTCCACGATCACCAGCTTCAGACATTTCCCAGAGGATTGCGGTCTCTTCACTCATTGCCAAAATGCAACCAGCTCTGAGGTGGAACATGGCAACTGTTTAGCAGCAAACTGCTGTTTAAGACAGGAACCGAGGACACAGAACATCCAGTGGAAGCTGTGAGGAGTATATAAGGAGACAGAATAATGTAATGACCAGACCTGACATTTGGCCAGGAAGAGAAGACACAACTAAGATCCAGAATGGTATTTCCAGATCAGCAGTGGCTGCACGTGTGATTTTGATTTTGTTTACATTTTTTGAAGCAGGTAAAGTGAGACTGAAGGAAATGGTGTTGTGCCATGATCTGACTCACAACCTGAGATGGACCGAGCTGCACCCCCTCTGCTCTCCAGAGCCTGTGAGCAGTGGAAAGGGAAGCTGGCAAAGTATTAAATGACTCTCAAGTCAGGTTTGTTTAGAACTTTTCTATTTGAAGGAATATATTTTTTTAACAAAAGGGTTGAATTTCAGTTCAAATCCCATTAAAAAATGTCTCCTTGGTTCTTACTCTGAGCTGATTTGATTTGCAGAATGTATATAGAAGAATATTTGGAGAAAAGAGAAAAGAAACCCAGAAGGACACTGGATGGCAAGGATGTTGGAAATGACCTAGCTGGGACAACACTGGACCCTTTCATCTCTAAGCCCCAATTCAGATCCAGCCTTTGTCTGTCCCTATATGTCCTTGTATTCAGTTGCTGATTTGAAGTAAGTTTGGTGTGCTCAAGCCAGAGGACAGATATCCCCATTCCAAAACTCACAGCCAGAATGATGGTAAGAACCTGATCCAGCGTTCAGTGGAAAGATTGCCATTATGGGCTTTGGGGCAAGCCCTAGTTGAGCTCTCTCCTCAGACAGTCAAAAAACTAAATGGGACAGGAGGCTTTAACTCCCCTCGTATTTCCACTAGTGTTGCTGCACATGGCTGTAGTGTGGTAGCATGCCATTCTGCTGTACACAGTGTCTGGAAAACTACAGTCTTCAGAGCTCTCAAGACAGGGCCTTTCCCCTTTGCTTAGTTCTATTTCTAGCAAAATAAGCAGATGACATTTTCTTATAGAAGAAGAAAATTAAACAAAATCCCAGTTCTGGCCCTTCACTAAGTGGCCACTGCTAGGACCTTCCTGAGCTGATGATTTTACTAGACAAAATGACAGGCTCAGGAAAGAACACAGCAAATCCTCAATGAGGCATAGCACGGGAGTTACGTACCGTACAATCACTGGCCCAAGCTCCCTCTGGGCTGGACTGGCTGCTACCAGTCAGTAGCAGGCCTAATCAGCATGGAAAACAGCAGGGCCCAGGTCATTAATTCAGGTCTATCTGTAACGTATCCTCTCTCTAAGCAGGGCACCATTCAAAGATGCACAATGCGCTCTATATCTACACTGTTCTGTTTCTTCTGTCATTCTTTTTCTGCACAATAAAGAGTTTCATTCTTCATCTTGCTTCTTCCGGTACCTGTTGTGTGGCTGCCTCAGTACTGACCGAAGTCCCTCATCTGACTGCCCTATTGAGACGCTGAGAGTGAAGCCTGCCTCTCAGTGATGGAGGAGGTCTGAGTGGTCAGAAAGTGTCACAAGCTCAGCTCTTCTCACAGTGCTGGACTGCCAGGATGCATCGTAACCGTAACCACACTGATTCAGAGTTAGTTTTGTACACTGAGTATCATGAGAAATGCGTTTTCTTTCTGACACCACCAGAGACCTCTTGTGTGTTTTGGGGCTTAGAGGCACACTTTCAGAAAGCTGAGCTGAGTAAAAAGCAATTGTACACCTATTTTGCATACAAAGCCAGCAGGGGTGAAGGATATAAAGTAAGCACTGAAACAGACCTATAAATTATGGACAAGACTTTTTCCTTGTCACATGTAGATTAGGACCTTGGAATAGCCAAAGCTCAGTAAAAGTCCACAAGAAACCCCTGAAAGAGACCTCCCTGTCCCAAAACAGCCAACAGCTCAGTGCACAGGACAATCAGGTAGGATGTGGGAAGCTGAGCTAACAGCCCTTGCCCTGCCCAATTCAGACTGAGGACTTGAACTGTTGAGTGACCCTTGTACCCTGAGCTGCTCAGTGCTGGGTGTTTCACTACACTCACACTCAAAGATAATCTGGTTCCAGGGATGGGTTTAGTCTGAATCACAATGACTACCATGTGTGAGAGGGGAGACCCACATCAGGGTAACTTTGAGTGAATTGAGATGCACAGGCCAGTGACCACACCACTGCTGCTAAGATGACCCTCATTTAGAAACCATAATCACATGTCCTGACTCAGATTTCCACTGTTCCCTACTGACACGGCGAAGAGAGAGTTATCTCAGAGAGACATGTGTGGGGACACACAAAAAAAGGGCATTTGAAAGTATATAAATGCTAAGATGTGGAAGCATGTCTGTCGAGTTTGGAATTTGCCTCAATTATGAAGACGATGCTGGGGGACCTTACATCGCACTACCTGGTAGTGAGTAAATGTAACTGTTTATTCTCTCCTATGGGTAGCTGCTATTCCTAATATTTTCTGATTGCTCATGTCCCGGTAACTGGATGCCCAGTTTTGAGGAATGTGCTTTGGCTCATCTTGTACTTCACTGAATGAAAAGACACCTGGAGTAATCCAGAACCATAGAGGGAACCAGGACAAGGCCAGGTGCTGCCACCCAATGCTGGACTTTCACCTCCCCCTACTTCACAGTGACCCTCCACACAGCTGTCCATGGTCCCCCGTGGAGCCATGCCACCATTACCCTGAGGCCCAGTAGGGAGACTTGTGTGTCACTTCAGACCCTGCTGCTCTCCTGAGTCCTGCCACCACCATCCAGTTCCATACACTCCTGACCCTCCTCTTTTACATGACTGTAGCTCCAGCGATTTCAGTGCAGCTATCCCCGATAGAAGATAGAGGAGAACTGAGGCCCAAGGACATAAAGGGGAAGGCAACAACCCTGACAAGGTATTAACCTGAAAGACATCAGATGGAACAGAAGACTGTTGTGCATGGCTTTTCAAAGCTCTCCCTCTGATAGACTAACCAAGGTACCTTCAGCCTTGGCACCCCACACCATAGATCTCTGCCTGATCCTCACCAAAATCCAAACAAGAACAAGGGACCCTGAGGGGAAGACACTGACATGGAGCTGTAGCCTGAGTGGTCCTTCCCCTTTTTGCATCATCTGGATGACTTGACTCGATGGAAGGCTCTCGCCTGTGTGCCCAGTTCTGACTCCTTCCCTGGCTTGGCCGTTAGCTGCCTGTCCTCCATGCCCATGCCCTGGGGCCACCGGCAGGTGTTCTATCAGATGTACACCTGGCCAATATTTGGAAGCCAGGGCTGGGGACAGACTTCTGTTGAAAACCACTGGAAAGCATCTAGCCTGCTCAGTAATTTAAAAGGGAAATTAAACTGCTTGATGGCAAACAGGTGTGGCTCAAAACTCTCTGAAGCTGAATGCCTTTTGTCAGGCTTGTATTTGTAATGCCACTACTGATGCTGTAGACAAGGGTTGGGGCATATCTCTTTTATCTCAAACTGGGTGAGTTTACATCCAAAGAAGGGCACTCATGAGATGAGTGTGGCAGTCTCAGACTAAGCTGCAGTCGCTTTCTGTCCATAGTGAAGAACTAGTGCATACAAGGGGGCAAAGGTCTCAGGGGGAGCTCATGCCCATCACAGCAGGAGGATCTACAGAGTATCACTGAACTGCCCTGCAGAACTAAGGGAGCTCCTGGGTTGGAACAGAGGAGGGGATGGCTGTGGGTCCTGACTGAGTAGCATTGACTGAGCTCTAGCTGATCCTGGAATTGTAAAAGCAGGTCAGAATGGGGACATATTCACAGACATGGAGGGAGAGATGGCACAAGGGGCCATAGTAAAGGGTGTGAAGAGTCAGGACAGAGACTGTTTGGCATAGCTGTATTGGGGGCTGTAATGGGAAGAGAGCTGCTATGGGCCACAGCAGAAGGTTGTGTATAGAAGCCCATGATTAGTAACTGGCAAAGTGACATGGTGCGGGCCAGGAATGAAACACATTGGCAGAGCTGTGAGAGGGCCAGGACTAGAATAAACACAGTTTTGTTCAGGACAGGATGTTGTGCAGGTTTGCTGAGGGAAACACGCACAGTGATGAATTGTCCTGCTGCAAACACCAGGACACCGTATCTGCAGCATAGAGCAGAGGAACTGCCAGATACCAGGACTAGGACAGAGAAATTCCTGAGAGTCCTACAATTCTTCCTCCAGGGCGCTCTGCTAGAACAGCCCGAGCATTCATCTAGCATGACACTGCTGGAGGAATTCAGGTCCCCGTGCATTAAGCTGACACATTTCTCCTTTGTCTTTGCTTTGCAAAGAGAAAAGAGAATGATCCTGTCCTCCCAATGTGGGACCCAGCAGCCATTCTGCAAAGATGTGCCTGCTCTCCCCATGGTCATGCATAAAAGAGATTTGCAAAGTTAGCTCTGCTTTTAAGTCAGCTCATCAGCTGAGTTGTAGGCATTAAAATGGGTTAGGAGAAGAAAATAAGTTTATGGATGAGAAGCAGCCAGGAAAATAAAACCATTGCAATCCTTTACTTTCTGGAGCAGCTTCTGTCCAATGACCTCATAGCATTAAGGACCAAACCCCAATTCTATGGAAGTGAATGGGTTCAGGACTCAAACCTCATGAATTAAGCGTCACAATAATCTCTCTCTCTCTATGATGTAGGCAGGTATCATGCCCTCATGTTTCAAGAGATGAAAGAGCAGAGGCAAAAAGTGGTAAATGTACTTGCCCTGAGGGTCACCCAATGGCAGAACTGGGAGTAGAATCCAAATCTCCTGGGTCCTAGACCCTTCGGCACAATACGTCTTCCCTACAGCTGGGTGCAGTCTCCAGCGCAACTTCTTTGATCATGGGGAAAGCTGGGAGTGCTGACTGCACTGAAGACCCCTTCAGCTCTCTGTCTAAAACCCAGGGAAAGGAGCAGGCATTCTTTGGAGGTCTGAAACAAAAAGAAAAGGAGGCAGATGACAAGAGTCTGGGACTGACCAAAGAAACTGCAGCGTAAGAATGATAATGTAGCTGTGCTGGTCCACAAACGATGTAAGAAGCAAGAGTGCTGTCTTTTATTGGATCAGCTTTGCCAGCTATATAGTTGGTCCAATAAAAGATCTCACCCTAAGAAATTCTTTCCTCTCACAAGGCAATGGCAGCATTTCTCAGTGAACCACTCAGGAGCAGGTGTAACTGCATTTGCGTCACTCATCACAGTGTGATGACAATGCTGTCAACAAAGAGATAAGAGACTGTGCCTGGTGTGACTGATGTTTCACCATGAACATCTGCCCTAAATTCCTTGCCCAGGAGGCTGCCTATGATATGGAGAGGAGGGGATAGACAGCGTGTTGGGAGCTTTCGGTAGAATGGAATCCAGTAATGTGGCAGAACTACAGTACTAATTACAATGAATAATAACCCTTCTCCCTACAGCACCTTTCATCTGAGGAGCTCAAAGAATTTTACAGACAGTAATGCAATCAACATCACAACTCCTCTAAACAAGGTCTCTCAGTTTCATTATGCCTACTTTGCGAGTGGGGAAACTGAGGCGAGAGAGAAGCCATTTGCCCAAGACTGCACAGTAGGCCAGTGCCTGAACCTCTGTTGGAGCTTGGCTGCCATCTGCATTAGTGTGGTTCTTTGCTTAGGATGCCATTTCCCTAGGTGAGGAAAACTGCTACTGCCATGGGAAAGGCTCACTCCTGTTGCCTCACATCCAGGATTTGGCCCAGTATCCAGTTCCAGCAGTCCCCAACCTTCCTCAGCCATGACCCAACCTGGAGGCTTAAAATGCAACTTTTGGTCAGCTCATGGCACTATGTGCGCCCCCATTTCCACTTCAAGCTCTCTTGGGGCAGTTGAATGTCTGGGGAACTTATTCAAAAGGACTGGGAAAGCATTCAAGGTCATGACCCGTAGCTTGGAAACTGCTGTTCTAAGCTGCACCTGATATGTCAGCAGTCACCAGGGGAATCTGTATAGGTGTCTGGGTTATGGTTTAGCAGGCAGTTTAGGGTCTCTGTTTGGGGTGAGATTTGAAGATATTTTGTAACCACAGTGCAAAGACTGTGACATTTCTGAGGGGAGAGAAATGACCCTGAATCTTCCTGTACCTACTACTTCCCAGCAGAAAATGTCCTCAGGACAGGAATCAAGAGAACTGGGAGAGAACAGAAAGCAGCTGAGAAAACACATTAATGTGCCATAAAGAATGTCCATTGCTTTCCAATGATCTTTTCTCTTTTTTTTTATTTATTCATTAATATGCTGCTGCTTTTTTTTTCTATTGGGCCTTTCAATTCCTCCCATCACTCTCTTTGCCCTAGGAGATTACATTTAAATACTATCTGATCTTCATGCAAGCACTGGGAGAGTCCTGTGGAATAAGGGTGTAGAGCAGGCCATTGGCCTGCCTGACACACAATGTAACTCAGAAAGCAGTGAAATGCCAAGGCCTGGGTGATGAATCCAGCCGCAACTCCCTGATCATCCAAATATTTAGATTCTGAAAAGGCTCAGATAGAAACACCCAGAAAAATAAATATTTTAGAAACACAGTAACCGAAAACCTAAACAGGAACCTGCCCCCTCTCCCTGCCCTGTGCTTGCTACCGAATTAGAGAAAGCTGGGCATATATTTCACAGCTGTGCCCCTGACACTTCATTTCCTTACAAAGGAATGCTATGCGGCTACATCATAACACTGGGCCACTTTTATAAGGTTTAGGGAATGAGGTTAACTTATCTTGGGACACTGGATGCAGTTTGTAGGCTGGCAGCATCACTCCATGCCCTGCGGCGCTGCTTTGAAGCTGATGTGTGATCAGACATGCCATTATAAAGGCTGAGCCAAACCCCACAGGAACGGTGTGGGGAGCCCAGAACTAGAAACAACAGAAGATGCTCCAGGTCAGAATCAAAATGGATTAATGCAGCAATGGGGTTTGTCAGCTACCAGTAGCAGCGGAGGTGGCAGGTCAGGGCTGGTGGACATTGGCAGGACACTGTAAGAGCACTGGGCATCAATAGAAGAGGGTGCAGCGGGTCAGGCCTTGGGTGCACTGGAAGAGCTGCATGTGAGAGAAGCTTACATACTACTGCTTTGCACTATG
Organism: Gavialis gangeticus; assembly: GCF_001723915.1. Classification (NCBI taxonomy): domain Eukaryota; kingdom Metazoa; phylum Chordata; order Crocodylia; family Gavialidae; genus Gavialis; species Gavialis gangeticus. The sequence goes on from NW_017729029.1 coordinate 2,572,773, forward strand.
CCTGACCCAGGCAAGTCCTTTTCACCTCAGTCGCATAAGTGCTTGGCTTAGGAATGTAAGCAGTGCTGAGGCTACCCAGATGGACCTTCAGAATAAAACAAATGAGCCTTCCCCCCTCCTTTAGCAAATGATTTCCCTCCTGAGCCCTAAAAGAACTTGGCTCAGAGAGACTAAGAACTGGCCAGACCTGTGCCATGTTACTGCCTTTTCCAGCAGCTGAATCTGGCACACTGTCTCTCAGTCCCTGGTGAAAACCATTTGATCTAGTGTCTTGGACACCAAAAGTCCTGTAACCTCCCTGGACACCTTATCCCTTTGCCAAATGCCCTTAGAACCATGCTGTTTCTTTTAACACTCAACATAAATGCTCCTGCATTAAACCTGTTACTGCTTGCTTGCCTTCACTGGCTAATGAGAATTATCATCCCGCGCATGGTTTGGAATGTACCTGCCTCTCTTTGTAGGCAGTTTTCATATCTCCTCCCTGCTGTCTCTCCAGACTGATGAAGGTTTCTTCTCTTTGTCCCTTTATTTCTTAGTCACCTACAATTGGTCTAGGTGTCTACAGAAATACACCTGGAATTGGACTCTGCCCAGAAGAGGGTGAGGAGAGTGTACAGTCCAAAGGTGAAGTGGAATAACAAGTTGGAGAGGAAACAGAGAGAAAGCCTGGGGTAAGGAGGCAGGATGGTCACGGTCAGCAAGGCACATGTTCAGTATTCATCCTGTAAATTTGGCTTCCATCTTCCCCACTAATGAACATCTCTGCTTTATGCCAGCTCGCCTCATCCAGTGCCTCATCTCTGCCACTGCCTATTCAGTGCAGGTAAGTCACTCAGGCCAGCTGGGTTTATAAGAAGAGATATAATGCTGGCACAATCCACATGCAGAAAGAGAGGTCATCCCAGAGGGACCCTTTCCAATAACGATGGAAACAACAACTTTACAAATCAACAACTTGGACAAATGAAAAGAACTGGCCCAGGAGAGGATGGGCTGGCAATGATTGATCTCTCCCTTATGCTCTTGCATGTGCTGTTCAAGGATTGCTCATGCTTTACAAAGGTTCTACCTTAATCTGTGTACCATTCCAACTGTTTCTGTCCACACAACCAAGCACTTCACAATGACCTGCCTGGCCTTTCTGTTAGGGAATCACATAATACCACCTCTTCCCTTCCAAGCCAAAAGGAACAGCACTTTTGAACCAACAATTGCATAACACAGTTACAAATACTTATAATCAACCCTGTAACTAATATTATTAACAAGGTTCAATTAGCCTTGGAGCTGCCCTGTGCTGTATCTTGTACCTGGGGAGCTCTCCTGGAATATCAGTAGTACTGCTGTCAGGGAGGCAGCCTATCCATTAGAGATAGTGGTGCTGTTACCATTCCCTTTGCCCATCTACTGTATATTATTTTGATGCCTTCAAACTAAACAGAAACCAATGCAAGCCATTGCAATTCATGCATCATATGTCCAATGGCTCCTGGTTGCCTATGTAGAATGAATTTGTGGATGTCAGTCTGACCAGTTCACCAAAAACCCTGCATAATTTATACAAAATGGTCCCATTTGTAGAGAAGGAAAGGACTGGGTTATTAATTCTGAACTCCCACCTTTCTCCTGGCAGTGGAAGTTCTAGACATTGGGAGATGGTCTCATCTATTCTATAACCATGGAATTTGAATGCATTCCAACAATGCATTAAGCAGTTTAACTAATATCTGTCACATGTTATTTGTTCTCTATACCTCCCCAGGGGAAGAAGTGTGCATGTGCATGTGCAGTGCAGTGCAGTACAGTACTTTGTTTTAGTAGTTTTGCTTTTTTAGTTTGTTAATATATACAGGCAGTTTTGTGCTTATGTGAGAGGAGGCAGGTGGAACTGGTGGTGATGAGGTTTCTGATGGGCCTTAGCTCATGGTAAGCTTGTTCTACCTCCTCGCTCTATCTTTGAAGTAAGGTCTGTCTCCCACAAAGACAAGGTTTACCTTAGCTACAGAGTTTTGTCTTGTAAAGAAAGCAGAGCTGTTGCTCATGATTTTCATCCTGCAGGTTTAGGTGTTTTTTTAGACATCCTGAGTCAGGCCCTGGAGAACCTTGAAGAGAAGGACAGAGACCTTGAAGATGACTCAATATTAGGGCTGTGCGAAAAAGCATTGTTTTGTTTCAACTTCCGTTTTGCTGTTTCAATGGGACAGTGTTTTGTTTTGAATTTTGTTTCATTTTGTTTCAAAAGCACTGTTCCATTTCACTTCGTCGAAACTGTCTCACTGTTTCAACGTTTTGCCCATAGGCTATAATGGGAAACCACACAACTGCCTATAACTTTGTCATTTTTTGGCAGATTTGGATGAAAACAGCAGGGTTGGTATCCCCTTCTGAGGGCATGATGCCTGCAAAGTTTCAAGGAGATAGATGCAAGGGTTTCTGGGAAACTGCACCTCAAGTTGCTGAGAAGCAAAACTCGTGACATATGACTGTACGTGTGTGTTAAAGCGCGTCCTCACTGGCGCTAAGGCCTCTACATGACACAGTAATGTGCCCAATGTGGACTCTTCCTCCCCTACAGCCTCAGTCCAGTCCATCACTTTGAATAATAACAGGTAAAATAATAACTTAGTGAGCAATAGCACAGTAGCACCAGCAGCATCCCAAGCAGCCAAACTGTGACAGAGCCTTTCTTTCCTTTCTTGCAGGAGCTTCTTCTCCAGTGTGTGTGTTAAGGCATGCCATCACTGTTTCCTTCCCCCCTCTTCCCCATCCCTCTCCTTGCTTTCTGTTTCCCTGCAGGCAAGCCCGGCTTCAGCTTTGAAACTTCATTTTGAGGCTGTTTCGAAGCCCTTCGTTTTGTTTTGATTTCGCTGTTTCGAGCTCGAAATGAGTCAAACCAGCATCAAAATGAAACAGGTGGTGAAATTTTGCAGAGCCCTACTCAGTATATATATGTGAAGTCAGTTCAGAGAGTAAATGACAGGGTGATGTGTTCAAGATAGTCAGCTCTGCTAAGTATCACTTTCATAGCCTACTAATAGCTTGCTGTGAGGCCAGTCTTGTCTTCAAAAATGGTCCAACACAACTGCAAGACTTGGGAATCCCCCAGCTACTTAGATAAACATGTTAGGATCTTTTTCCATCCCATGTATTGCATTAGACCCAAAATTCTTAATTCACATCTGCAATGCAAGAGGTCCTCTAGTAGCCAAACCTCTAAAGTAAGCTCAGGTGGCTTCTAAAAGGCCAGGTTTCAGGTACATGTTATAGTAACGACTTGGACAATAGTAGCGGTGGACTAGATGAACCCAATCTTATCTGATTAAAACAATTAAGCAGTCCTGGGCCAAGCTAGCACATGGATGGGAGGTTGGCACAAGCCAGGGAATTGTGGCTGAACATTTGGTGAATATTAGACCACAGAAATTGAATGAGTGGAAAGACTTCATATGGTCCTATTGTTACTGCTGAGTTGATGGATGGGAATCAAAGGGAAAAAAAACCTGGCAGCTTGTGCACTGATGAGGTTGACTTCTCTCTAAACCATCCACATTATGAATCAGTCCCTAAAGAGAAGGAGAGAAATGGAAAATGCAGCTGCCCCTCCAGCATTCAGCACAGCATCTAGAACAGCAGCTCTAATTCATACCTCCTATTGGATACCTCTTCCTTTCCCACGTCTTCTTTATCTTCCTTCCTTATTCTTATATTCCTGGACTACCAACTGTCTTTCCATATCGCCGTGCCATGGACCTGGTAAGAAATGGGAGCATTCTGTTCAGCTCATCCCAGGCCCCATGCATTGGTAGAAAGATTCTTTTACCTCTGTCTTACAACAGTACAACTACAAACTTTTTTGCAAGGAGTTTTCAGAAACTAAATAGCTTCTCCTTGAAAACAACCACTGGTTCTCCTGGCAGGGAAATGCTGCTGCTCTTTTGATTTTAAATGGTTTTAATGCTGAGTTCATCTGCTAATTCCCCCTCCTGCCCCTTGTGGATTGTATATTAAGAGAAATGTTGTTCTGTATCATGAGCAGTTTATTTTATCGAGTTTAAGAGAAAATCCCATACTGAGATGCTGCAGATAAATATTCATTGTCACATCTGTTTTGCTTTAAGATTGTTGCCTAAAATGTTAAAAATACAAACATATTTGGCGGGGGTGGAGGTGGGGGGGGGAGGGAAGTTGTGGAGTGCTGGAGTCTGGGCCTGTAGCATAGTTCATCAAATGTTTTATCACCAGTAAGGAAAGAAATCACAAGGAGCGGAAACCTCAAACAAAAATTTGAAAGTCAGGCTAGACAAGGGAAAAAAAGCAGCAGGCTTTACTTCTAGGTGCCAGCTTCTGCATGTGACAGAGGG
>NW_017729029.1:2582136-2584151 GCF_001723915.1 Gavialis gangeticus
ACATGCCAAGTATGGTGTTTTTACGTCCCATTCCTACAAACTGTTAAACATACACTTAACTTTATGCCTGAGTAGCTACACAAATACTGACTTTTATAGGATTACTTGCATGAGTAAAATTTTGAATGTGATTGATTGTTTTCACTGGGGGTTGTGGAGTGCTGGAGTCTGGGCCTGTAGCATAGTTCATCAAATGTTTTATCACCAGTAAGGAAAGAAATCACAAGGAGCGGAAACCTCAAACAAAAATTTGAAAGTCAGGCTAGACAAGGGAAAAAAAGCAGCAGGCTTTACTTCTAGGTGCCAGCTTCTGCATGTGACAGAGGGCTGTACCCCAACCTTACTTCACTTTTACTTCAGGAATACCTATTTCTTCTACTCATGTAGGACCCTCTTCAGTATCTTCTCTGGAAACTTTCCAGTCCTGTCCCATCAATACCCAAGCCTCCTATTCATGACATGTCATCCAGAATCCTTATTCCAGCTTGGGATATTCTCCTACCCAGCTTCAGAATCATCTGCTGATCCTAAGCCTGTTCTCAGCATCTGCCCCAGGGAGAAGTCTTTTGAATATACAACAGCAAGAATGCCCTCTCTTTCCAACTCTGGCTAGGAATTCTTGCAATCTTCCAGCAAGCCAGTCCAGGCATCAGGCCAATAACATGCATTACCCGTGCCAGGCTACCTCTGCCCCAGTTCTATCCTAGGCTGAAGTATCTGTCAAACCTTATTTCAGGAGCTTGAGGTTTAAGCAATGTCTAAATGTAAGAGGACTGAAAACATAAGGGGTGCGTGTAGACATGCTGGACTCCTGCTCTGATGCCCTGTAATTACAGTGCATAGGAGCAGACTCGATTAATCAAGTATGATGGAGCATGCTAATTAGCACACTTCAGCAGCTTTGGCGTCTCATGTATTCAGTGTCTCCACACTTCAAAATGGCGGTGGAGATGGGGGAGGGGGGTTAACTAAAGCTCAGAGAACGAGCTTTAGCTAAAGTGCCCACACAGACATTTTGAAGTGTGGGATGCTACTATACGATATGCTATGGGCACTTTAATTAGAGCGGCTCTCAGGATGCTGTGGGCGCTTTAATTACAGTAGCTCTCCACTGCACCCCCAGAGTACGTGTAAAGATGCACATGGGTTTCACACTGTTATATGCTCAGAGCATTTCATAAGTCTATTAAAGCAACTTGTTGTAACAGGGTTAACCGAAACAAGATCATGTTTTCTGGCCTGCAATTATTCTGCCATCAAGAGGAGCTGCTGCTACATTCCCTGGCTGTCTCCTTCAGCCTTTAATCAACTTCAGGCTTATGTGGGACTGGAGATCCAGGGCCCCAATGCAACGATGGCCAAGCAATGTCACGGAGATCTGCTTCATGCATGTGGAAAACCTTTGGGACCCTGCACATAGATTTTCAGCCCAGATCAGCAGGGGCTGAAAGCCATTCCCTTCCAATGGCTCTTTGGTGGCCCCTATATTGAATGAGTCAGTGGGATTCAGTCCAGTTGCTAGTTAACACATGTCCATATGACAAATGAGTATCCCCAGTGACTGGCACCAATTAGTCTTATTGATGGCAGTTTCAGGAGCAAGGCCAAGCACCAAATGGGCCATTGAGACTGAACTCTTTCTTCTCTGCTTGCCAGAAAGTGATCTTTCTAGGTGGGTGATACTTCTGACCCTGCCTGTCCCATCAGTGGTCTGTAGTTAAACACTGCTCTTCACTCCCCAGGGCCATGAGTCTGTCGCCTTTCCTGAACACCGATATTTCATTTTACGTTTAAATAAAACAAATACATTTGCTTAAGTTTCCCCCTCCCCACCAAAAATCTTGTGACTCTAGCGAAAATGTAGCCAACAAATATGGGATGGCATAATAATAAGGGTAATGCTCTCCATTAACTGAGCACTTTATGTTCTCCAAGCACTACACAAACATTACCTAATTAAACATAGCATAGCAGCAGCAGCTTGTGCTCAGCTCCAATGCTGGGAAATGGAAACA
>NW_017729029.1:2589151-2642485 GCF_001723915.1 Gavialis gangeticus
GGCATAATAATAAGGGTAATGCTCTCCATTAACTGAGCACTTTATGTTCTCCAAGCACTACACAAACATTACCTAATTAAACATAGCGTAGCAGCAGCAGCTTGTGCTCAGCTCCAATGCTGGGAAATGGAAACAACAACAAAAAACCCTCTGAACCAATATGTCAATAACATCAAAGTCTATTGTCTACGCCCCACTTTCGTTGCAAAGGCATTTGAAATTGTCTCAGAGTTTCCAGTATCGCTCCAGGCACTTAGCACTTGGGAAGCAAGTGTGAAAAAAATGTTTCTAAGCAAGAAACCCTGATCAAAGTTGGCAGAACTGGCCAAAGGGACCCCAGGATTGGAGCCTCTTACTTTGATCCTGTGTCATGTGGGAGCCATCCCAGCAGATCTCACACAAGAGAGAGCCTTTCTGGAGTGCTGGCATCTTCATTAGGTCCTCTCATATACATCGGTGGGATGTTTCCCATTAAGGATTCACACTATGGTTTAGTTACATTCCTAATTGTGGAGACTTTAATGGCCCTAATACGAAACACACCCACAGAAGAGTCCCTGTGAGTCATTCTCCCATCCCAGAGCTGTCTTCAGCCCGGCTGCCACATGGCAGTTATACGTACCACATGCAGTATCGTCACACCAGAAGGACCCCTAAATGGGTTCTGGGGTGAAACTTCCCTTCTTTCAGCTTCTGGCACTTAGGGTCATGGAGTCGCCCCACAGAGAGCAGGGGCAAGGACTTGCCCCTTGGGTCAGAGGGTCTCAGTCTGCTCCACAGTGTATATCATCCTAATAGAATGATTCCTTTGCTGTCAGCTCTTCCCTTATTTGGGATTATGTAGCATCCCTGTCCTAAGCATAGTAGATGTTTATGTGGAAATGACAGGAAATCATGGACCCTGGTTGGGAGCCCAATGACACACTACTCACTTTGAACTCCTCCTCCTCCTCCTCACCTTGCATTCTACAAGACTCCTCCACATCCTGTTGCAGACATGATCAGTCCTGTTCTTGTCCATCGGTCCTCTGCATGTCTGGTGGATTTGGGTGCTGAATGGGGAAAAGGCATTCCTGCTCCTCAGTGTACCCATTCTCACCACCACTAACAAGGGATCCTCATGTCCAGTCCCAGCTGGAGTGGGGAGCAGATAACCAGGATGGGGCCAGGCTCTCTTTCATGGCAGTGAAGGGCTCCAGCCTTTGGCGCCTCAGGGCAGCTCTCTTATTGTTTAGCAAACTGAAGTGGCCTTTGCTGATTCCCTTTTGTGCTGACATTGTGTCCCATCCATCACTGCGACAATCCCCAATGGCTCCAAGCAAAGGTCACCTGAGATGCTCCAGCCTTTCCCTTTCAAATTTACACTTGTGCCAAGTTATTCCTTCATTGTAAAACCAAATACCCTGAGTGTAATTATTTGATCTCTTCATAATCTGTTTCACTGAAGATTATTCCCTGCTCATCTCCCTTCCATTATCTGGAAACAAAAAGGAGAAACCATCCACCTTTTCATTCAGACTGCACTTTTAGGACAAATGGCTGACTTTTCTAGAATGGCCTGCTTGAATTCTCAGCATATTTTTCTATGCCCACATCTAAACAAGACCTAGTGAGGTCAGAGAAGCCTGTGGTGGTCTGCAGAAGTTCAGGTCCATTGCTGGCAAGCCTAATTAAATGGTGATGCTACTGCTGTCTTGCTGCATAAGCACTGTTTGGAATCCAACATGTGATTTTTGTGGCAGGTTGGGAATGCCTAAGATGAGTCCTCCCAGACTGGTTTGGGCTCTTCAGAACAGCCACAAGCAGGAAGCACCAAAACAGCAGAGAATGTTATTAATTATTACCATTTATTATTATGCAGCTGCATTATGTGGGCCCGGATTATTCATTTTGTGCCTGTACTCAATTAGCCCTGCCCCAGGGAATGGATATCACCAAGCATGACATTCAGCAGCAAGATGTATGACTTGAATAGTACTATGGATGTGCAGGGTGCTTCACAGACACGCAGATGCTTGTAGGAGCTTGGTAACTGAACCTCAAAACGGTTTGAGGTTTGGAGGAAGTTTGGGGCTTTATCTAATCTGAACACTTACACCAGTCACTAATAATTAGCTGGGGGGCTGCGTTGTAATTAAGGCTGAGTAAACCCACCTCCCATACTGGATTGAAGTTTGGGTTCTGAAAGACGCAGTACTTAATGTTCCTGTAACTATACCCCTCAATCCCCAGAGTTTGCTCAGCCGACAGCTATCCCTTTCCCTCCCCACCCTATCTCCTCGCACTTTCATCAGCCATCATCCTTCTTGGCTTCTCTTGCAGACACTCAGGTTTTCTCATGGAAGCCTCTTTCAGGTTGGAATTGTTTGGCTTGGGGTTGTGGTATGGGGGTAGGGGAAACTCTTGTTTTTATTCTTTTGCAGTGGGAATGTTTTTCCTCCTGTTATTCATCAAATCAACTCCCTTTCTGCTGGAATTTAATACTCACCAGCTCTAAATAGCCTAGTGCGCTAACAATGATTGATGGTTTCCAATGAGTCCATAAATGCTGCTCCTCCCCATCTCTGTACTTTCTCTCCATATCTCTTCATCTCTCCTTTCCTCCCTTTTTCACTCCCCCTCTCCATGGTTATTGAAAAGCTGATCTTGCTGCTAGTGCATGGATTGATTTGTTTTCTGTTTCTTTGATTTGGAATGGGAAAGCATTAGGGATTTTTAAAAGAGTAGTGAAATGCCATGGCCAATGAAGCCTGACTAGAAATTCCTCAGGTTATTATCTCTTAGATTAGAAGATCTCAATGAGTTTCTGTATAAAGGGACTTTGGGAGAAATATTAAGTCTCAGCAGCAGCCCAGAACATCACCCCCCCTAAAAAAAACACAGCCCATAAGTGGATGTAGGATACACATCTTCCAGAGAAATGTATGTGCTAGGAGAGCAGAGGGCTAAAAGATATGTGCTAAGGATGTGCATGTCTTAAGGCCGAGGTTATTGCACTCAAGTGTCTCCAGATACACCAATGCCACTTGGTTACTGTGCTTGAGGAATATAAGATTCAGAACCATGCTGAAGTGGTCTTCCATAGCTGTGGTGGACACACTGCCCAGGAGCTGACAATAAGCACTCCCTTCTCATCACTCCCTGTAGTTTGATAACAACCAGTCAGCTCTACCCCAACCTCAGCAACTTGTGTTAAGCGCAAGGTACATGCTGCTTTCTTGGAGCTAGCACAGAGCTCATCACTTAGCTGGACCTCATGCAGAGAAAGGAAGAGGACCTGGGGTACACGCTGAGTCTTCATTTTGATCTAGTCTGAGGTAGAGCCCAGGGGTGCATCCACATGAGCATGGACAGTTGTTTTCCCAGACCCACACCTCGTGCCATTGCTACTTGTCCCTGGGAACGTCCGTGCCATGTGCAGCAGGTTACCCTGGGTGGAGTAGGGGAGACTGGGCCCAGCAACTATGTTGGCCACAGCCTTACCTGGATCTCTGGGGGCCTCCAAGAACTGCAGCCATGGGGTTCCTGCAGCAGAAAATCAGGCCGGCAATTGAAGTATGTTTCCAGCCAGCCAAGCTCTGGTTTTGGACAGCATGCGCTGCCACCATGTGTAGTGCCTGCCCCACTTTTTTCTGGTGTGGGCTGTTTTTGACCCTGGGGTCAATAAACCCCCCTGCACTGCAAGGCAGCAGTGCAGGGAAGACCTGCACGTGCATGTGCAGTGCTGCAGATGGATTTGCGGTGCCACATGAGCACGGACATGCAGTATTTGGATGTGGCAGACTACCCTTTGGTTACTCCTTTGGCTTTCCTAAACTTGAAGAATTTGAGTCCTGAAGTACTGCATGGAGCCTTTTTTTTTGCTAGTGGCACTGCAAGCTAAAGTGGCATCCAAGAAAGCTACCGCATTGGGAAACTGCAACCCAGCCGCCTCTCTGTGTGCTTTTGTGGTACCTTTTCTGGGCTCACCCTTCTGGGACATAATTCCCTCTGCCTCACTTTTAAGTTCAGCTGTCTTCCCTTCCTCAAAAGTAAGCCTACCAAGATACCTCTTGTGCTGCTTGCTGTCCCTCTCCCACCTGTCTGCCACTAATAAGGTCTGTGACTCAGGCCATCAGCTCACAGGAGTACTGCCTGTTCACTGGAAACTTACCATGAGAGCTGCCCCTTTCCCCCACACCCTTCCCTTGTTTTCTCTCACAATGAAGCTCCTTTCTGTCTGGTGGGACCCCTTTCTCTGTTTGGTACATATGACAACCTCTGGCAAGCCCTCTCTATAAATCCAAATTATAACTACCAGAGATAGAATCTAGGGAATGCTTAGAGGGGAACAGCTTAAAGTGATGGAAAAAATAGTAACTTGATTTACTCTTTTGTTTCTGAATGCTTGATTCCTCCCTGAACTGCCACCCAGCCAGCTGGGTTATGTGTCAGAGGGAAATAAAAAAGAATCTAGTATGACCAGATCCCTTATCAGATTCTCTTCATTAAAGGGATTTGGAGAATGATGGTGTAGAGACAGGGAGTGGAAGACAAGGACTGGCTGGTTATGCATGACAAAGCACGATGCATGCTTTTGGCTACTGCACACAAATTTGTCCTGCCGGGCCTAGGCTTTGTACCACTAGCACAGAAAAACAACAGCTAACAGGCCTTTTGTAATTCTTTATTTCAGAGCTTGGTACACACACACATATATGGGGGGGGGATGATTTCACTGCACATTAAATGCAGGCTTTTACTGGAGTTTAAACACAACCACCCTCCCAATCCACAGGGAAAACCTCTGAGATGGGTTGGAGGTGATGACCTGATCTAGGCAGGGGTGTGTGTTAGTACCCAGTTCTACTTTTCTGAGGTCTGTAACTCCTTCATTTTATCATGAGAAATGCAGACAAAATGACTAGAGTCTCCAGTGGGGCTGCTCATCCAGTGTTTTTCCTGTAGTCTCCCCTGCCTTCACCTACCCCCCATCCCAAGGACAGGCTTTCACTCACAAGCACAGTTACCTGAGAAAAAATCCTAGAGCATGTCAGCACTTAAACCACTGGGTGTGCTTCCAAAAGCAGACACTGCAAAGACACAGTTATGGGATACTTACATTTGCTTTTAGCTCACATGGAAGCTCAGACTCAAGTGCTGACCAATTAGGTCAACTATACAAATGAACACAGATGTCGAGAGTCGAACCTCTCTAAGTTGTACTAATGACTCAGAAAACCATGTTGCAAATTAACATGTAAGCGAACAAACAAAATAAATAAGGAAGGAAGGGTAAGGGTGTTATAAAATGCACTCTGCTCATTCGCTTTGACAACTGGAGTTGAGTTTCAATTATTTATGTTCAGGCTTTGTCATATCCTAGTGAGAAGGCTCGAGCCAGCCTTGCTAAAGTGATGAAGTCTTAGTAATATGAGACCTTGAGCAAGATGGCTCTACTATTAAACCTGCCTTGAGATATTGGGTAAGAGGGCCATTTTTGTGTATCCAAATGATGAAGGGCAGATTAGCAAGGCCCCGCTGTACTGTGCTGTGAATATATTTAGTTGCTCAACATGATGCATATTAAGAGCAGCATGAAGCCTGGCAGCTACACTTCAAAAGGTTTTGATGGAGCGTTTTAATTCACATTGGTCCAAGCTGGTCTCATGACTGTGTGTTTCACCTGCCGTTTGAGCCCAACCCTGCCTAGGCCCCTTCTACGGTCCTTTTTCCCATTTACACTAGTGCCACATCACCCTACTAGCCTCCTTAAAATGATTTCAGACCCTGTTCACCCTAAAGTGAGTTTAATCCTTGGTGGACTATTGCAGCCTGGCAAAGCAGCTTCTCCTTTAGAGAGTCAGGCTATAGACAGAGATAGCAAGTATAGCACTACCTGGATACCCCTCTATGCTGTCATGATAACTGTTGCATCTGCAGAATTTTATAGAAAGTCAAATGCAGCAAAACTGTGACAACTCTAACCCTGCCTCATTCAGACTCAAAGGCAGGGTGATTTAGGTCACTGGTATTGCTATAGGCTCATGCAGATACAACAGGTAGATTGTAACAGCTGCTGCACACTCCTAAACAGCACCTCCTCCTCCCCCTTTTAAAGCATTGAAAAGGTACATTTGTTCCTACTCTCAGGGGGTCAAACATACAATCCTCAGAGCCTTTCCCTCCAGCCTGGCGAGGGGGGTGGTATGGCTGGGGTGGAAAGTGCTGCAGAACCCAGGGCTACAGGACTCTGTTGGGTTGGGTATGGCTGTTGGTGGCAGGAGGTTGAGCAAGGGCTGTGCCAACACAATCCTGCCACTGCTGGGCCCACTGCTGCTAGGCCTGTTACCTTTAAATTTGCTGTATGCCCCCCTGTTCCCAGGTCTATGTGTGGCCTGCCAGGAGTCCTATAAGCCTCCTCTAGCCCAGCAGGCAGGGCTGGTTTAACACGACTACTTTAACAGTTCAAAGTTTTTAATGGCTTTTTAGACCTATGCGGTCCCAGTTTCAGAGTCTCAGAGAGTCCTTTTTGCTTGTACCACAGCTGATGTTGAATTTAAGAGTGCTGAAGCCTGCTCTCATCTGATTTCCATTCTGTTCTTTGCCCCATGTTTCCTCAGAGCAAATAACTTCTCTCCTGGTTCCCAGAGAGATACAGGGATCATGCAGCTGCCCTCCCCCTGACAAACCGTGCTTGGGAGCATCAGACCCAGTTATCTTTACACACACACAGACTGTTTATAAATTATATGGAAACGAAAGACCTTATGTCATGCTCAGCTGGGCAGCAGCCCTGCCACTGACTTCTCACTTTTATTGCTGGCACATAAACCAGGGAAATACTCTTAAACTGCTCCATTAAGGGATAAATATTGCACACTCCCTTTTCCAGCTCTGGGAGCATGGACCTCAAGGCCACAACATTCTGTTTCCTACATTAGCAGGGGTTGTCTCTTTTTCCTCTGCTCACTTCCAGCAGGTGCTGTTCCCTTGCCCCAAGTTGGAAACAGAAGCTTGGCCAAGAAGTGGAGGTGTCTTTCTTCCCTGACCTGCATATATACAGTAGACTGGTGGGCTTGGCCTTGGCAATGACCAGGGAAACACAGAGTCCTGTAAAGTGAAGCTCACAGGGCTTTTAGAGCACACCTATCCTTACAAGAGAAATCACTCCCTGATTTTCTTTGCAGTCACAGAGATCCCTCTCCAAACCCTTTTCTAGGATCATCATTAGGATCATCCAGCACCTGCCTGTCCACCCAAATTCAGTTTGGATTCCCAATCCAAGGGTAAAGCACCACTGCTAACCTGGAAGAACAACACATCATCATCTATAGTTAATGGGGCTGTTCAAAGGCATCTCCTTTTCAAATCTCTAGGGAGAAGGTTCAAAAGTGGCCCCTTCTACTGCCTGTAGATCTGGGTGCAGTTTCATTTCTGTAGACTACATAGCGAGTTCACACCTGTGGCATGGTAAGGATGGGAGAGTGGAGGAGATTCATGCAGAGGATAATTCAGTATTAATTTTCATGACTGGAGTCACTTACTGGAACCATATTCTTGCTAAGTTTCTTCTTACTGTCGTACATAGATTGGAAATCCATGAGGGTGGAGAACCTGTCTTATCACCTGCAAGGCAGGTGAGCATTTTTGGATCTATATAAATAAAAAATCATCATGGGAGCTGTGGCTTCAACAGCCCAGGACAATACTCCCACTGGAGAGCAGGATGCTTTAGAGGCACTGAAAAAAACAAGCATATGTTATGTTCTCAACATCAGTGACCATATTTAACATTTTATCTTGGGTCTCCATCTGCCTTGTATATCTCCAGATTTTAATTACTAAGCAGGAGCTCAATGCAGAAAACCTGAGCCACACCTCTGTGTATGTCAAGGTTTTAGGAGGCTATTCATAATCATCATTGTTCACGCAAAACCGATAGCAATGGTGAAGCCTCTCTACAGTTCAAGTGTGCAGACAGACAGCCCTTGTAAAAATGTTGGGAGTTCCCTAAGCAACTTCTGGGCAGGATTTCACTGAGTTCAAGCCCAAATAAGCTAAAACAGTGTGCATAACTGATTTTGCAGTTCACTGGCTCAACTGAAAACCAACAAAACCCCCTTTTTGTTTCAGGTTGACCCAACACAAAAAAATTCAGTTCTCTCAGCAGAACAGAAAAAAAATGCCTCAGGTAGACCAAAATGTTTTGTTTAACCCACTAGGAATGATCCAGTTTGCTTTGCCAGGTTTTGTTCTGTTTGGCATGTTTATTTGTTTTATTTTTCAATTTCTTAAATTATGAAAAATTTAGTTTGAGGCCTGTTCAGACTGGAAATGTCACTTCAAGATGAAAAATCAGAATGCTCTGTTTTGAGAATGTCTAAACAAAATGTTTAACTTTTTTGGATTTTTTCCTCCTTTTTTTTTCCCCTTGGCCCAAGCCATTTGCAAATTAGCGAATCATTGCAGTCAACCTGAAACTGCACTTTTATTGGCAACTAAACTATTTGTCTGAAAAGTTTCAGCCAACTCTCAAAATAACCCCCCTCATATCATTTCAGCTAATAAAATGACTGACTCCACTGAAGAAGCCACTCTGGCCTTCCTTCTTTAGTAAGCACACTGATGCTGTACTATGGTGTGTGATGTTATGTCAGGCTCATGGAAGAGACAGAATTTCTGGTTTCCATAAAGGAATATGGAGAATATTATCCAGTGTGATTTGAAACTTTGGTGGGAAACTTGCCAGCATGGAGTGTTTTCAAAGAAACTCCTGTATCTCATATTGCTGAAAACTGGGAAGTCCTGTGGGGGTTGGGGAGAGGGAGGGCATTCATAATGGAGTGGAAGGATAGAGGCAAAGCAAGGGGGAACTTTCTGAAGGGCTTCTTTTATATTAGAATAAGTCATAATTAATGATATCAAGTCACAGAAAGCTAGGCTCGGGTAATATGAGAACAGCCTTATCTCCAGCCATGTCATATGGCCAGTCTGCAGTTCTTGTCCCATAGATAGGCAGGATACATTTAAAAAAGTGTCGGGAGCTGGATGGCATAGAGGGATTAGGACCTTGGATTATTCCCTGCTAAAGACATGGACTCCAACTTTGGTTGGCTCACAGTGGAAATGAGCTACTCAGTCTCAGCCCAGTCCTTGGTGTGGACATGAATACCATCAAATCCAGGGTTGTTGGGAGCTGGCCAAAACTGTAGTAATAAAAGGGGATATGCAGACATGTGAGCTGTAGTGGGGTCAAGCTGGGTGGCATAAAAACAGGCTCCTGAGGCGCTAGATGGAGGTGTCTTCCATTGCTAGGGAGAGGTTCCTGAAGTGACACATCTGTTTTAGTTGCGTGGAGCTGTAGCTCAGTCATAACAACATGATAATCCAGGTACAGGTCTGTAATGAGATATAGTGTGTTAGCACTCCAGGGGACAAAATAGCAATGGGGGAGGAAAGGGTTGGGGAGAGGGTGTTGCAAATTAGGGCTGGGATGTACTGGCAAAACGTGGGCTTCCCTTAGTTGCAAAACTGGGTCTGCTGAAGATCAGAATGTCAACATATTGTTGGAGTTGTGCAGTAAGCCAAGGACTGGAACAGGAGGTGAGCGTACATGTTGTGGGTAGGGTGCAATAGGAGAACTGGGAGCATAGGAGATTTTGCAGTTTTGCCTACACTATCTCTATTCCCCGAGCTAGACTGATGCTGCGGCATAGCAAAACTCACCCCTCCTTTTCATTCCAGACTGAGCAGTGATTGGAGTCCAACAGAAAGTACCCAATTTGCAAAAAAACCCCACCCTTAACTTCTGTGAGAAACCTGTGTGCATACCCAACACCCAGGAAAAAAATAGAAACCATATGTGTATCTGCACGGATTTGGGCACATATGCAGGGTTTTGCAACCATATCAGGAATTGCCCATACAAATGTGGACCTTGTGTAGTAGGGATCCTTTAGAAGTCTGGCCCTGGGGACCTAACAGTGATAAAGACAACCACTGCTTATGATAAGATGAGAGAATAGAAAAAAGGCAAGGCAGCCCAGGCCAAATTCATCTGTGGTGTAAATCCGTTGATAGCTGGTAAGTTACACTGGGGATGATTTTAGCCAATCCAGTCCAGAATGGTGATATACTGGTTTCTGTTTCCATGTGGAATATGTTTAAAGTGGCCAACTTTTGGAAGCAAAATTTGGGGGACAATCCTGGATGCTACACAGATGGCTCTTAGCAGCCTTGAACCTGATGGTGGTGAGTCAGTTTCTTGGTTCTGGGCAATTAACACCATTTGGGAACCTGGCCCTGATCAGGATGCCACCTGACATTGATCCAGGAGCCACCAGGGACACTGGGACACTGCCCTTACACTGGGGAACCTCCTGCAAAACCTGGGACAGTTGGTCACTTTGAGTATAACGGGGTGAGTGGTAGTGGTGAGTGTGTTGTGAATATGCTGGTGGTAGAGATGTGTGTCCTCAGCTTGGCACTGATAGGGATAACTCCAAATACAGCTGCTTCCCTCGTGTGAACCAGATGGGCCTCCTTGGTGGGAGGCCTTCCTGGCTGAACTGGTGAAAGGAGATAGCTTTGACATCCTGCACAAGACAAAGACTGAGAAAAGGGATAAGGGATGGGATACAGCTCAGAAAAGTATTCTTCAAAGATCACCTTTGTGATTTTGTGTCTTTCCCCATACTTTCCAAGAGCGAGGCCCATTCCTATGAGGTGATGCTTCCTCCACTGCTGCTGCATCAGGTCAGTGAAAGTTCTCTGCTCCGTGTCACCAGGCACAAGGTTGGCTGTACCCATTTCCTCATCAGTGCCATGGAGAGGCTTCTTCAGGTTCCCTCAACCTGGCAAAAAAGTCTTAGAATAGTGAAGTGGGCCAGAAATGACTTGTGCTTCTTACTCCCCAGGGAATCGACGTATATAGCACTGTGAGGCACTATCAGCAAGCAGCTGGAAAGGCTTTCAGGCCTCTTTGTGGTTTTATTAGCGTCTCAATCAGCCTTCGGGGGCCAGGATGGCTCAGGCGGTCCTAATGCAGCCAGTTACTACATCTCTGAGGCATGAGCTCATAGTGTTACTTAGACAATTTGTTAAATAGAAGCTGATTAGAGGTTTCCCTGCCTGGTCCCGGGAACCATATGTCATTGTTTATTTACACTTTCTGGCGAAGCTCACTTTCCTTCCTTCTCCTCCGGCAGGCAGATCACAAGCCACACAATGCCACTTTAATCAATTACTTTGATGCACCCTCTCTGGCTGCCGCTGCTTTTCCTGTTCTTCCTTTGCACATTCTGCTCTGTTGCGATGGGATATGGTAAGAGAGACTGGAAAGTGACTCCTAGGAAAGCTGTCAGTGTCTCACCATGACATTGCCCTACCCCAAAGCAACCACTAGAACCAAGTTTGACTTTGCACATAGCAGCTCACTGAGAAAAAAAACAGTGCAAACAGTAATATTGTCTGTGATGAAGTTCTTCCACCTTATGCCCAAATATTAAAATATCCCCCTAACAGAACTGGCTCCAAAGCTCCATCACAGTACACGTTCAATGAAAAATGGCTCTGGGCTGAAATAATTGGCTTTGATAGGTATTTTTGCAGCGGTTGAAAAAGTCCATTTTTTTCCAACAAAAAAACCCAAAAAACAAAATGAAACGAGCTTAAAGTATGGGGGTTTCTCCCTCCTTTTTCTTCCCTTGCAAACGGTGAAAGGAGGAAACCCCCCACCATGCACAGACGCATAGAAAGCCCTTTCATTTTGGTGAAAAAAATTAACAAAACCATCAAATTTCATTGTGCGTGACTTTTCTGATGGATCACCATTACTATTTTCCCAACAGACCTTAGCCCATAATTTCTTCCCAACAGAAATAACAGCAATCTCAACAGGCAGCTGCCCTGTGCCAAGGGCCCTAAAGCCAGTGAGACGTGAGCCATTAGTTTAAATGGATGCAGGGCCAGTTCTCAAGTGCCTTGGGAACAAACTCTAGGTCTGGTCACTCGAGGTAAAATCCTGGCCCTGACAAGTCAATGGCAAAACCCCAATTGACCCCAATAGGCAGGGCCATCCCCAGGGTATGGTGAATCGGGGTGACCACCCTGGGCCCCATGCTTTGTGGGGCCCTGAGCTTTGACATCTGATGGCTGTGGCAGAGGTGCTGCCTAGCACCCTCCCCGCAGCACAGCCTGGCCCAGAGCCCCTCTGAGGCTGCCAGGCACCATGGCTCGGCTCGGGGCCCTCCGCTGCAAGGTGGGGGCCCTGACTCAGCCGGGTGGACCCAGCCTGGCCCACCTGGCACGGCCCTCACCTCGGATGCCCTGTGCTGCACCAGGGCTTCCACCTCCACCCTGCTCTGCAGCCTGTGCCCCCCGTCTCTCTTAAGCGGCCCTGCACAGGCTGATTTGCCCCAGGCTCTGCACCCCCTTAGGGTCAGCCCTGCCAATAGGGGGCAGGATTTTACTGCTGGTCTCCAATCAGGCCTGGAGGTAGAGCTGGGACGATCTCACTTGAAGAGTAAACACAAATAAATGGGTGAGCTACACAGCAGGACTCCAGATGAACTCTCTGTCTCTCACACGCACACGCCCGACAATTTGCTTCTGCATTTTCTTTCTGTGCCACTGCGCCCCATCTCCTCTTTGCATCTCATATTCCGCCCTGTGAATTTTGTTACATTCAGTGTCAGGCTATTTCCTTGGCTTTTGGTCCTAACTTTGCTCCCACGTGGGCTGGGCTTTCAAATTCCAATCCCATAGTTTTGGTAAGAAGAATGTTTTCTAAACTCCCTCTGGCCTCTGGCCCCTGCTCGGCTCCCCTCCCCTGCTGCTCTCAGCGTAGCAGCTTCGTGTTTGATATAATGGCAGGGCTTGATAGTTTTTTCCCCCCTTACACGTTGAGAAGCTGGAGTCCTGCCGCGCACTGTGACTGATTGGTCCCCGTGTCCAGCCCCTCACTTTCATTCTCCTCAGTTTTTCCCCCAAGTGCAAAGCAAATTGTCAAAAGTGAAAATGCTTAAAGACCCAACCAAAATAAATATATGTATATCACATGACAAATGGTCCCTGCTCCAAAATTTATCTTCATGAGAGACGCAAATTCACATGCAGCTTAGCAGCCACGAGGAGCTTGTCTTGCCTCTCCTCAGGAGCGGAGGGAAATGTCATAACAGAAACCTGCTACAATGTATTATCTCCAGTGTGGGCTGCTTCCTCCCATGGCCTGGCAGGCTGAACCAGGTGAGGTGGCAACTTTGTTAGGGCAAAGAAGCGCCTAACTCATTTTGATAAAAAGCTAGTGTGAGGCTTAGAGACAAGGTTCCCCCCTCACCCCATAACCTACAGCCAGGAGTTGGAGAGACAGAAGCTGAAGGAAAAGCATGGGGATCAGTGATTGCAGATTACCTGAGTGGTGTATTATCTTGGGCACCGTTTATGGCTTCTGCTCAAATAGATCATGATGGTCAGCTCACCAAGGTGGATTTCCACATCACTTCTCACCAATGCTTGTGCTTGTCACCATTACATCAGGTGACTCCTGATTCTGCTTTTGCTGCAGTAGGGGTCTGCAGCTTGTACAATGCATCTCCACAGGTGCTTGAGGACAGTTGTGCTAGCTGGAGCGGTCACCATTTCATACATGCTATTAAGATCCAATACGCTGTTTTCTGTTTTCTGAATAAAGGGAGAAAGATTTTCTAGGGACTTTTCAATGGAGTCACCCACACCCGTTTTCATTCCTGGCTCGTGACCCATTGAGGGGCTCCTGGCTGGTGACGGCCTGTCTGCGTTAGGAATTTCACAATAGGTCTCCACCTTGTGAAACTGTGGATTATATAAAAGTGCCCAGAGCATGAGATAGGTCTCTACTGGGTTTGCCACCCCCAAATTTAAATCAGTCAAACTGCCTGTCTCTCAGGGAATGTTTTATGCCTCCTGAAAAAGACCACGCAACTCTTCAAATAATGGTTTCTTTTTCTTTTTGGTGGCTGCCTCTGGCTTCCAAGCCTGAGGGGAATGTGGAAGCGCAAAGTCCAAAAATGCTGTGCCATAAGGAAGGCCATTTTTAATGTTTAATATGAACTTGCTTGTAATATCAAACTTCTCTCGAGAGAATCTGAGTGTCATGGGTAGCCAGACCAGTGAGATTTTGGTGAAGCTCCAGAGAAGAGGCCCACCATGCAATTACTTATCCAAACATTTTAAGTGCTCACCTGTGTCAGAGAAAATATATTTTTCGGAGACACTGACTGATAGGCTGTCATTTCCCATGCCCCCCCTTTCCTCCTTTGTGTGAATGCCCTCCCACATCCAATTAGCCAAGTCAGCATAATTTCTCACGCAAATCCGTCCTAACAATTCATTTTTTCCATGATGCCCACAGAAGATGAGTCAGTAACACATTTAAAAAAAACTCCACAAGACTCTTTTTTTGAGTTTCCCCGATACATCTTATTTTCTGTGAATCTCTTTTTTTGGGAGGCAAGCTCCCTTGGGCAGGGATTGTTTTTAGTATTTCACACCTGAGATGGCAACAACCAGGCTGTAGATATGCAGTGAATGAATAATAATGATGGATGGTTATGTCAGCCATCTAAGCTGGGGAAGCTACAGCACTATGCACTGATGGGGGAAAGCAGAAGTGGGAAGCATTCAAAGTAGAAGGTAACAACATGTTCTAATTGGATTCTCCCAACAAATGCAAGCTAGGATTGGACCCAGTCAGCACAGCATGCAGACCTAATGGAAAGCACACCCTACCCCAATGCAAGCCAATGTCTGTATGTCATCTATTAGTAACTAGACCTTTTTGTTTTTAAACATGACATATTTAATGCACCACAAAAAACAAACATACTTATAAGAATTTAGCTGCCAACCATAAGCAGAGAGACTTCTAAAATATGAGAAGCAGAAGGACAAGAGACAGAACAGAGCTTGAATAGTGTTATATAAGAGGCTTGGAGAGGAAGAAGAGGAAGAAAGGAACATCTGGATCCTTTGGCAGATGTTCTACCCTGGGATTATCCAGGGACAACACCTTGGTGTGATTAATCTACACCACCTCCAAAACTAAAACCCTACATTCTTCACCAAATACCTCCAGGCATCAAAGCCAACACCTGCAAAGTGCAGGGATGTGAATGTTTGGGGAGGAGTAAGGGCGGTGAGCAGGAATCCAAAGACCTGTGCACAACTGTGTTTGGGTGCTTGCCCTAGCAACTGAGAGTGGTCTGATCTCTCAACGTGCAGTAATGAGTCATATACCTGCATTGCAGGGAACAGGCGTATGGGTACAGACACCATACAACACAGCAACAATGACCCAAACCCAAAGGGGAAATCAGAACCCATTTATTCAGAGGTGAGTCTTACCAAGTCACTGGGGTTATCTCTGACACTTTTCACATAGGAACCTTCACTTTTCCCTCCCCAGTGAGCAAGCACTTGAGCCCAATTTAATTTTTCTTTCAAAGAACACTGCTTTTAATGATGCATCACATCCCTTAGTATTGTGCAACATTCACACAGATCCTGCAACCTTACTCCTGGTCTGAGAACTGGAGCCCAACACTTTCTAATGCAGCAGTGAACATGCTGTCACTTGCATCATCCTCATTCAAAGATCTGCATTTGCAGAAGCTGCATAGAATGAAAATTCATCTGAAGGCTCTCTCAGTTCAATTCAGTGCAAACAGCATTAAGTTAAGAAAAATAAAGTTAAGGACAAAATATCCTTTCGGGATTGGAGGGATCAAGTTACGAGGAAGGATTAAAAGGCTGAGATCGGTACATGTTGGTCGTGCTGACTCCAGGTGAAGGGTAAACGAATCTGACAAAAACATACAAATATTTGAAGGGTGTAGACATGGTGGAGGGAGAGGAATGATTTAGGGAGTCTCAAAGATGTGTTAGTTGGAGGGTGGAATTAAGGAAAGGAAAATGCAGGTTGAATTTCATGAAACCTTTCTGACAGGATGATATGAAGGACTGAGCAATCATCATTTGAAGAAAGGGGTGGGAGCCTCTTTATGAGAGTCGTTGACAATTAATCTTAAAAAAATTAGCAAATATACTGTAGGCAACAGACTTCCCAGGGCTCTTAGGACAGTGATGGGATACATGAGGCCTAGCAGCCCCTTTTGTAACTCTCAGAGGTTCCATTTCTGACTCTGCTGTCTCTTTCCTTAGCTCAACTCATGTCTTTGTTCTCAAGGCCAGAAACCTTGGAGACATTCTTGAGTCTGAGCTTTCCTTTCTCCCCCACACCTCCCTCTATTGCCTACTTCCAGCTCTGGGTTGTTGCCAGGATTCATCTTGTTTTGACCCTGCTCTGCTTAATCACTTTCTGTCTCAACTATTGCAGTTCCTTTGTTATTGTCTTCCAAAATCCTTGCTCCCTGCTAGGCTCAGAGAGGAGTAAGAATAAAGGATGGTGCCAATGAAAGACAAACCCCAAGGCCATAGAGAACTATGATGATAGTGTTGAGAGGAAATAAGCTGAGAGGAACCAAGTATGCAGGCAGGGAACAAAGGTGGATTTGAGGACAAAAAAATTGGGGGTGGGCAGGAAGCCCATGGAAACCAGGAGGGTCATTTGGAACTAGATTTGGAGGTAGATACAATGGGAAGCAATTGAAGTGGTGGAAAATGGCAATGTTGGGAGGCTGTTGATATGATAAAGGGTGGGGAGTTGCTTCTGCATTCTTGAACAAAAGACTAAGTCCAGCTATGGCATCTGGACCTTCCTTTTATCTGCAGATCAAATAATCCATGCCATGAAATATGTATTGCCCAGTCTAGACCAAACCAAGCATTCACCACTGCAAATGTATAGGCATGTGGATTGCTAGAGCATATGCAATATACTCCACATGTCCTGGATAATCTCCACCACGCTCCCTCTAACCTCCCTCCCTCTCATCTGTGCAGGAAATATGGAATGGGAGTAAATCACCACAGATGACTTCAGTGGAAATTCACGCATGCACACATCTGCTGCTGAGGATGGCTGTTTCTGTGGAAGCAATATTCTATACGGAGAACACAGAATATACATTTGGTTATGGGGGGGGGTGCTACTGAAATTAAAATGGGGAGAACATCAAAGCATCTGGAGGACCAAAATCTGCAAGGACTGGTTTGTTCATCAAGCTTTTCCTTTTTCACCTAGATGTTCCTGTTGGGTGAATTCTCTAGGAGAGTTGGTATCTTATGACTTTATAAAAATATTTTTATATTGTATGAAAAGGCCAACTTTGAAAACTCAAGAGAATAAAATAGCCTGTGAAAGATGGCAAGCTTCTCCCAAGCTTCATCTACTGGAATTTAAGTCAATCTAATAGATTTCAGTATCTTACCCATGCATCTTTGACCATCTCAGACTGAACTACCTACAACTCTACATGCTCTTCAGAAAAGCCAGGAATAACAGATGCTATTCATTATTTCAGACGACTAGAGAAAAGCATTACTTATACTCTTATCCTCTTTCTAAATACTTGCTCTCACTGAAGTCAACAGGAGCTTTGCAGTAGATTTCAGGAAGAGCTCTATCAGCCCCAAAATATCTGAATGCCTTTTGTTGTACTCAAAACCTGGGAAGATCCATCAAAGAAGCACCGTATCCTCTATTCTGAAATAAAACAGACTTACAAATGGACAAAGAAATCCTGGAATCTTGAGTCAAATTTCTCTTACACAAATGGGACAGATAGCAAATACATTCTCACAGGGGGAAAAGCCCATTAACTGGGTCTATTTTTAGTCCTTGTGATTTACTAGGCTAAAGAGTTGCATTCAACCTGAGTAAGTAAGATATTATTAAATTCCTTCTGTTTCAGGTGCAAATACAGCCCAGACCAAATTATTTTCTTTTCTGGCCTATAATGAATGTTGGCTGTGTGACTTGATCATGGGTAAAGCATATCACATGAGACCGGTTTTGCCTTGGGTAGTTTCATATCTCTTTACCTGCATGGGCATCTTGACAAGAATCCTACATGCCTTGTTTTCTGGCAACTGTAGCCAAGGGGAACAGGACTGGAGTGAAAAACAAGAATCAGTGGAAAAGCTTTGTGGCATTTAACTTCCAGGTGAGGTCCAAGCTTTAATAGGATTAAAGTGAGCAAAGGAAAATTTAGATTCTTAGGGTCTGATATTCCTCCTGCTTACATCAGTTTAAATTGGGATTAACTCCATTGCAGTCAGAGGAGGTACAGAACTAGGAAATTGGCCTGAATGAGATCAAAATCAGACACACAGAAATCAGAGACAGAAAAAGCTTATTAGGTCATCTACTTCCTCCTCTTACCAATTAGTCAGGAAATTATTTAATTGCTTTATTTATTTATTTAGAAATGTACCTTTGTAGGAAACATTCCCCAACAGTGAGATATGTTAGACTGTAGAATAATCTGGCAAAGGAAATGGTAGAAGCCCAATAACTGATCAATTTAAAAGCTCTGGAGAAAATATTATAAAGAACTGAGAAGTGATGCTGAAGAAAATGGAGTAACTGTTGCCTAACAGGTCTCTTCCCTCTTTACTCACATTTGCAAGTGTATGGCAATTGTGGCCATAGTAAAGAAGTACCCAGTGCTAACATTCCTGAACAACATGCCCCACAATATTGTTTTTATGCAGTGCCCCCCAGTTCCTTTCACTACTCTAAACCATATAGGATCTTTGGACTCTTTCATTTACTGGTAAAACCCACAGAATTTCAAGTCCCCAAACCTGTCCAGCTGATCATGGCAGAGCAATAGCTTAGCTGATCCAATGATCTCAGATGAGGATTAGCCTGTCTGCCTCCTTCCCTGGTGGAACTTCAGTTGGGTTTTTTTGTCTTCTTCAGAAATGGGGCACTGGGGCATTGGTGGAATTAGGATTCTGGATTAGAAGAATTACTGGTCAATTCCAATAAGGCAACTTGTATTTTCAGAAAACACCTCATACCAAATGCCACTGCAGCATGGACACACTATCTCAGTGAACTAGTTTAACCAGAACTCCTTAGTTCTAGAATCTGAAGAAGAAAAAAGTCCTAATTTCTGTCCTAAATAATTTTTAGAACTAATGTCCTGTTTCAGAGCAAAGACTCAAGTCCAGGCAGGTGTCCCACCTCCCAGACAAACACCTTAACCACTGATCTATTCTAAGCATATTTTGTTTTCTTTTCCCCCCTCAATGGATTCTCTCAATCCCTGCACTGTTTTGAGGGCCTCTCTTGATAGGTCTTATTGGTAGCCATACCATAATGAAAACTGATTTCAAAATATCCCGTCTTTGTGAACTGGAATCCCTGGGTTCTGGCCAGCCCTATGTGCTCACATCATGCAAGTGGCTGGATGCAGTTGGCTGCTGCCTCCTACCTTCCTTTTTGGAGGCAGCAAAGAAACATGTAATCATCAGCACCTAGACTCTCAAGCAACAAAGGAAAAGGGAGTGCCTGGAGGACATGGGGTGGGGGATGAAGGTGAGCTCATAAAGGTATGCTGGAACAGCAGCATGTGCACCAGGAACAAGGGAGGGTGGACTGGATTCCAGCACAGTGAGGGAAGAGTCTCACTATGCAAGATGGCTGGGAGAAGATCTCTCTCTCCAGAGCCTGCTGGTTGAACTGCTGGCCCCTGAGGTGATAGCTGCTCTGCTGAGCACTCCTGGGGGACTGAGCACCTGAAGCCCTGCTTGGCCAGGAGCTCAAACTGAAACCACCATGTACCGTGTTAGATGTGTTTAAATGTTGCCATCTCTCAGAGCTGCTGATGGTCTGTGGGGTTGCTCCCAGCAAGAAAGTCTGGCAGCCACGTACTGCTCACCAGGTGGATGCATCTCCAAGGGGGAGTGGAGAAGAAAATCTCCACAGTTTTCCATTGCTCACTTTCCTGTTAGAAGTTGACATAGTTGGTTTGCAAAACACCTGCCCTTCAGGGAATGTGCACAACACAAGGGAATATAAGCACTCCTGAAAACAAGCCCCATGTGCGAATGTTCTGATTAGGGGTTTCAGCTGCACTCACAGTTTGCAAATGACAGCAGAGACAAGGCAACCTAGTTATCTAGGAAAGATAGCAGGTTTCTTTTCCATTTTCCCCCCTTAACACTCTTTAATGTGATCTTTCTTTCTTCCTTTTTTTTTTTTTGCCTTTCCCTTTTGCTTTCAGCACAGATAGCTTCATTGAGCAAATCCAAGAGAAAGACTTGCAAAGAGGATGCTTATAAAATATTTATGGAGAACTGCGGTGAACACAAGTAGGATAATGAGGATCTGTGGGATGCGGGATGTGTCCAAACTAGCACAGCAAAGACCTCGTAAGAGGAGGAGGTAAGCGGTGGAAGCCATTAGTGAGTCCTGTAGGGTCTTTACTCATTTCCATTGCACACAATTGCTTCACTGCCACATACTGCTTTTGTTTGGGTTTTTCTTATTAGCCTGGTATTGTCTATTTTTCTCTGTGGCAGTTCCAGTCAACTGCTGTGGTTTGGAGTTTAGTTGCTTCAGCATGTTTTGCCAGCAGTCAACTCCAAGTGTAGGCTCATGGCTTGCATAAGCATAGTCCTGTGGGATCTAGTGGCATCTTGACATTGCACCATCATGTCATGAGGCAAACCTTGTACCTCAGTGGTGTGAGCACCACTATGCAACACTGCACAGACCAAAGTTGCCTCATTGACCCCAAAAGTATTGTGGGGGGCTTTTAGAGTACTGGCCTTATGTTCCCTTAGTGCCTTTCCCCTGGAGTTCAGGAAGCACTCTGCACACCCCAGCATGGAAGCAGCTCAACAGCCAGTGAAGGGCAGCCACCCCTGTATGGAGTGTGGCAGCTGTTCTATAGCGCATAGAGCAATGTTTTAGGTCATGAAGAGCATTCTTGTCCCCCAGCTGCTTAGCCAAAGATGAGTCTGAACAACTCAGTTATTTGCTTCTAACACAGCTGTCTTTGCATCTCTGTCCATCATACACTTACTAGTGAAACACCCTCTCTGAAAGACTCCACACATTTAATACAATCCCCTTATTTAAATCCCTTTTCAAGATCTGATTCTGCGGGAGTCTCTGTTTGGAAATCAGCCTGCTGATGGTTAAGTTGAAGGGCAGGCAGGGACAACTGATCCTGATTTTCTCTATTAATGTTTATTTGTAAATGCAAATGCATGCATGTGTATAAACAGAGTATATGTGATTGCATCCCTCTCACCCACGTTACTTATGTTGCTTGCCTTTCTAGGCCCTTTGCGTGCAAACGTGCATATGCTTAACTTTAAGCACAGAAAAAAGAGACAGTGCTGCCTGTGCCAGAAAAGTCCAGGGACAGTTTTACACAAGACAAAGAAATTTGTGAGTCTGTACTATTCTGAAAAACAGAATCGGTAACATAGGCTGCTTAAAGATGTGAAACTCCCTAACAAAACAGCACTTTGCTTTCAGCTTAGTGTGCCCCGTGCCAAGCGCAGTACATGCCCAGAAGAGGCAAAACATCAATTTGACCTGGCACATCCAACATCTGTATAGATCATGTGCTTCTGTGGGGGTTTTTTTGGCGCATTTATCTAATAGCTGATTCAATCACACTGCTGAAGCATGCGATCTATACAGACGTTGGGTGAGCCAGGCCAAACTGACATGCTTCCTCTCCTAGTAAAGTGCTGTTTTGTTTTGTTTTCACACCTATCAGCAGCCATAGTGCTGTGCTTAATACACTGGAAGAAATGCTGTTCAATCTGTTTCTCTACACCAGCTTATCTAGCTTCTCAGGTTTCACAGATTCATAGGTCATTGTTGCCTCTGACTTCAGTACAGTTCCCAGGGACAGCACCCCTGTTAGAGGCAGGCCCTTGACCGGAAGTTCTGCTTTTACAAGAATGGGTCCTGAATTCAGCACATCTGCAAAAAAACAAAAAACAAAAAAAACCCCACCTGAATCCACATTGCAGACTTTATCCCTTTAGGTGAACAGACATTTGAATGACACAGGACAGTATTTTGCAACTGTAGACAGCTACTTTCATAGTCATCAACTGGGTCCTCAGATTAGGATGGAAAGCAAAGTTTGCCCACTCATCCATGCCTACTGCACAACCTGCTTTGCTGGCCCAAGCTGCCCAGGATTCCATCTTGCTAACTGCACTGGACACCCAGTGACAGATCATCATGTCCCAATGCCTCAGCTCTTGGTTTCAAGGGCTGACCATGCTGCTTTCACATGTGCTGCCTTGATTAGACCCCAGATGTTAACAGCTAATTTCCAGTTCCTGGTCTTTCATTAGATCTCTCAGGTTACTCCCTTCAGATGGTGATGGCTCATACCAAGCCAGCAATGCCTATTTACCACCATTGGTCTTTTATTTCCCTCTCTCAGGAGACACAGTAATTCCTTCAATCCCACTAGGTAACAGTATGGAAGCAAGTGGGGGAAATTAAGTCACATATATTTTCTATAAAAATATATTTGACAAGTTGGGAAACCACTGAATCATCCCTGCTCTGCCTACCAGATTCCAGATGGAGATAAAGAAACCAATAACTTTCTAGTGTGATGCTTTACTTTCCCATTCCATGCTTGTAAAGTTCCTCCTGGGGCTAGCATTAAGCTTTCCCAAAGCTGCAGAGTGTTAGATGGAAATCATGATGCACTTGGACACCACCTGCTCCACTGTAAGACGCCTCCTGCCTGAGCAGCGGCCCAGAGAGCGAGATTCTGTTTCTGACTTAGGCACCCTAGTGCATGGAAGGCTCATCCTAGTTAGGATTTCAATTGATTAATTAATCCACAGAGAGGAATATTGCACACACCAAGGTCAGTTCAGTTGGTGTCTATTTGCCATTGTAAATCTGCAAGATGATGGAGCTAGAGGCAGCTGCACCAGACGCTGTATTATTCTAAATACACTATACTCCTCTGGCACAGACTTGGCATGAAAAGAACCAGCTCTGACTCCCACTTTCTCATACCCCATAGCATAGGGCATGTAAAATTCAGCTTCAGGTATCAGCTGTGTGACGAGCTCTCCATCTGCCATGGTCACAAGTAGATCCCTAATGCCAACCCCACCTTGCTAACCTGCATCCTTGGAGGATGTTCCTGATCCAAGTGTCATGACTTGGAAAGCTTTCTGTCTCGGTTAAAGTAGAGAGTGGAGGTAGAAGTAGGAGATTTCCTCATGGTTCTTGCATCAGTGCCAAAGGGCCTCTCTTTTTTGTGCTAGGGGCATGGCATATATGGCAGTCACACCTTGGTTTTGGAAGCAGCCCTTTATTCATACATATCTGTGACTTCCCTGCTGATGGATCCCTGCCTTGCCCTCTCTCCCTCCCTCCTTTCCTCCATTTGCATCACAGCTACAGTATCAAAGTTCAAGTCTTGCAGAGGGAGAAGAGAGCTCAAGACATGAAAGGTATTCCCGAGGATCACAGGAAGAAGTGATTAATCTCAATTACATGGTTGAACACTGAATAATCTGGAGCAGTGGATTGAGTTACGCTTCTTTCTTTCTGTGGCTATTGGAGTGGGGTTTCCAGCCTGAGGAGATATTTGAAAGATGTTTTGACTACTGAAGTGCCAAACTTAACCCCAACATTATTTGAATTGTGGTGAAACATGTATGTTGTTCTTTGCTTCCTGCACCCTCTGGACAGCCTGGCGTTTGCACTGCTTCCATCTCCTTCATGATTACCATGTATGACACATCATGCCATGTTGCACCCCACCATGCTGCTTTGCAAAGTAATTTTTGCTATATAAAAAAGAAAAAATGCAACTGAAATTGGTGCTTATTACAGTGAGAGCCCAGTCATGCTGGCTGAAAGGCAAGCTCCCTTTGTATGCATGAGAGAAGCCATTCTAAGCAGAAAATACGGTGTTGCCTGCCCTCCTGTCCAAGATCTTCCATGCAACTCTACAGACGCACCTCCTACAAGTAACCATCCTAAATCTCCCACAAGGTCTTCCAATGCACCTGACCTGCAATAATCCTTCCTATTTCAGGATCTCTATACAGCTCTGTTAGTTGACATCGGTATTGACTCATAGAAAATCCTCCAAACTAAAGGCCTCTTTTGGGGTGAAGTATGCCAAATCCTTCCAGGGTGTGTAGTGATGCTTTCATGGAGACTTGGATGACATCAAGCCTAAATTATAGTACAGCCAGGATTTGAGCTCTGATCTCTGGAGGTAAGGCACCACCCAAGGAACACAGTGATGATGAGTGTCACATAAGAGCCTAGACAGACAGACTGATAGATTTAATCCAATGAGCTTCTCAGATTCTTCTTGTTATTTAACTGACTTTTTCCCCAGACTAGAGCGCTGTTATTGATATACAGTAGGGACTAATAATAACCTAATCTGAATTTTTGATGGACTAAACATAGATGATATGTTCTGAGGTTTACTCTGGAGAAATCACTCACTTCATTCTCTGCTAAGAAGCCACAACACCCTTTGGGGTGGAACGTGACGCATGGTTATTAGTGACGCTGTTAGGCACTTTAGGACAGGAAGTTAAAAATAAATAAATTCCCAGTGGAAACTAGAAAGGGACTTAGGGAGGCTAGACTGTAATTACCTGAGTTGGAATTTAGCCAGAATTTGTGTTGCAAATTCTTTGCATTACTTTAGATACCTGCTAACAAACTGATTATAAAAAAACATATTTATAGAAGATTAGGAGCTATGTAATAGATACATATACATAATTAGGCATAAAAGATCTGCATTGATTGCTGTTAATCCTCACTAAATATGTTCTTATTAATTAGTTGGCATTTAACATCCATAAAAATATTTTAGGAACAGGAAAAGGCTCATGGGTGCCATAGACTGCAGGGTTTTTTCCTGTTTATTTTGTTAGATAGTCTGTGCACTGCAGTATAACCCAGGAGGCTGAGTTACAGACCAGGAACATATTGTGCTGGGTGCTGTACAAAGCAGAAAAAGGAAGGGTTTTCCGGTCTCAAAATATTTACATCCTTCCAACTTTTTACTTGAGAGTAAGTGCCAATACATACATAAAAATGAATGGGCCACAGCACTTATTTTAATCTTTAAGATCATTCTTCCCTTTAGTGCTTCCCTCTAGTGCATTAACATTCTGGACCTTGAAAGTGAACTTGTTTCCTTTTGTTGTTTGTTTTCAGGGTCATTGTTTTTGACTTGCAATAAGCAGCACTGGGTGGGTATTAGAAGTTGGTTTGTTATGCTGGACTGGTGTTAAACAAGTCTCTTCAAGGCTAGGGACAGCCATTACACATAAACCAGTATACGTGCTTGGAAACCCATTCAGATCTGTAATACAGCAGAAGTTCAGGGCACATAAACCACTTTCAAAATGGCCAAAACCAATTGAAGATAAACCTGGATGGATGCAGTATCAGACTTAACTGATTTAGGGTGAATAGTTTTTTTTAACTTCTGTCCCAGATCTCCTCCAGATTCAAGTTAACTCACAGTCCCCCAGCATCCCAGGATGCTATGCACCTCCCCTGCAGCCTCCTGCCTCTCACAGATTAGGCAGGCTGGCCTTGGCCCAAGCTGTCTGCTTGAGATAAGCAGAGATGTGTGCTCTAGCACTGCCCCCTCCCCCCACTCGCTCCTGCCCCCAGCTTCTGAGCTACTGCAGTCATGTGGCTGCATTTTGGGGATAAAAAAATAATGTCTGTTCATTTGCTTATCAGTTCAATCTACACAGTTTAGACAAATCTGCAAAGATTGAATCAATTAAGTCTCAGGCTTTTTTACTATCTGTACTTAGCCCAAATGCCTGAGCCTTGCTTTTGCCATCTGTAAAGTGGGGATAATAATTCTGACTCTTCTGTGGAAAGTGATATATGGGAAGTGAATGGCATCATAGTACAGGACTGTAGGAATATCAAGCAACTGGCCTTGGGCTGTGATCACTTATTCTTGTTGGAGTGCTGTTGAGTGCTGGGCTGAAATGGCTGAGCTTACAGGATTTCCCCTGGGAGCACTTTGGGGGGAAGTTGGCACAATATTTGCCCTGTCCAGTGCATACCTCCTCCCCACCATGCTATCCCCCTTTCACTTTTGGGAGCTTTGGAATTCACTCACCAGAAAAGCAGGAAATGGTTTTTGAGCTGCATTGTAGAGGGGTGAGTATGTAAAATGCAAGCTCTGAAGTGCCTTCCCCTGTCAGAGTGATCGATCTCCTGCTGGGCTTTGAGAATAACCATTTGCAATCATGATGCTTAAGCATGGGCCATGGAGAGAGCCACCAGGCATCTAGTGTCTGTTTCCCATGAACTATTTATGTAAGGGATGTCACCAGGTGAAAAGCAGCCTTGGAAACCAGAGTACACTCAGCTGTCAGCAAACTGGAATCCACCTTTCTTTTTATCCCCCCTCCTCCTGATCTTCCTTTAATTCTTTCTCTCTTTCTTCCTTCAAAAAGAAAGAGCAATAAATATGCTGGTGCACATCCTCCCCAGGTCCTCCAGCAGGGTTTTAGCTGCCCCTCTGGTGCTGCAATATCCCCTTTCCTTTCCATCAGGGGTTCCTATGGAGGCCACTTCCTGACATAGTCATGAAAGGGGAGAATGAGTGATGGCAAAGGAAGAAATCCCATATGACATCATAGCAACAGGCTGAGGTCTCCTCATCTAGCACAGCTCACCCATCATGTCTGCAGTTTATTTGCTAGCACACTAAGCAAGAAGAGGGTCTCCCAGGGAAACCAGGCTTTCAACCAAAGATCTCTCAGCGCTTTCCAAACATTAATTAATTAAACCTCACAACACTCTTCCCTGGGAGGGTAAAAGAGTATTACCGGTGTTATCCCAGATTTACAAATGAGAAATTGAAATGACTTGCTCATCATTAGACAGGGAATTAGAACTCAGGAGTCCTATTCTGCCATCTCCCATTCATGTAAATATTGAGGGGAAAGACAGGCAGCAAAGTGCAGGGCACTTTGTAGGGGGATGTAGCAGAAGACAGAGCTTTTGGGCTCAGAGGACCTCAACTGCCGAGCGGATTAAAAGGAACTTTTGATTTTCCAAAATATATTTTCTATTAGTCTAAATAGTGATGTGCAGGACTATATCCCAGTCACTAATGGGAAGGGGGGGTCGTTCAAAAAACCCTCTGCAAGGGCCAACTGAGGACCAGATTGTAGAAAAGCACTTCCTTGTTCAGCACCACTAGAACACATGGCCAACTAACGTTCATCTTGAATCTGGAGAGACAGGCCCCACAGCTGATGTAAACAGGGGCAGCTCCAATGAAGTCTATTTCCTGAATATCTGAGTTATAGGTGGACATACGCTGCAGAGTTTGGGACTGGACTTCCTGCTGAGGATCTAACCCCAGGGCCTTTGGATATGGGATTCTCAGTGGGGTCCCTTTCTCCCTGGATCTGGCACACTGAATCATCTGCCTGTGCCATGGCAAGAAAGAGTTTGGATGGGTTGCCTGGTGCCACTGCCCCATGCTACCCTTTAACATGCTTCCGGCGCCTTAGTTATGAGACACCTAAGAAATCATCACCATTAATAATCCTAATAATACATGATTACTAAAGCAGCTTGTCTCTTTACATTACTTGACTATTCTGCTGAACAGATGAATCATAATGCAGATTCTTTTCATAGAATATAAAAAAAAATCTACAAATCCAGCAATTAGCTTCCAATTTGCTTTCTCCATTAATGGGAAAGGGGGTCTCTCTGGGATGGCCTGGCAAGGCCCTGGTTTCTTCATCAGTCCTTTGGAACCTTTCCTTTTCCCTTCCCCCAAATGTATTTCCCACCACAACATTTTTTCCTAGGTCTTTGCAATTATTTATTCCACCTTTTCTGTCATATCTTTGCAGAAATAAATGGCTCCAGTGGGACTGAAAAGGGAGATGAAAGGAGAGGAACAGAGGCCCACAAACAGAAGGGGAAAATGCAGCTATGCACTGGAAAAGGCGGGACATTTCTGAATGCATCCCATAAGTACCTGCACACGTGAGCACAACACACTGACAAGATGTGCTGCAGTACATGAGCAAAAACACCCTTGTGTAGGTCCATCGGAATACTGTGCAATGCATGTTTCTTTTATCCTGTGTGTTCCTCCCATCCTCCCGCAGTTCCTGGAGCTGGGCACTGTAGGTAGGATTGCTCTAGGCTGATGTGTGAACTACCTGTAGGGTCACCCTGGGTCAGCTGCCCAGGAGGGAGCCTGAGAAGCCTGCAGAGCTCAGCCCAATTAGAAAGCTCTGACTGGGAGGAGGGAGGGCAGGAATAGAGAGCAGGGGAAAAGGTGGGGAGGGCTCTTCTTCATCTTCCTTTTAATGGCTGGCCCCTGAGGTCTCATCAGCTTCCTTAAAAATGGAAATCCTTTCCTGCCACAAACGCCAGCTTATGAATGTCATGGAGCAGATGAAAGGGAGCAAAAGGCAACACCGTTTCTGATGATGCAAGGTATTGCAGGGGGCTCTGAGTTAATGGAAGGATGGAGACATGAAGGAGGGATGTGTTCAAGGGTAACTTGATAGGGTATTTCCCCTCCTGACTGGGGATCAGCTTGAAAGAAAGGAACAAAGAGAAAGAGACCTCCCAGACACCATAAATAGTTTAATAGGCTCCCACACACCGCTGTCCATTTTTAGATACAAGACAGCATACACTCAGGTGAGAATGAGCCTGTCTTACAGTTAAGGCATTGATTTGGCAAAGAACTTAAAAGAAGTGCTTTATTTTAAGTGCATGTTTAAATCCCACTGCAGAGAGGCACATGTTTTAGTGTCATTTTGGTTTGAGGCCAGAGTGAACGCAGGTATCAGAGGCTCCCTCCTGTTGAGATACAGCAGAAACTTGAGAACATCACTAAGCAAAGGCCCAGCCCCGGAATAAACCTCCAAGCTTTTTAAGTGCCCTGTTCAAAAGTGAAATTTTGAAAGGGAAGGGAAAAGTTAGAGAGACCAGGCTGGATTTAAAATAATAATAATAAAAAAAATCATAATGATGTACTTTAAAGGGAAATGCTTACTTCACTCCTTGGGATTGTTAAAAGGGGAATGTTTTAAAATGTTTGATTTACTTGTGCACAATTAGTTCTGCTTCTTTGCTTCTTGTTGTTGTTCTTGTTCACTTTCACTTTCCATTTATCATCAGTTTCAGCTCCTAGTTTTGGGCCTCTAGCACAGGGCAGCTATTTTTGATGTCTCAGCACTGTGCTGCGCGAGAAGGTTTTAAGATAGTGAACCAGCAAACAAAACCCTCCTCCTTTCATCTCTATTTAGGTTTTTAGGGTAAAAAAAAAATGAGTAAAAGAGAGCTTAGGTTTCAGGTAGGTATTTAAAGAGATTTTCAAAGGCACATGTGACTTTCAACAGGATTTGGGCATCAGACTGCCCTTTGTGTCTTTGAAATCCTCCCCTTAAACACCGCTTGAAGATCACAGTATTCAGATGTAATTCAGGTAGCATGCACAAAATTTTGTCAGAGGCTCAGTTCCTGTATTGCTTCACTCTGCCATTAGTCAGATGCTTCAGTCTGAGTCCTACGTTGGTTATAACCGCTGTAGGAATCCTGGAGTTGATCTGCTCCATGGCACTAGAAAAATCAATGAAGCAAACAGAGAGTGCCACCAGGTCTGTTGGGCTGTGACACTTGTAAATCGAATTGGTTAGGAACTGCCTCATGAAATGGCTTCTTACTGCAAAATGCTGATGCATCAAAACTGAAATATTTTGTGAAAAATGTTCTGATTTGGACAATTTTTGGCTGAAGCACAGACAATACTCTGTTGGGAGCCTGGCACATTTCCTGCCAGCTTGCCTGGGGAGCTATGGCTTCCATAGTCCTTGACTGTAGGACAGGATAACCCTCTGAACTACCCCAGGTCGTGGCACCCTTGGGTTTCCAGGCACTCAGCTGACAAGATCTCAACTCCATGGCATGGTGCATGGGAGCTCATTCTAGGCCTATACATTTTACACTCTCTCTCCAGCTCTGCTGCCTCTTTCAACTGCTGACCTCTTTCAGTTCCTTGAGTCTGCAGCACCTTACAATTTGCACAAGCATTCACACTGAGGCCAAAAGGAGGGTGAATAATTAGAGAATGAAAAGAGAGCAGCATTTTATGGCCACTTGGAAGGTGGAAGGAAGGCAAGGCTGAATCAGGCCAGGCCACTCGGGCTGGGCAGTTCTCTGTGTATCTGAAGGATGCTTTAGGGAGTCTGCCACTTTTTAAGGAGTTTGAATGTGCATAGCAATAATCTCCTAAACTGACTGCTCCACTATACACATAATATACCCAGAGGTGTTGTTTCTCTGTGAGGACTAATGAATAGAATTACGGTCTCATTTTAAAACTCAGCTGTTTCTTGATTTAGGATGATTCAATGAACCAAGGATGACTTTTCCAAAAAGGAAAAAACCCTGTTTACTGCTTTGAGAATTTTCTATAGCACCCAGCATTGCAAAAGTTAAGCACTCATTTTCCAAATTCTCATCTCTCAAAGACATCACAGTCAATTAGCATCAAACTCTCCAGTGTTTAGAAGCATCACACAAAATCATAACCAGTAAGCTCATGTGAGGGTTTTGTTGTTGTTGGGTTTTTGTTGTTGTTTTTTTTGTGTGATCAGAGGGACTTACTAGGTAGGGAGAACAACTGGGTGTATAGATGGAAAGCCAGTTGTAACTGAAGACTCAGTCCCCTCACTCCAGGATCAAGATCAGACCCCTCTCCTTCTGCCTTTTTCTCCCACTGAAGGCCCTGATTAAGCAAAGTGTTTAAAGAAAGCTGACATTCTCGGTTTGGTATTTGTCTAAATGTTATGAAAGGGCAAGCACTGAGTCTAAGATCACACCCAAAGAAGGAATCCCCTTGGAGTCCATGATTGCACGTTCCCAGTAGAAGGATTCCTCCCATCACTGCAAACCTGAGAGCAGGCTGTGCAAAGAAAGGTATCATGTTTTTAATGGAAGAGTGGGCTGAGTGCCAGGCAGATCTGTCAAGTGCCTCCTGGGAGCATGGGAAGCCCAAACACAGCTTATAAGCTGCAAAAAGGCCAGCCCTTGCAGTAGTAGCCTGACATCTCACTCATTATTAAAGAACAAACTGGCTCATCTGGCTGAAGGTAACTCCTCAGAGGGAAGGCAGCAAATGATGGGGCATTCAGAAGGAGCTGCTGCCAAAGGCTGGGATGGTGAATGGTGCATTATGAACAAACCAGTATCTTTTATTTCATTCCTTCTTTTAAGTGTAACCCCCCTTCCAACCCTCTCCCCAAAAGAAAATGCAAACAAACAAAAAAAAACCCCAACCAAACAAACAGGGTACACTAGAGACAGGGCAGAGCTCTGGATTCCTGCACTGACCCTTTTTGGCATTCTCTAGTCCTGACTTCACACAAGAAAATCTGTCAGTCAAGATCTGTCTTAGTGGCTGAAAGCTTGTTTGCAGCCCAGCTTTTTTTCCTTGCCTGCTCCTGCAGGAGAAGTTTGAGCTGTTTTATGCCAGGAACCAGGAGCTGGCTGTTGTAGGACAACTGGCTAAAACAGTTCTCAACCTTTGCAAATTCAAGGTACCCCTTGAACAATACCAGCTTTTAGTTTTCATCCATTTTTAGACTACAAAAGTGTAATGGAGCAATTCTCCTGGTGCAAAGAGCTCAGACCAGGGCAAGTCAGAATGTTTTTAACACTGAATTCCTAGTTGAAGTCTCAGTGCTTATCTTGTTAGTCATATTGCATTTACAGTCATTTAGCCTATAAGTTCTGGCTCTGCTGGTGGCTCAAGAGCAAGCATGCAGTGAAAAGTATCAACCTAGCAGAGCATGGCTGTCCCTAGAGCTTCCTTCCCTGAAATAATTCCTCTCCTCAGGAAGATCTGGGTCTTCCTCTTATATTCTGGGTGGAGATGATGAGGAGCACTTGCCACAATAGAGCTGCAGATCCGCAGCATCAGCAATGAAGTATGCTAACTCCTGCTACCAGCTGCATTAATGGAAGATAATGGGGCAGTGGGAGAGATTAAACAAGAGAAGCCCTGCTGGTCTACCTAGATGCATCAGATCCTCAGCTTTCACACCATTCTTATCTACAACACCCTGTTTCCCTCCAATCTACCTCTGCTTGGTACCCAAAACTACTAAGGGCTTGTGAGGAGCTTGAGAAAACAACACCTGCTCTGAGAGAAGTCCTACCCCACCAAAGTCCCATGCTTGCTTTCTCCCCCTAAATACATCCCAGTCCCAGCTCTGCTTTTCCTTTCAATCACAGATGGAAGTCTCCAGGCCACCTGTGTGGATCAGGCATTCTCCTCCTCAACTTCATTATTTTCCCAGTCCTGTTTCTACTCATTTTAAAGCAACAGAGTATCTGATGGTTCTTCCTCCACCCACATTCTCATCAATATTGAATTAAATACCCATGAATCTCCATGTTTCATAAACTTATAAAGAGAATTCTTTAAACTGCCCACTTCAAAAACCTCAGCCTATGGCAAGGAAGATGTCCTTCTCCCTAAATCTGGCATATACTCTGAGCCTTACATGACTCCAATCAAAATGATTCTGCCCACTCACTTCGCAGCATTTCCACTGGCGAACTGCTGATAGTTGCAGAGCTTTCTTTACAACAGTTTTAATCCAACTTTTCCTGTTCTTTCCCTGATCTTTAACTAACTGATCTGGGTTGTCAGTGAGCTGGGCCTTTATGTGTATACAGAAAGTTACACTGGACCTGGCTCACTGCTGTTTCCTATCTTTGTTAATATGTTCTCACAACCCCTCATTTCCACAGGCTACTTTTGTATTTTAGATTTAAAGCTGTTGATGTATATGGTATTAACTAGGCATTAGACACCCAGTGCTTCTCACATTGGCATTACACCAACACTACTACAGTAATGCCAGTGAAGATACTCCTGATTGCTGTTGGTGTAAAGGACAGAAAAATCAGGATCTCTCATCTCTGCCACTAGGACCTGTGTGGTCTCTACCACAAGGACCTTGTACATGCCAGTAAAATCAAACAAAAAATATCAGTGGAAGTGAGAATAGACCAAAGGGTAGAGTATTTTTAAAGGTTTCTCCAGATTTTCCATTTTCTTCTGTGTTCTTTCCAGTTTGGGTTGGTCTTTTATTTACAGGAAGCTCCCCACATGTGGTTCTTTGTGGCTGGGTACTTCAAATGTGGCCTAACTGTAGCTGAGGATAGCAAAATGATTCCTTGCTTATTTTACCCAGAACACGCTCGTGAATGCCGTACAATATACCATCTGTCGGTCGTGTGACATTACCACACGGTTATTTCACTTTTCCATCTTTTCAGTGCCAAGCCATAAGAGGTACTCAGTCATCCTGCAAAGTGCTACACAGGTAGAAAATGATCCATGCCTGCTCATGAAGAGAACCACATTCCTATGAAGAAACTTCCATCCTTGCCACCTATGAGCACTTCAGCTCTCACAACCTAAGCAGAGTCAGGCCTCATTGACCCTTGTATACAAATCCTTGAAGGGCTGTCTTCAGATGAAATTATTGTGTTTATAAAGAAGTGTCAGGATAGTTTGCATCATATATAGGGGACTTAAGATAGGTCCTGTGCCTTACAGACTGTACATATCTACATTAGACAAACATGGTCTCTGAAGACTGATAAAAGCTTGGGAAAAGCCAGGGTTAAAACATAAATAAAATGAGTGGCCTTGAACAGCAAGTCCTAGTGTTTTAAAACAGGATTTTAAATAGGACCGAGTGGTAGATGCAGCACCATTATAGTGAGAGTCAGCAATGAAGAACAAGGCAAAGAGATGTTTTGAATACTATGAGAATGCTTGATTGGAAGTGGTCAAATCTCTTCAATGATTTTTTTCAGCAAAGATACTTCGGGATGAATAAAAATGCATAAAATGCCATTTTGATTGATTTTTAAATTTTTTCTAGTGTTAATTTAATTTTATGCATTTGATTTTAAAAATAATTGTTTACACAGACCTGAACATTTGTGTTAAAATTGTATTTGAGTAGTGAACATTTCCTGATTCGAAATTGTATAAAAGCAAATGAGCTGGTTGATCCTTTTTTTTTTTTTAAAGTTTCTTTCAATTTTCTACAAGACCAAAAAATTGGTATTTTTCAGCCTGCTCCATTCTGGATACACAGTGGGATTGAATTCCAGGTGGAGGGTAAGTGAAAGCAAGTGTGGGCAGAGGAGATAAGGGGAAGAATGTGAGAAGAACAGCCAGAGTGCAGGTGGGGGTGAGACACAGTGAAAGGCAGGTCTCAGGCAGCAGCCTGGCCTCAAAAGTCAGCAGGAGGAGTTTGCTTTTATGCAGAAGTTGACAGAAAGGCAATGACAGGCCTAAAAATGACACCAGGTAATAACTAGATTGGGCCTTCTTTATCAGTATTGAACTAGTGTGGGGCTGGGAAGACTGTATTTTGGATGGTATGAGAAATAAAGTCCTTGTGTACCTGTACTGAGTGAAGATCCCATGATGCTTTTCAGCCACTACAGCAGTGCATTAGCTGAAATGTCCTACCTGAGTTCCAGTACAGGAAAATGAGAGTTTCTCTTCCTAAATTCTGTCTATTGCTTTTACAGAATACCACCATTTTCTTTTCCTCCTCTTCAAAACGGACCTATAGAAGAGACAGCTGCCTGCCACACCAGAGCTGGCTTCATTGCTATGTTGAGAGAAGTTCACACCCAAGTGAAAGGTATTCAGTGAGATAAACAGCATTCAAATCTGACGCTATATAGCAAGGCTGTCCTATCAAGAGAATCACTAGTGCCAGCTGCATCCTTATTTTTCAGCGTCTAGTTTTGGAAAAGTAAATCTCACTGGCCTATGTAGATTCAGGTCCGCTTACATCAGAGAAGAGTTTGTCAAAGGTCAGTCATAGATCAAGAGACCATTTTGAAATGTAATCCCCCTGGAACCAGATTTACATGATTTGTGACCCTAGATAACTTTTCTTACCCAAATATGCACGTGACATCTGGGTGCCAATTTTCCAAGACTTCCTTTTTTTCTACAAAATATGATTTACATAAAATTGCAACTTTTCAGGAAATCTATCAGTTTTGACCATGTTTCTATCAGGAAATGCCTCTTAGCTCTAGTTTAGATTTTCCTGGTCAATACAAGAGAGGGCAACAGTAAGACCCAGAAGAGCCTATTGGTTAGGGCATTTCTCTGATCCAGGTGTAAGACACTGTTTCTTCCTGTTTCAGATCAGGACTTGACCCTCGGTCTCCAGCAGCTCAGGTGAGTACTCTTCAGCAAGCCATTGGCTATTATCAAGTACATCTCTCTCAATCTCTCTTGTTGATGATAATTAAATATTCATTGGAGCAGGACTGAGCTAATTACAAATTTCTGCATTTCTGGAAGGTGAGATGAACAAACATAGCTGCAACTTTACAATTTCATTTAGGAAAAGCAGGAAGACTTGGAAATGGTGATGACATGTTGGGAGCTATCTGTTGTTGCTGCCTGCCCACTGTTGTTTAGCTGAACATCAGGGCTACCTCGGATAGCACTGATACCATGCCATATTGTAGCAGTGTGCTGCACTTTCAGGAAATAACGGCAAACATTTTACAAGCCATAACATTTTCTCTTTAAACTAGCACCTGCATAAACAAACAAACAAACAATAAATGCATTGATTTCATCCACTATTATTTACCAGCAATGTACTGAGAGCCCATGTAAGCAAGGGCACTGAGTCCGAGCAACAGAAGAGAACAATTTGTGATCATTCTTTTGGAATATTATGGTGAACTTGGATTGGATCACATGTTTAATTTTCATGAATCCGGGTAATAGGCACTGCCAGCTCACATGGTCTATGGCTGCTGATCTAGAGAACTGACTTCTAGCCCTATTCCGTCCATAGAAATATTTTATGACCATAGGCAAGCCACTTAAATCAGTCTTTTCACAGGTGATCACTAAGGTTGTATTCCTTACTTACTGAGCATCCATCCTGGGGGCTAAGGGGCAGATTTTCAGAAGTGCTAAGCATGCACAGCAGCACCTGAAGTTAATGGGAACTTTGTTTTGTTGATATAACATCATATAAGTGCTACTTAATAAGATCCTAAGAGAATAGGGATGGAAGGAACCTCATGCGATCATCTAACTCCAGGCCCTTGCTCAAGGGCAGCATCATCCCTATCTAAACTGTCCCAGTCAAGTGTCTATCTAACTGGCTCTTAAACATTTCCAGGGACGAAGAGTCCACAGTTTCTTTAGATACTTGGTTCCCATGCTCAACCAGCACCATTATCAGAGAGTTCCTCCTAATCTCCAACCCAAATTTCCACTGCTGCAGCTTCAGTCCATTTCTCTTAGTCTCGTCTCCTCCAGCCACAGAGAAAAGGCTATCTCTATCCTCTTTATAATCGATCACCCCTCAGGTAACTGAAGACTGTTATGAAATCCCCACTCAGTCTTCTCTTTTTCAAACAATAACCCTACTTCTTTCAGCCTTTCTTCACAAGCCATGCTTCCCAGGCTTCTAATAATTGTTGTCACTCTCCACTGGACTCTTTCCAATCCAGCCGCATCTTTTTTGAAACGTGTGCACAAAAAGATGTGGGCTGTACTTAATGCTAAGTACCCTGAAAAAAGGGTCCTACATGTCTCAAACTGGGCACCCAAAATTAGTGGCACCGCCCCACATCATGGAGGGTTGTGAAAATAAATGAATATTGGTGGAGCACCAGTGCTCCTGTGATAAGCACTAAACCAAAGGAAATGAATGATTCTGTTTGTAGAGCAAGATTTGACTAGTGTGCTGAAAAATACTAGCCCTCACTGCACAATGAGGATAAGATAAAATATTAAAGAGCTCCTTAGTGACAGTACTGTACATCCTGTGTACTGAACGGGGCAGACATCCTGTGGAAATATAGCATGTGATCCTGTGATTAAAGATTCTATCATGTTACATATGCACAAGGGGACTGAAGAAAGTCCAATAGGCACCCTCATTTGTGGCATTTCCTATCTGTCAAGTGCTTGACTTTGCAACCATAATAATGTTCTCCTAATATATTTTTTCTACCTGTGTGCCCATGCTGCAGGGAGCCGAGTCCCAGTCCCACCACACTCGCCTTCCTAAGCAAGCCTGACCCAGACATGAAAGGGTTAAAGCTGACACTTCAAAACTCGGTCGGGAAGCACCCCAGAATTCAGAGCCAAGGCAAGAAGAGGAAGACATCAACTTGGAGGGGGTCATTGATGGGGGTCAGTTTAAAGAAGAACAATGTAGGGAACTTTTAAGAATGTTTATGAGGCTGGGTTGGCTGAAAGGGTGGAAGTGGTCTGACTGGAACTACTAAGAGGGCATCCTCATTTCAAGGTAAGAGAGATGGGATTTTGTACTGCACAGAAAGGGGGTGGCAGACTAACTCAGAAATAACTCAGGTAGTAGTTTCTCAGAAATATAGGTGAGCTCTCCTACATACTGCACATACTTTACCTATGGGATGGCATTTGGAAAGAGACAAGATAGAGGCCTGATTAAAGTGAAGGGTGTACTGGTCTGGCATTGTCAAGCAGGTGGAGCACTTCTGTCAGAGCTATCCCTTGACGATCAAGTGGAGCATGGCATGGTCCATTATTACATATTAGGCTGAGAGTTTATTTTAGTTACTGATCATGCACCATTGAAGTAGTTACTGTCTATGAAAACAGAAAACACGTGATTAATGAGATGGGCACTGGCTTTGCAACCTTTTTGTTTTTCAGTCAAATACCGGCCCAGGAAATTGAATACCTTGCAGACTTCTTGTCCTGTAGCCTAGATGAACCAGGTTCACCTTGGAATAGCTTCCAAGGAGGATATAGACAAAATTCATAAGACCAACAATGGAAAGGGTATGATAAATTGGGAGAAGTAATCCCATTGAGGGTGACTTTGAAGCATTACTAAAAGTGGGATTTGGACTATTTGAGGACTGTACCAGATTTGTGATG
The DNA here is from genome assembly GCF_001723915.1 of Gavialis gangeticus. NCBI lineage: Eukaryota > Metazoa > Chordata > Crocodylia > Gavialidae > Gavialis > Gavialis gangeticus. The sequence goes on from NW_017729029.1 coordinate 2,627,089, forward strand.
TGGTGGTCACCAAGGAGGTTCCTAGAGGGGACCACGTTCTTCATTTGGTTTGTTTAGTTTGTACCTATGTGTGAACAATATGTGACTAAGATAAATCAAGACAAACCGCAAAAGAGACATGACAAGGAATTCGAGAGTGAAAGTCTCAAGGTCAATAATTTGTAAGACATTTTGGGTGAGTGCTGGACCATGGTATAGGGGAAGGCAGGGCCGGACACAGGCATTGGCGAGCCAGGTGGCCTTCCAGAGCCCAGACAGAAAGGGGGCCCAAAAATGGTAATTTAAAAATTATTATCATCATCATCTCTGGCAAAGAGGGGCCTGATACTAAAAGTTTTCCTAGGGTCGCCAGGAGTCTAGTTATGGTGCTGGGGGAAGGAGAAGCCCTGGAAAAGGACCAATCATAAGAACAAGTTAGAAAAGTTCCCTCTTGGGTCTACATTTCCTCCTGTCCATAATAATACCAACAAAGTTGTTGCAGGTGAGAAACTAAAGGACAACAGAATATTGACCCTAGCTGGGAGATTGACTGTGGGGAGGCCCAGACAACACCCTGTCACCGCCCATAATTCTATAACTTGCCTTGCTATGGTACAAAATATCCTTACTCACCATTCTCCCTGCTACAGTACTTATCCTGGGCTCATCCTGCCATTTCATGGACTGACTTACCGTGCCTGTAATTGTCAGAAGTTCATATGTACATAATAGTATTTTTCATGCCCTGAAACTTAAAAGTGTTATCAATTTCAGTAGCTCTCCATTCCAGGAATCTGTCAGCACATTTGTAATCACTGGCCTCATGAAATATCCTTCAAGGCATCCTACATTTTAACTCACCCCTTTCTCAGCAGCATTTTTTTCCACCAGAAAGTCAAGTCTTGGACAAAAATGCAGTGAAAGCATCCATCTCTCTTAACAATTTGATTCCTCTCCCCCTCTCAACTCCCCTCCTTTCTCTATGCCCCATTACCTCAAAAACACAAACACCCAACTAATTGTCTCATTCTTGTTTTGCAAATTATTCTCTGGTACTATTAGAGAATAGTATGCAGCATCCGTCTGTTACCTGGAAACCTCATTGTGTGATGGAAAAAATATACCAGTGATAGGCAAACCACACAAAGTTCAAGATGTTTAGTTCTGAGAAGAATGCAACAGTATCCAAAATGCTTGAGTTTCCCAAACTGGACTGGAAATCTCATGAGAACACCTGTTTATAGATGTCTGGTAGTTCCTGCTTCCTGTCAGGCCATCAATACTGGCTGTACTCGTGTCTGGAAGTGTAGAAACTCATAAATTTGAAAAATGCTTAACCAAACTTGGTCAAATATCAATAACATTTAAGCTGGGAGACTGGAGAAAGGTTGGTGCTTGAATTCTTATTTTATTTGAATTTAATTCACCACATTCTATTAAAAATAATGCAGCTGTTAAAATTCTATAATGTTTTGCTTTTTTTCAATATAATATTTGTTGGAATTGTAATTTGTGACTGAAAAACTTTAAATAAATCTGTTGAAGACACGGAGTAAGGAAGTTTTTGTGATCATGATAATGCTGTACTTTCAAGCTGAGGATGGGGACTATTAAGAATCAATAACTTAGTCAGTGCTTCTTTGGTGAACAATCCACAAACATTTTTCGATTTTTTGACGATTCAGCTTGTTACTTGAAACTTTTCTGATAATTTACATCCCTCTATTAAAACCCATGTGATGTTTGCAAACTATTATCTTTAGCCATGTCTTTGATTATTCTTTCTTTGTAGTCTGATTCCCCCCCTCCCCTCTCCCCCTTAAATCATCCAGTGCTGTTCTGCTTCTTGATAGGGTGACGGAAGTTTTTAGAAGCAGGAAATTTAAGAGATTGTAATTTCACCATCTGACACTTCTGGAGAGAGTCTCTATGGAAAAAGAAACACACTCCTGTAATGTTCACATTTGCAAACACTCTGAACAAAAAACAAAGCACCCATATGAATATTTGTAGAAAACAAAAAAGCCATAAATACTTCCAAAGAATCTGATCCTAGGCTCACTGAAGTCAATGGGAGCCTTTCTTTTGATTTCAGTGGAATTTGGATGGGCTCCAAAGTGATTTTCTGGGTTTTATTCATTAAATAGTTTGTGAAGGATTCTCCCAGCTTTAGTTGTGCATAAATACATGGCTTCAGTTTCTGGGATGGTCATGTCAGCACTTTTGGTTGGCATTATTTTCAGTTATTACAATAAAAATCCAAACTATTTTTTAAAAGGGCTCATTCTTGTACCAAGGTTGTCAAGCAGGTCAGCGGTACGGCCTGTATGTATCCTTTTATCTTTGCTCACTGATTACTTTGGTATATTGTAGCCACTGTTTTGCTTTTATATGTAGGCTGCTTTAGACAATATGCTAAAGTAGTCTCATTCAGCAACGAATGCTGACCTTGAGATGTTCCCTTTCTTCCTCTCTATTTTATTTAAGAATGTGCAATGAATTAAGACATCACTTATATCCACGCTCTTTGAAGGCAACAGCATTTCTCCAATCGAGCATGAATGGCAGGTCTGAGGGCAGAGCTGTCCTGGAAATGTGATATTATGGAAACGAGAGGTGACCTGCTTACAGACAAAACAATGTGACAGAAAAAATCTTGCCTCAGAAATGGGACATGACTATTGTTTCCCCAAGGGGCCCTCGCAGCTCACTTTTCATCAAAGACCCTTGACAGGTGAAGAATGAGAACATGAGAACACACACAAAGGTCCTAGTAGAAATGGCAGCTTGAACATTGTCTATACAAGTGCTTAAGCTTCTGTCTAACTTCTGCTGGGCATCAGAGTGCAGGTGCCAGGCCTCACGCTCTACTAGAAGAATACAGGAGGGAGGGTCCTTTCTACAATGCACCTGCCTTCTTCTGAGCCAGCAACGTGTTCATTCTTTTTGGAAGCACGCTTTGAATGCCTCCAGTGGTGAGGTCAAACATTGAGTCCCTTCCCCCAGTTGAGACCGGGTATACCGTGGGCACATTTTGCATGCTACTGCACTAGAACAGCCCAATTCTGGCCTGCAGAACCACCAAATATTTTACTGCTGATCCAATGTCCTTCAACTCCAAAGTGCACAGGTTGGGAACCAGATCAGAATGCAAATGTGTGCAACTGCTCTAGCCGTTTTCATTTGAGTCAGTGCCTGTAGGGAAGTGCCAAGCTGCTTTACCATATAGCCGATAACACAGAGATGGGAGGCCCTGGCATGCTCCTGGCCATGCACACCTTTTCTTGTGCGCTCATTTGACAGTCACAGAAGGAAAGAAGACTGCACCACCCAGATTCAAATACATACCCTGAGGTGTTTTTGTAGCAGCTGTTCATGGGCACAGTCTCGCCTGAATACAGCCTGAATTCAGCACATTTAACTTCCTTTCATTTAACCCAATCTCCTCTTGCCTTGTATCCTGAACTTCCCTTCTGTCTTTCCCTTTGCACTTCCCCAGCTTCCCAAGGTGAGCTCCTGCAGGCCTCAGAGACAGCTTGTGACCACCAGCTGTGGAAACCTTTAATTGCCTTGAAAATGTTCTTCTCACATAATTGAAACGCAGACTAAAAGGTATGACATAACTCAGGACGCTCAGTCCCAGACAGTAATTGAGCCACAAAAGACAGTAAAGCAGTCAGTAGCATGAAGAATGCTTTGCAGGACCTTCCATTACCATCAGCAGGTTCCAAGCCATTAACGACCAAGAATTACCAGAAATAACTCTGGGAATAAGTCTGGGATTTGTGGGAAAAAGCTCTTCAGCCTGCTACAGTGTTCAGATTGGCACAGGCAGCCTTTCTGGAACGTCCCTGCACATATTTGGAGAGAGCCATTACTGTGGTGCCCAGTAGCAATGCATAGAAAATGAGGAAACCACTTTTAGGCTTGTGCATAATCAAGTTTGGAATTTTTCCCCCCTGACATCCCTTGCTTTTCACGCCTTTTGCCTGAGAGGTAACTAAGAGTTATATAGAACCACATTAAATAATAATAATCATCACATTTTAAGTGCCCATAAACTCATGGGACTTTACAGCATGACATTTAATCCAGAAACACTCATGTGGTCACAGTTATTTGGCACTTCTTTTCCTGCTTTTTGGTACATGGTGTGATATGCTGAGATGGGTCCCCTCTGTTCTCCTAACTGGGACTACTGAATAAGCAAAGAAAAGCCTGTCCCCCAGGGAATCCACCCCAGGTTTTTCACAGAGCTCCTGCACACTAGACCAGGGCTTTTAGTCAGCAGAGTGGTGAAGCCCACGCAGTGCAGATGTGATCAATAAAGTGCATACCTTGCTATTGAGTCTCAGGGCTTTGATTTAAGGAGTTCTCCAGTCACCAGGGACAGAACACTCAAGACGCTTGTATGGAAACAGGATCTGTGTTTAAATCATTAGGCCAAATTCGCTGCAGGTGGAGGCAGACACAACCTTGTTGACTTCTCTGGGCTTGTGCCCACTTGGATACTGAATGTGCTCCTGCTGCTTATTTCTGCCTCTGAAACCAGAATCCTTTGGGTCTAACATCATGGGCATCTCCACAGCACCCCACTGTGATGTCACAGCAGACTTGTTCCTGCCTCCACCACCTCCATCTAGGCATCTCCAAAGGCAAGTGAGCCAACTGATCAGTGCTTTTGGTTCTGGATCAAATGATCCTGAAATGATCCAGGTTGGCTGAATCCCATTTGGGCTCATCTGTAATTTCTCTAGTATGCCGTGTGCTGCCTGACTCATTTTACAAGTCATCCAAAGAACAAAGGACAGTAGGGCTTGGGACAGACAGTACACATAAACCAGTTTAAGTGATCAGAAACTCTTTTAAACCTGTAACAGATAACAGAACAGATGTTCAGTGCACATAAACCAGTCTGAGAATGGCTGAAACCAGTTTAAGATAAACCTGGTTGAATATAGTATCAAACTTAACTGATTTGGCTCAAACCAGTTTATGCAATATCTGTCCCAGACCCCTTGCTGGTTTAAGATAAACCAGACACTCCCAGCATCCCAGCATGCTCTCTGGACTGGATGGGGCTCTCTGCTCTACAGCAGGACTGGCCTCTGCCCTCCACTCCCTGGCTGCAGCTCCCCCACTTCCCTCTCAAAACTCCCTGCTAAGCAGGAACTCCCCCTCCCCTCTACCTTGCTGAGGAGCTGTTAGCTAGCAAACCACATGCTGGCTAGGGTCCGTGCTGAATCAACAGGCAGAATCAACAAGTAGCTGGTAATTTCCCTCTCTTGTTTTCTTAAGTGGGTGATAAACACTGTTATCAATTCCCTGCTAAGCTAATCAGAGCTCCTGTGGGAGCCTGACCATGCCCCCCTCAGCTCCATGCTGTAGAAGGAAGGCAAGGCTGCTTTAGTGCCCCCCAGCTTCTAGCCTGAGCTACTGCAGGCATGTGCCTGCATTTCTGGGATGTCTGTCTGGTTACAAAACTGATTTAACCTAGCCAGATTAGACTAACCTGCAAAGATTGAGTGAATTCTGGCTCAGGTTTTTTGAATGTCTGTCCCTAGCCTACAGCCACAACATTTTATTTGCACTGTGTCTGTACCCTGTAAGGTTCAACTGATCACAGGAAAACAACTTGGGTAAATGGCAAAAGAATAAACCCAGTATGTAACATAGCCTCTTAATCCTGGAGGCTGGCTAGGGAGGAGACTGGGTGTAGCAAATTCTGGACAAGCAGAACCAGACATCCACACAAGGTAAAAGAAGGTCTGCTCTTAACAAGCATGGAGCCTGGCGGTGAGGGGCAAGTACATTGGCAGAGAGCTGATGTATGAATGGGGGTCTCATTACAAGACCTATCTCTAGCCAGTGCTGTTTGCTCTCAACTTCCATACTGAGTAACGACTACATTCAACCAAAACTGAGCAATATAATTTTCTCCGCTTTCTCATCCTACCCCCACAGCGCTAAGCAGCCTGATAGAAACTTTGTGAGCAACTCTGTGTAACCTGGTATGAAGCCTCCAAAGGAGAAGTAGCACTTGCCCAGGAATGGTATAGGCTTAAGGGCACATGCTCTGTATGCTCACTCTCTCTGTTAATAAGTGTATGCTCTAGAAACGCTCCTTCCCTGCACTGCCCCCACCTCACACTTAGCTGAGGCTTCTGTGGCATGTCAGCATCCATTGCTCAGGTCTGAAATTCAGGTCACCACCAGGGCCCTGAAACAAGCTCCAGTGGCAATTGGAAACAACAGCCCTATAATTCTCCTTGAAATTTCATTCTGCTCTTCCCATGTCTCCTTTTCGCATCTGTCTCTTTCTCCAGTCATTGACTTCTTCACCACTCCTTCTCTACTCTCAAAGAGGGAAAAGAATCTTTAGAGGTTACTTTTTAAAAAATTAAAAATATATATCTGGACCCTGCTGAAGTTAAAATCTGAGCATTTAATTAAAAGGCTTCAGGGCTTTTTACGACAAACTATAAGCACAGCTATGAATAATGCAGATTCCATTCAGAACATGAAGACTTTAGCACATCCATAATACATGGGGTCAACCATGGAAGATGCTGCTAATGCACAGAAATGGAGCTAAAGGAGGCAGCTGGCCTCACCCATTCCTTAGGGAAGCAAATAAAATGAGAAGTTTCAGGAACTTTCTTTCTGGCTGGCTGCAGATTGAGATGCTGAGATATGGCAAGAGTCATTTTTTTGATTTTACATACCTTTATTCTTGTTACAAGATGGAGGCCGATCTAGGAATGCTAGATATGGCCCACATAACCCAACAAGTAACTCACATGAAAACTGTCTGCATGCATTTAAAGCTATGAACTGTAAAGGTAGAGATGACTGCTCTCTGGCTCAGTGTGCATGTTTTGTGCACTGTGTGAGTTGTTTGACTTAATGTTTCATCTGGCCACAAATTGCATTGCATTACTTATACGAGAGCTCCATTTGGTGTACTCCTGTGCCTAGGAAAAGTCTCTGTGTTGTGTGAACTGAAGTGCACACACTGTGGGCATCTGTGTACTGGGTATATTGTGTGAACTACATGATTAATTGCAGTTGAGTTTTGTATTAGTTGAGGCATGTGAGAGTTGGGGCATTTTTGTACATGTGTTATGTGAAGCTGAGAGTGATATGATTAGCAGTGGTATGGGTTCCACAAACCATAAGACCTGGTTCCCACATCTATATTGGGTAAGTCTACAATTCAGGGTGTGTGCTTTATATAAAACTTTATTTGTATGCACTCTGAATATACTTTAATAGTTTGTGCCAAAGTGCATTGAAGTCGCCAAGAGTGTTTCCATTCACTGCAGTAGGCTTTGGATGTAGCCCTGTGTGAGAGTTTAATATGTCTGTGTTGTGGGGAAGAGGACAATGTATAAACATCACACTCAGAAAAATAGAATCTGTAGTAAGAAAAATTGGTTCTTTTAGCAGTTTTATTCATATAATACGGTGGCTTTGCCAGGGTTCTGAAGTTATCTCCCTTCTTTCCTATTTAGCTCTGCAGAGAATATATTCTCCAAATATCTTATCTCTTTAATAGCTCTTCCTTTTTGGAGTGTATATATCACTGGAATCTTCTGCAGCTTATGTTACTTTAAACATGGGCTGCTGTTAAAAAATGTTACTCTTTCCAAATGAAAGCTATGCTAGAAATTACTTGCACCCATAAAGTAAAACTAAAGGAAACTAAGTTTTTCAGTGGTTTTGTAAGGCTATGGTTGAACAATCCAGCCACTGGATCATGGGTTTGTGAATTTCATTGGCCATAAACTGAAATAAGGATAACATTTTTGTGAAGAGAAAAAGAAAGAAATTAAGTGAAAATCCCTGCATGAATCTGGCCCAAGCAATATGTCAACAAGGACCAATTCCCCAAAGTTAATGCAATTCCACAAAAATTCCCTCTTCAAAATTATCTGCGGATGAAATTGGCAAAATGTCACCCGTGACTTTTTCCCCTTGTTTTGCATCAAACCACTAATTACTCTGCCTGTATAATAATAATAAGGTCAGAATGGAGACTCTCTGGTGACTGAAGCTGCTAGATGCTACAGACATAAGGAGATGTCACAGAACCATAGAAAAGCTGTATTTCTTGGCTGTATGCAAAGTTGCCTGCACTTAAGGGACAGGAAATTCTTGAGTGGTGAAGGGGTGGGATGGCCAGAACCTAGACTGTTTCCCAGACTCTCCAGCACAAAGTCATATTGGGAATGTCAGTACAACTTGTAGAAATGGGAAGAATCGTAATTTCCAGGCTTTCTTGATTACAGCTGTCCCAGGAATCTGCCCCAATGCAACTTTATGCTATGTTTGAATGGCATCAAGGGAGTCTTTTTTAAGTATAGTTCTGCAGGAACCTTGATAGTCAGGGATCTGTGAGAGTGGCAGGAAGTATAGTGGCAGCAAAAGCTGAACCATATCTACCCACTATGGGAGGATTAACACGAAATTACACAAATTGAAATATGTGGATATTCCATTATCCTACACTGGGGGAAATGAAGTTGTAGACTTAGTGCAGGGCTAATGGAAATTTTCCCTACTCTAACTTGTCTTCTACCTCTTCTGTTAAAGTCTGCCGCTCAGCCTTATATCCCCTACTGGCTGGGCCTACACAAGATGCTGATGAATGCACAGTAGCTTGTCACTACTGCTCAGCAGCATCATGTGGCATGAAGTGTGACATGACACTACTGCAGTGCACAGTAGTCGCACACTACTGCACAGTAGTAATGAGCTACTTCACAGTCAGTGTCACCAGAAAGCTGTTCAGGGACACTACTGCACAGTAACTCCAGGTACTGCACAGTCATTTAGTACTTGTGTATGCAAGTACTAAATGACTGCGCAGTAACAACTGTGCAGTCAGCATCTCATGCAGACATGGCCACTGTCAGGGAAAATGTCCTGACATTACATTTGCATTTATTTCTTCTCATTGCCTTCCCATTACTTCTCCCCTACAGCTTCACCGCCATCTGCTTGTCTTTCCTTTCTGTTTCCCTTCATGGTAAGCTGGGAGAAAGCAGAAAAAGACTGTGGACTGAGCAAATTTGCTAGGACAGACATTGAGCCAAGGTAATTCCTGATGTAATAGCTCTAATGTGACTGAAGTTCCCCTTGGGATGAATTTGGCCCACAGGGGAGAGGATGTATGGGGAACCCATTAGAGGGTCACCCTATATACCAAATATTTGCTAGTCGAAAAAGAGAATTTAAGAAATGTAGCAACTGTGCAGGAGGAATCCAGACAATCCAGGAAATCCAAAAGCAGCCTTGTGACCCTGTAAAAATCCCAGGATACCTTGCAAATACCATGTGCAGAGGGAGTGAATCATGGTCCAGGTTCAGCAGCTTAAGGGAAAGAAAATGTGGAACTGTTCATATATCACCAACTCCAGGGAAATTGGAGGGATAAAATAAATATTGAGTTGCCTCAAGAGCCTGGTGTCGTTGGTCAAAATACAATAAGCAGAAAAGGCAATTCTGATTAGGTCTGCACTGGGGAACAAAGCTGAGAGAAGAAGGAAGAACTGTGCCACTCTGAGGCTGGGTAATCCCAGCCCAACCCCAGCTCAGTGAATGTTCTTTCACTGCCCCAACCCATTCAAATCAAAAATAAAAATGTCCTTGGCCTTATTGAGTGAAGCAATCCTATCCCCCTTCCTGAGGCCCTCAGCTTCCTCCTATACTTGGCCATTGCAATCCTCTTCAGCCTCTGCCATAATCACATCAAGACGTCACCTGTAGGATATGTTGTAAGCCACACACATTCATTGTATTTTCTGGTAGAGACTGTAGCATGCTGGGAAGTGTCTGTGATACTAAACGACTCCAGACAGAAACACGTTGTATTGCATGAGCTCTTGGGACATTGTTTCATGTAGAAAATGGTTTCCTAAACCTGCCTGCACTATGGCTGCTGGTAAGAGCTCTTAACTCTGCGTCCCGGCTTCTATGATAGTTCCCTTCACCCTCTTTCAGATTCTTTGTTGGGTTCACCCCAGTTCGCAGGCTTGGTTCATTCCTTCTCTAACACACACTCTATAAAGCCTTAATGTGGATGAGGTATTTATGCTATAAAAACAAAGATAAAAGCAGCCCTCAGAGGAGAGAGGAGAAACCGCATATTCTGGGGGGGAGCAGGCAGGGAAAGCAGCTTCTCAGAGTGCAGAGAAGGATCACAAGCCCAGCAGAGGGAGGCCTGCGGTCAGGGCTCCAATATTCCCTGCTGGCTTTGGTCAGATGTCTTTGTTTGCTCTTCATGGTTCACGTCAGCATTTTTTTTTTCAGATGCTGCTGCTGGAATAGGACCAAGGGCTGTTTTACAGACCCCAGTGCAAGAGGCCCTGGTGAATGAGGCGCCTCAGAGACCCTAGTGCACACGGTCAACTGTATGTAGACTGAAGCAAAGTAGTTGTCCTTACTTGCCAGCAAGAAAGTATGTTTCCCATTGAGTCAGAGGCTGGCACTGAGTGCTGTGATATTAAGTGCTGGCACTGAGCACTAGAGAATTTTGTAGTGTCCTAAGATTACTGCTGTTCAAATGACAGGGTAAGGCTGCACGGTGGCCCACTGGGCACCAACCAGGATTAAAGGGGCAATTCCATCCTGCCAGACACCTAGTCATTCAAAAGAAAGGGTTATGGGTATCACATGCACTCATTAAACTAGCTTCCATGTACATTTACAGTCACCAAGGCCATTCAAAGCCAGAAGAACACTCTTTCCAGAGATAGGACTGACATACAAAACCTCAGCCTGGATTTCAGTCTCCACCAAATGTTTAGACTTTGTCACATTTGGGATTTCAGCCCACAACAGGTCCCAGACAGCCATGAAATTATAATCTGGATCAGAATCAGGACCCTGTTCTCTTTAATGCTGGACGTATAGATCTAGGGGGTTGATTCTCCCCATTTATAGAAATGGAACTTGATGAAGAAACTGGAGCCCAGGTCTAGGTTTGGATTTGGAAGGCTGCTGCCTCCAAAGTTCAGAAGTGTCTGAATCCAGGGTTTGAGGCCAGGACCCTCTCACTGTGCCCACTACCCCTATGTTTCTTTTCCCAAAGCACGTGCAATGGAGCAATCCAGTGACATGAAGGTGGCCCTGTTTTCCTCCTCTTCACAATTCCACGTTCTCTAATGAATCTGGAGTTCGCTGCCGTGGGTTCCCAGTGATCACCCATGTACTTTTTGCCCCAACAGATCAGCTGTAAAGCCTGGGGCACCCTGATCTCCTGAGTAACCAACAGAAATAGTTTAGTCTCCCTCAGTGATGTCTGACCTCCTGTTCTCTAATTGCTGTAGGCAGCATCAGGGCTTCAGAACTGTTTTGATGTAGCACTTAGAGCAATCACTGGTTATGCTCTGCTTTCTCACTCTTCTCCCATCAGCACTCCTCTAGCCTGCACCCTCTTGCTAAAGATCCAGACACTACTGAGACAGCCTGTTAACTAAGCTTGCTGGTCATGATGTTTGAATGGCTACTTTATTAATTGGGCTCTTAAGGCTATTTTCAGTGGAAGTGCAAAAATACCAAGAGTCAAAAAATGAGGGTACTCTGCGGGGGGGGGGGGGGAATTCCTCTTAAAAAAGGGGTTTCGGAAAATTTCCCAAAAAGAAAAAAAAAGGGGGGTCCCGGGGGGGGGGGGGGGGAATTCCTCTTAAAAAAGGGGTTTCGGAAAATTTCCCAAAAAGAAAAAAAAAGGGGGGTCCCGGGGGGGGGGGGGGGGAATTCCTCTTAAAAAAGGGGTTTCGGAAAATTTCCCAAAAAGAAAAAAAAAGGGGGGTCCCGGGGGGGGGGGGGGGGAATTACTCATTAAAAATGAGTGTCTGCAAAATTTCCTAAAAGCAGAACAAATGGGTGTGAAAACCTCACTCACTGCAAAGGCATATCCAGGCTTGTTCATGTTTATTTTAGATTGAAAATATCCCTTGGTAACTGCCATAAAGAAGCTCCAAAACCCTGGTGAGAGGAGGAATATAAAAGTCACAGCAGCTTGACTTCTGGGTGGTGTCCAGCTGTGCAAAAGACCTTGTCAATTCAGTGTGGAGACACAGAGACCCTGAAGTACCATAGAATCATAGAAAATTAGAGTTCAAAGGACCCCAGGAGGTCATCTAGTCCAACCCCTGCTCACAGAAGGTCCATCCCCAACTGGATCATCCCAGCCAAGGCTTTGTAGTCAGGTCTTAAAAACCTCTAAGGATGGATATTCCATAACCTTTTTGAGTAGCCTGTTCCAATGCTTTACTACTCTTCAAGTGAGAATTTTTTTTCCAAATATCTAACCTAAACTTCCCTTGTTGAAATCTGAGACCGTTGTTCCTTGTTATGTCATCTGCCACCACTGAGAACAGTCCAGCTCCATCCTCTTTGGATCCGTTGAAGGTTGCTATTAAATCCTTCCTCAATCTTCTCTTCTCCAGACTAAAGAAGCCCATTTCCCTCAGCCTCTCCTCATAAGTCATGGTCCCCAGCCCTTTAACCATGTTCCTTCCCTTCACTAGACTCCCTCCAGTTTGTTCACAGCCTTTCCGTAGAGAGAGGCCCAAAACTGGACACAGTACTCCAGATGTGGCTTCACCAGTGCTGAATAGAGGGAAAGAATCACTTCCCTCAATTTGCTGGCAATGCTTCTACTAATGCAGCCCAGTATGCTGCTAGCCTTCTTGGCAACTAGGGCACACTTGGCTCATATTCAGCTTATTGTCCACTGTAACCCCCAGGTCCTTTTCTGCAGAGCTGCTGCTTAGCCAGTCAGTCCCCAGCCTGTACTGGTGCTTGGAATTGTTTTGCCCTAAATGTAAGACTTTGAACTTGCCCTTATTGAACTTTATGCGATTTCTTTTGGTCCAATACTCCTCCTAGATCACTCTGAATCCTAGCCCTACTCTGCAGCATATCTACTACTCCACCAAGCTTGGTGTCATCCACAAACTTGCTAAGGGTGCACTCCATCCCATTTTCCAGATCATTAATGAAGATATTCAACAAAACTGGCTCCAGGACCAATGGGCAGTGCTAGATTATGATGTGCTGAAGCCCTAAAATATGTCCAGTTTAAGAGGCCCCTATATGATAAAAATAATCTACGAAATCCACAAAAATGGGTTTTAATGATATTTTAAGATGAATTATTGTTATTTCTGCATAAATTTATGAACTCAATATGAATAATAACTGTGAAAACATATATATATATATTTTTGTCATATTAGATTGAAAATGTTCAGGGTTTTTTTTCTTATTTAGAGGCCCCTCATATTGTAAGGCCCTAAGATGTAGCTTAAGTAATTTAAGCCTAAATCCAACACTGCCACTGGGGACTCCACTTGATACCGGCTGCCAACTAGACATCAAGCCATTGATTACTACCCTTCGAGCCTGACAATTCAGCTAGTTTTCTATCTACTTGCAGTCCATTCATCCAACCCATACTTCCTTAGCTTGCTTGTGAGAATGGTAGGGGAAACTGTATCAAAAGCCTAGCTAAAGTCAAGGTGTACCACATCCACTGCAACTCCAGTTATGCTGTGGCCTTCCTGATTTAATTCCTGCATACACAAGGAATGAATATATACTTATACTCCTCTTTAGTAATTTGTCCAAGTTTCAACTTCTTGTCTGCTTCCTTTTTGTGTTTTAGCTCACTGAAGGGTTCCCTGCTAAGCCAAGCTGTTGTTCTGCCATACTTGCTAGTTTTCCTGCACATTGGGATGGTTCATTCCTGTGTCCTTAGTAAGGTTTCTTTAAAGTGCAGCCAGCTCTCCCGGACTCCTTTCCCACTCAGACTGGCCTCCCAGGGGATCCTGCCCATCAAGTCCCTCCACTAGTCAGAGGCTACTTTTCTGAAGTCCAGAATCTGCTGCTTTCCTCAGGATCCTGAACTCTATCATCTCCTGGTCACTGCTGCCCAAATTGCCACCCACTTACACATCCCCCACCAATTCCTCCCTGTTTGCGAGCAGCATGTCAAGAAGAGCATGGCCCCTAGTTGGCCTCTGCACTGCTTGCATCAAGGATGTCTTCAAGTGAAGTGACCCATTCCCGTGATGGGATGCCTGAAGCCAGTGCCTAAGCAGCTCCAAACAAGTTGTATTTTTTTAATCAAGGCTGTAGAAAGCTGAGAAATGTTACTGACTTTAATGTGCCACCTTGCAGGATCACTTGGAGGAAGATAGAGGGCAGCAGTAGGGACTGCCCCCCCTGCCCCCGCAAAACCAAAAGAAACCCAACCAAACAACCACACACACACAAAATAGGACCCAGCTTAACAGAGATACAGCCTCCTTCCCCAAAAACAGTCAGGTATGCAGCACTTAAATTTAGTACCCACAATTCTCTTCCCCCCATAAACCCATAAATATACCCCTCCCCGCATAAACAGACATTACATTACAGACTTATACAGAAACACCCGTTCACACATACACACTCCTATGTGTGCCCACTGCACCAAACATCCCAGAGGAGATTCACAGAAGTGACTGAAATGGCTAAAAGGTGAGTGATCATATAACGTTCACGGAAGAAGTGAGCACACTCCATCTGCGGGCCTAAAATATCATCTCTGGCACTCAGGCAGTTTTGATGCATTTTGCATTTCAGTCCTGAATGATTAACAATGGAGGATAAAGAGACACAATTCACTCCACCTAAATACTGACTAAACAAAGCACATCAACACCAAGAAGCCCTGAACAAGAACTGAAAAATATTTTTAAACAAAGAAACAGCTGTGAAATACAAAGGCAGCCCCTAGTGCTGGAATGGCTGCTGATGGTTAAGTTAAACAGGTTATAAAATTTATTAATGTTAACTTTTCCTTGTGTTTTCCAACTATCACAGACTGTCACAGGACTGCAACTGTCTTTGTCAATGACTTATTTCAAAGGAAGACGTTGTTAGCAAATACTGTAGGAATAAATAAGTTGGGCAAAATTTTTCCACCAAAATTTTGTTTGGTAGATTCACTGACACCAATGTGCTTTGCAATTTCAAATTGTTTTTGTCTAAGTTTTCATTCCAAGCCTCTCTAAAAATTATGAAAAAAAAATGTTTCATTTGGGCATTTTCTAAATTGACCACTTCGGTTTTAAAATCTGTAACAATTTTCTGTTTTAATATCGTCTTTGAAGCTGCCTTGGTGCCTTGTTGCAGATGTGGGTGGGTTATTTCATGCCCCTTGTCCCTTTGGGTGAACTCCCTAGGTTGTTTCCATCTCCCCTGAAGCACCAGAGTCCTCCTTTACACTGAGCTGTGGCTGTGCCTCATAGGAAGCTAAGGATGTGGTGCAAAAAATCCCAATTATCTGCTGAAAAACAGATTCATTGGCATTAAGCAATTAAATTAGCCCTAAAAACAATGCTTAATAACCTGCCTCAGAATG
>NW_017729029.1:2647485-2666858 GCF_001723915.1 Gavialis gangeticus
CCCCCCTGAATCTTGACCCAGAGCACTTCAGCTTGCCCTTCCTCTGACCCCATTCTGCTGAAAAACAGATTCATTGGCATTAAGCAATTAAATTAGCCCTAAAAACAATGCTTAATAACCTGCCTCAGAATGGTGTTATGAGAATTAAATAATTAGTGTTTGTAAAATGCTTTGAAGCCTGGAAAATGTGTCATTATTACTGTTGTAATGTAATAATAAAACTAATTATTACTATTGTTGTGCACCAGCAGTACAGGAGTAGCTCTAAGATCCACAAAAGGAAGATCATTCAGTGGCTTCCAGCTAACAGCCCTAGCTACAGAAGAAATCTCTGTTGGCTCTTGAATGTGTTGAGACAACAAGTTTTCAGTCCTGTTTGTACCCTTCCTAAGATCTCTCTCAGTTCTTGGCAGGCTTTGCTCTGGCTCAGATTCCTTAGTGAATAGACAGAGTCTGCTAAGGGTAAAAGTGCTGCATGTTTCCTTTAGCCTTACAAGAAGTGACCTCTCAAGTGGAGAAGGCCTTCATTTGCAGCTAACTTAGTAAAGGTTGAGCTTAACCCTGATGAGAAATGAATGATTTATCCCTCCTATCTTTCAGCCAGCAAAACCTGAGAGAAGAGTAAATGGCTTGTCTGATTCCCTTACAAAAAACAAGTATTTTAAGCACCATTGCAGTCACTTTGCAAAAAGCTGGTAATGGCAGGTGGTTGGTTGTGCATTTAGATCCCTGTCCTGTTCCTTTTAGAGAGGGCTCTGGCAGGTGGAACACCTCTAAGCCTTATCTATTGCACAGGTGGTGGGACTTGAAACTGTCTACCCAGTGCAGTGACTGCTCTCTGGCTTCCACCGGCTGACACTTGGGAGAAGAGCATTCTTCTGCAGAAGCCAGGGAGGAGAATGAGAGGTGAAGTCTGCTCCAGGTTCCTCAGAAGTCAGTCCTTGGCTGCAATGGTAGTAGTGTTCCCATTTGACAGAGGCTTAAACAAGGGTGAAATTTAGTTAAATGCAAATGCAACGATTCAGTCATAGCTGGGTGCCAAGAGACTTTTGAAAGCATGAGCATCCTCTGGTGTCTTTGTCATGGTTTCATCCACCTTGAAGTGGGAACTGAAGGAGCTCTGACAAATGAACTCTTAGCCTGTCTATTTTCTCTGTCCCCACACTGCTGAAATGCTGTTACAGAATTTAGACAGCAGTTCTCTTCAGTGCCTAGCAAAATGTATCCTCCTGCCTTCCACTGCAGTTGTAGAGTAGAAGTACTAGTTGGTTTCCTTCTTATGCAGTAGAAGTATACCAGTGTCCCCACAGACAGTAACTTTTAGCCCTTGCTGTTAATGTCAGTAGAATATAGGCCTATCAGGCTAGGAATAAAGAGACAGAGTTATGCTCAGGATTTTCTTTGCTACAATAGGGCATGCCTCTCATCCCAAATTGCCAAAAAAAACAATCAACAGTTTTACTGTACTAAACTGCTGAACTACAGCTGGATTTAAAGTTTCAAAGAACTACTGTGACGAAGCTGGATGGAGCCATAGATCAGAATAATGTCGCTGAACTATATCTAGTCATTCTGAACCGCAGAATTATCAAACAGACACTTGTAATGATTGGTATATGTAGGTACCTGCAAGTCATTGGGTGCAACTACATGAGATGCTTTACTGCAAAGTCGTGTAGTTTACTGCGCAGTAGGGCTGTGCGAAACAGCATCATTCCACTCTGACTTCCATTTCCTGCTGGATAACAGGAGGCTGCTGCTACTGGCTGGGGCCAGTGGCAGCATAAATATTCCCAGCGCTGGGTGCAGAATAACCTATGGGTGAAATGTTGAAACAGCATCGAAACAGTGAAACAGTTTCGACAAAATGAAATGGAGCAGTGCTTTCAAAATGAAACAAAACTCAAAATGAAACGCTGTTCCATCGAAATGGAAGTCAAAGTGGAATGGTGCTGTTTCACACAGCCCTACTGCACAGTAAACTGCACGACTTTGCAGTAAAGCATCTCATGTAGATGCACCCAATGACTTCAAGGGATAAACAAACTTTCCCCTTATTTCAAACCTGCTTGAAGAATATAGGTTTGAGAAGTTGGCTGAAACACCATTGTTGTAGGGTTCATGTTCCACTCAGGAGAGACAGTGAAAGAAGATTAATATAGTGCATAAATGCCAGATTCAAGGCACACAGTCCCGCCCCCCCCATGCTAGCTTATCTTTATCAGCTTGTCTATCACCAGTACACAGCAATTGCTACTCATCAGGTAGAAGGTTTTTTTTTTTAAATTGAGTCAAACTGGGGGGCGGGGAGGGGAAATGAGTTTAAATCTTAGGGAAAATAAGAATTTCAAAACATACGCTGTTTCTTCCAAGTTCCAAAAACCACATTTTGAAGTATTCACAAATCTCCTAGTCCATGAAATTCCAACATTCTGTTATAATCACACTTCCAAAAGCAACACATGGACAACAAACTGTGCACATTAAACATGTGAGCGCAACAGTTAACAGCAGACAGAACAGGAAACATTTATGTGAACAGGCTAAAGGCTGTAAGATCTCTCTGCCTATCCCTCAGTTTGAGGATAATCAAAAGTAACTCCATGACATTACACTGGCAAAACTGACAAAAGAGCAGGATGAAGCCCCTTGGAAGAGGTAGGAAGCCCAAATATTTTGAGTTTCTGAGAGCAAGAACCAGAGTTAAAAAAGGAGCAAAACTAGTCAGATGAAGAGGAGAGGGTGTCAGTTAACTGGAGCTAAAGGAATCTCCTTTAAAAGGTGGAAAACCTCTCTTAATGATGTCAATAGACTGGAACACAAACTGTGGGAAGTAATGCCGAACTTGGAATTTAAAAGGGCAAAAGAAATGTTATAGGGAACAGAGCCAAAATTATTGGGGTAAGCAGTGAAAAATGCTGCAGTACAGTAAAAGCAAGAGGGCTGTCTCTGTGACTGTAGAGCAATCTGGGTCACAAAAGAGAGGAGGGGCAATTAGAAAGAATGGAATAGGTAGGAGGAATTTTGTTTCTGGTATGAGTTTTTCCTGCAGAATACAATGAGAAAAATTTCCATTCCAAAGGCATTGTGTATTGGAAATGAGAATGTGGTCTTAGCAGAGACTGAAGTCTCTAAGGAGGAAACTATAGAGCAACTGGAGAAAGTAAAGTGTAGTAAATCATTAGAACCGGATAGTGTTTAGTATTTATCTCAAAGTTCAGAAAGAAATAAAGTGTGAACTATTGGACATACTGGCAAGGGTACACTATATACTCTGGAAAAAAAAAAAGCAATTATTCTCATGGCCTGGAAGTTAAAGATGACACCAGAATAAGAATAATTAAATCTCATGCTTCAGGGGATAAGATGATCGCCTTGAGGCCTAAGGGGCAAGGAGGGAAGTGTTCATCCCAGCTTCATCACTGCATAACTGGTGCTAGATAGATCATGGGACAGTCTCACTTACTTTTTTTGTCCTGCCCTCTGGGGACAGGCATTAGCCTGTCTAAGACTATTTTTTAAAAATCAACATTTTGACCAAAGAAGTAGAGAGGGGTGGGGAATCAATCTTATTTTGGAAGTATTTTCCTATAAGCTTTTGACCAGCTGTAGAGTTGGTTGATTTTTTTAACATTTCAAAATGTAATTGAGAATATCAATTTTGCCAAAAACAGGAATATTTTCACAATCCTTTCACACACAAGCACACTTTTCCACTAGTTCCAATTATATCCTCTATAACGAAGTCATTTCAGCAGCTGTTCACATCCATCACATATAACAGAGTAACTTTTAAATAACTGTATCATTTTAGCCAAATAATATTTGCTTTTGTAATACCTTGCCACTTGCAGGGCTCCTAAAGCCACATACTATATAGCTGCATACTTTGCTGAGGTGGGTATAACGTGTACGTAGCTGCCATTCCTAAGAGCTAAAAGGGCAAAGGGACAAAGTTCACTTTATTGATGACCTGTCCACTGGGTAAAAACAACTGTATAACAACTGATGAGAAGCAATATTTTTCCAGGATTGAACTCCTACACATCTAGAAAGCAGAGTCTAAAGATCAGATGTTGTGATGACCTCCACTGGTATTATAGGTTCTAAAAAATTATACAGTCATGTACATAACAGGGAACGCTACAACATGACACATTGTACTCTCAACAACACATTGCAGCATGCTTTATGTTGTGGTGGGGTGCAGAATACTATATTCTGGTTTTTAAAGGCCATAGACTAAATTCATCATTAAAACTTAATTTGACCTATACCGGGGATGAATTTGACCCTCCGTACTCTTAAGTCCTGCATAGTGAGACATTAAACAGCAGACATCACGTGTTGTTACCTGGGCCTGCACAGAGCCAGGAAATGCCAGCAAACCAAGAAGAGATGGGAAGAAGGACACACCGAAAGTGGCAGCCACTCCCAGAGTGAAGGTTCATTCTCATCTCCTGCCTTTGGCTCTAGGAGCTGTATGTAAGACGACACTCAGAAGCATCACAATCTGGGAATTCGAACACATGCAGTGTCTCATTCCCCCACAGCCTCTGATTCCCATCCAAAGAAATAAAGATGCCTTGTGAAGGAGACCAAACGCCTCCATTCAGGACCGTAATGGGAGCTGACAGCTCCAACAGGCGGTTCTAGTAAAGGAGGCTGCAGTGCAGTGCATGCAAAACAGCCTTGCTCCTGTCACCCTGACAACAGCGAGTGGGGAAGGAACGGAGCCACCAAGGAAAAGGTTAAACACAAGCCACTTCCCTTCCTTTTATATTTTAATAACATCATCTGTATTGTTTCACAGAATAGGGAAACAATGCAGAGTTGTGCCCGGTGCTTTTTCAGAGACTCAGGGAGAAGGAGCAAGAATAAGAAATCCTGGAATTTCTGCAGACAATATTGTGAAATACCAGGGCAATGTTTAAGTAATTATCCCAGCACGGGACTTATCCACAGCCTGAAGAGATGGGGGTGCACATGTGTGCGATGCTGCAAGTGAAGGGGTATTACAAAACCAAGTAAGGGAAGGAGAGAAAGGGTGCGGATGAAGGTCTGAGGAGGTCCAGATCCCTGCTTTGTGCACTGTAAATAGCGGGGATCAGGAAGGATACAGTCTAAAGGGAAAAGCTTTTCTGCCCCCAAGATCCTGCTAGTGAATTACCTTTGCTACATGCAGGCTGCAACCCTATAGTAGCATATTCAGCCATATGGAGAAAGGTGACCAGACATTTTGCACAAATTCAGACACTTTTGGGACCTGATTCTCTTGCCGCTATCTTTCAGTGAACGAGTAGCTCACAGCAACGTCAATGGAAATGACTGTATCTCAGATGAAGGAGAATGAAGGTTTCTTCACTGATAATGTGACTCTCTGGGCTTGACTTGGAAACAGAATGAGATGTGAATAGGTGAAGTGTTCCAGGAGTTGCCTGGTGAATAAGCTGGATCTGTTGTAATGCTGCCATGGTAACCAACATTCATCTGTATCAGACAGACAATTTTTATAAATTAAACTGCTTGTTGATTTGCTGCTTTAAAGGGTGATAATGTGCATCATAAAGAAAGAATGAAGAAAAGAATGAATGAAAGACCCAAAATGATGCTGAGATTTTAGAACAATTCAGGAAATCCATTCCCCATCTATTTCCCTGCTACTTTTCTGTTGAGACCTGGGAAGCAGACTTATCAATCAGGTATCCAGGACTTATTCAGCATCACTGTCTCTGCTGCTCTCAATGAGCACACTTTAGCTTCAAGATAGCTGTATCACCATGCTCTTTCTTTTAGTCTGAGGGAGGGAAAAAAAGGAAGAAAAAAAGAAAGAAGCCATCACCTTCAGCTTCAGAGCTGTGCGTATATCTGGGATCACGGCCTGAGCTTTACATAGCACCACTAATTACTCATGTGAATTGTGTGTACATCTGGAGCTGCTCATGAAAGGAGTAAATAAGTCAAAGGATCATAGGATCATAGAAAAGTAGGGTTGGAAGGGACCTCACTAGGTCATCTAATCCAGCCTCCTGCTCAAGGCAGGATCATTCCTAACTAAACCATCCCAGCTTGGTGTCTGTCTAACCTGCTTTTAAAAGTTTCCAAGCATGGAGAATCCACAACTTCTCTATGTAGCCTGTTCCAGTGCTTGACTAGATATCAATATTTCTTTCAAACCAACACGTTGTGAGGTAATCTAATTCCTAAATCCCATATGCAGTGAGGCTCCCTGGCTCAGGATAATGACTGTAGAAAATTCCTCCTAATTTCCAGCCTAAATTTTCCCTGCTACAGCTTCAGGCCATTGTTCCTAGATCTGTCTCCTACAGCCACAGAGAAAAGCCCATCTCCATCCTCTATAATCACCCTTCAGGTACTTGAAGACTGTTATCAAATCTCCCCTCAGTCTTCTCTTCTCAAGGCTAAATAATAGGGCTGTGCGAAGCGTCAGTCCCTGATTTGATTCAGCGGAGATTCGGCCCAATTCAGTAGCTGAATCTCCAAATCTGAATCGAATCAGAGGACCCTCTAATCTCTCCAAATTGAATTGGAACCCTCTGAATTGATTCAGAGAGATTCAGCAAGATTCAGCAATTTGGACATAGACACAGCCTTAAACTTTTTTTCTATGTACCTCAAGGTAGCAGGGGCTCATGAGTGCTGCAGTGCTGGGGTACATGGAGCGCTCCCCTGTGCACTCAGCAGCAGATCCAGAAGTGGACCAGAAGCACTTTCAGTTCACTTCCAGGTCCACCAGGGAACATGCTAGGCCACCTCCTCACGTCCCTCTGGCTTGGTGACTGGTACCTCCTGGGTCTGGGGGGGGAGGGGGGGACCTGTAGTCCCCCCGCAGCTGATCGCTGAGCTGGGGGGGGGGCAGTGCACTCCCCAACAGACCCAGAACTGGACCAGAAATACTTCTAGTCCACTTCTGGGTTCACTGCTAAGCACATGGAGGCCCCCCCCCCCACTCCTGTGGGATGCTCCATGCGCCCCAGCATTGCAGCATTCACAAGCCACGCTGGAACCTCCAGGTATGTAGAAAAAACATTTAAAGCTGTGTCTGTGTCCGAATCGCTGATTCTCCGAATCTGCGTCGAATCTTCAGATTCAGCCGAATTGAATCAGGGACAGTGATCTGAATCAACAAATCAAATGACCGTCTCCGATTCAGGTCAAATCTGAATCCAAATTGAATAGGGCCTGCTTCGCACATCTCTACTAAATAACCCTATTTTTTTCAGCTTTTTCTCATAAATCTTGCCTCCCAGGTCCCTAATAATTTTTTTACCCTGTGCTGGATTCTTTCCAAACTGTCCACATCTTTCTTGAAGTGTAGGAACCAAAACTGGATATAGTAGTTCAGGTGCGGTCTTACCA
This sequence comes from Gavialis gangeticus, assembly GCF_001723915.1. NCBI lineage: Eukaryota > Metazoa > Chordata > Crocodylia > Gavialidae > Gavialis > Gavialis gangeticus. Next base: position 2,654,866 of record NW_017729029.1, read on the forward strand.
GTCCCGAATAGAGCAGAAGAGGCCTTTACTGGATTTCCAGGAGACACTCCTGTTAATATGTAAGTGGGAATCAGAGATGGCTCACTAGAGCCAATGGCCTGACATGTGTAATAACCTGTGCTTGCTCACCTGAATTTTGCATATTTCTAGCACTGCTCATCTGAATGGTCCATAAAGCTGAGGCTGGTTGAATAAATTGTGCACATGCCCCAAAGTACTTTTGAGAAAGCTGAGGGGGATCTCATACTCCTATCCTTTAAAATTGTGCTATACAGTAACTAGTGCAGGGGTGGGCAAAATACAGCTTGTGGGCCAAATCTGGCCCATGAGGCTGTTCTACCTGGCCCGCAGGGCCACTAAAAAATTTAGAAAATTAATATTTATCTGTCTTTGGTTCCTGTCAAAAATGACAGGAACCAGGGACAGTAGGACCCAGAGGAAGCCCAGTGGGCTCCTGCAACAGCAGGGCCTGCCTGACTCCACCCCTCAGCTGGAAGTCCCAGCAGGGGCTTCTGGCCTGTGACCATGTGGCTGCACCAGTGCCAGAAACTCAGGTAAGGTGGGGGGAAGGCAAGGGAAGACTGTGGGCAGGGAAGGAGCCTGGGTAAAAGCAGCCTCACTTCTGCCTTGTGGCTGGCATTCCCTGCTGCAGCTGCTCACAGCCCAGCCCTGTCCAGGCCGGGGAGGGGGTGGGCAGGCCCTGCTGTTGCGGAAGCCCACTGGGCTTCCCCTGGGTCCTACTGTCCCTGGTTCCTGTCATTTTTGACAGGAACCAAAGACAGATAAATATTAATTTAGCTGGGGGGGCAGAGCCAGCGTGGGGCCCAGGCTGGCAGCAGGGGTGGGTTACAAGCTGCTGCTGAGTGTGGGGAAAAGTGGCCCCACCCCCGCCCTATGGCTGACGCCCCATGCTGCAACCACTTGCAGCCTGCGTGGGGCTGCCTGTGCCTGCTCAGGACAGCCCCAACCAGGTGCAGCAGGGTGTGTCGACCATGGGGCAGTGGAAGGGCCAAGTTTTTCCCCACGCTCAGCACCAACTCATTCCCTGCTGGGGAGCAGGAGGTCAGGGCTGCATGCTGCCACCTATTTGTACCACAGGGCTGGGGGGCACTGAGAGTGAGCAGATGCATGGGGCCCACACTGGTATCCTAGGGTCAGCACCGGCAGGGCCCAGAGCAGGGTGGCAGGAGTACAGGGGTCCTGGCCAGCAGGGGCTCTATGGAGCCGGGCCAGCTCCCCCCTCTCCCTGCTGGTGCAGCCCAGCCTGGCTCCACAGACCCCTGCCAGCCTGCGCCCTGCTCTGAACTCCACCAGTGCTGGCTCTGAGACATTGGTCCCAAGACACTGGGACATTGGTTCCAAGATGGTGACCAGGGGGCGGGGCACCTGTCAAGGGGCAGGGCTACCCATGTGGCCCTTGACAGCTTGTCAAAACTGGGTAAGCAGCCCTCTGCCCAAAATAATTGTCTGCCCCTGAACTAGTGATTCACCCAGACCATCTCTATTATATTTTCTTGGCTCGGAGATATAACATTTAAAATGTAAACCTAGTTAGAGGAAGGGAAGGGAAAGGAAAGACTTCTGGGTGGATATCAATCTTTCTTTCAAACCAACATGTTGTGAGGGAACCTAATTCCTATATCCTATATGCAGTGAGGCTCCCTGACTCAGGATGATGTCTGTAGCTCTAGCTAATTCCTGAACACTCCCCAGGAGCAGATCCTGTGTCTGAGACTTTTCTTGGGATCTCACAGGGGGATCCTGACTCTACCATCTCAGCCTTCCTGAGCTCAAGTTGATTAGACCCATGCCCTCTAAGCTAAGTACAGGCAGTCAAAAAGCCCAAGGCTGAATTGATTCAATCTTTGCAGGTTAGTCTAAGCTGCATAGATTAAACCAATAAGCAAGTGATCAGACGTTCACTGTTGATTCTGGAAATGCAGCCACATGCCTGCAGTGGCTCAGGCCAGAAGCCGAGGGTCGCTAGATCTGGAGCAGACAGGTTGAGTCAAAACTAGCCTGCCTACCTTGCAAGGGGGTGCTTGCAGGGGAGGTGCAAAGCATTCTGGGATGGTGGGGGACTGTGAGATAACTTGAATCTGGAGGGGATCTGCGACAGAAGTTCAATAAACCAATCTAAACTAAATCAGTTAAGTCTGATACTACATCCATCCAGGTTTATCTTAAACCAGTTTTGTCATTTTGAAAGCAGCTTATGTGCACTGAGCTTCTGCTGTGTTACAGATTTGAACCGTTTTCCTATTACTTACAGTGGTTTGTATGTAATTTCTGCCCCTAGCCCTAGAATCTACCCAAGTGCACCTTGGCTTCTGTAGTTGCACTTTTAGAGCTAAAGTAAGGAACACGGAAGTTTTACAAAGGAATTTCTTGAACACGCACTTTATTTGAGTATGCATGTAGGAGTTCCAAATATATGGAGAAACAACAAACACTTGACTACAGCCCCATCCAGCTGCATTAGATAGATCTCCCTGTTCCAGTTTGGGTCCAAGGTCAGCAGTTTTCAAGTTAAGAAGAAATTTCCTTCCCTCCCCTGCAGCAACATCCTTTTGCTGTGGGCAATTATCAGCCCCTCCTCCTTTAAACCCTGGAATACATCATGATCTCTTGTGTGAGGCCTCACGCCCCAGCCATGCTGATCTCACAAGACTGTTTGGCCAGAGGATAGGAAGGTATATCAGGGTCATTACTGTAGCTAGCCATAGATCTTTGCCTGAGAAAGACCCCCTACTTCACTGTCCTTGCTAAGCGTCACATCAGGTTGCTCATATACCAGGTCAAGCAGGATCTCACAATGGGGTTATATCCAAAATTGAAGTTCTAATCCAAAATGTGGCTTTGCAATGGAAAATGATTCACAGAAAGCAAAATCAAATGAATATGTTTTTACACGTTCTCACTATGGGCATATAGTTCTTCCCCCAGAACTGCTCACCCCCTCCCAGAGTTTCTTTTCCCCTTGATCCTGGAGCTTGGCTTCTTCTGTATCAGCAGGGACCAAACTTTCTGGCAGGCATGCCACAAATTAAGCTCTGCAGCCTCCCTGAACGCCACTGCCCCTGCCCAATCTGCTGCTTTGCTTTCTGTTCCTGCCTTGTGCTTCCTGCCCAATCTACTCCCTACCTATCTGCTGCTCATGCCTTCCCTTCCCTGCTCTGCTGTACACACAGGCTGCTTGTGCTACTTGTGGTAGATGTGCTATGGGTTGGCCATCCCTTTTCTACATATTGCTGTGTTCATCCTGAAGAAGGTGCAGCCTAGGTTGGTGGCTGTCCCACAGATGTTTTTTCCTGGAGATGCTACTAGCGAGAAGTAGGATTATTTGGTGCAGCCTGTGTTTTGAAACTGCAAATCCAGTTGTCATCAATCAGAGCTGCAGGTAGATCAAAGTCTACCTGGGTTTTGTTTGGCATTTGAAAAAGTCACCAATGGAAAAGATATTTCTTATTCTCAGAACACACACTTGGTCTTGTACCATTGTGAATTTGCAACTTTTCTGTATGATGCTAGAGGAAAATTAATATTTATCCTTGATATAATCCTGTTGACATCAAGAATGTCCTACCATGTTATATTATGGAGAAAATAGGCCCAATATGTTTATATTGCTGTTAGTGGGAACTGCAAGTTTTTTGCCAAAGCTGTAAAGGGAATCCTTTGTTGTTGTCAGGTGAAGAACTGGCTTCCCTGGCTAGGGCCCAGTCATTGATATTTTTTCTTAAACAGTTATATCCCAGGAAGCAACAGTACAAGTTTCCCACACACTTGCAGTAGGCCTCACTCTTTCCTTAGAAGGGCCATCTCACTAAAAGGAGGAGTTCAGTCTCAGATCCTCAGTCAGTCTTAGCAGCAAGGCTAAGAACAAGACAGGCAACAAGCAAGATGAGAGAAGAGGGAAGGGCTGGGACCTGGATAGTAAGAGCCAACTTTGATGGTTGGATTTAACTCTTCTCACTTAAACTTTGGGGCTGGACCTGATGATCTTGCAAGGTCCCTTCCAGCCCTAATGTCTAATGTCTATGAAATAGTTTTGTGTGATAAATATAACAGAATTGCTGTCCATCAGACTCATCACACTTAGGGCCACTGAAGAACAGGTAGGAAGAACTTTGAGTTACTGCTAATTTGGTGTTCTGAATGAAGAGTACATTTTAGTTGCTGACCTATTCTCATTTCACTGTAACAATGACCTTAGAGGAAAGAGGCTAAACCTTTTCATACAAAAGGTTCTGATTTTTTCAGAGGCATGAGAAAACTCAGGTAGAGATGAGTACATATGCTGTTAGCTTCAAGCACCTAAAAGCCTTCAGCAGGTTCTGCTAGGAATAATGCTAGAGATTTTTCTGCCCCATTTATTTCTTCCACTTGTGGTTTTGCATTCACTTAATAATAAAATCTATTTTGGCTCCTCCCCCAGCCTTATTTTTCCTCAGATGTCAGGAAGATTTTCTTGAGAAAGCCTCCTTCTTAATGTCCCCCCATCTTTGACCCGTTATTTATGGCATACCTTTCTACAGAGCACAATGCTGGGAGGTGAGTGAGTTATTGTTCTGGGTGACATCATGGAGCGGACTTCATAAGGGGGCTCAGCGGACGGTCTCTGAAGGCAGCTGTGAAAAAGGCAGCCCTAAAGGATATGATGGAGTGGGTGAGACATAAATTTCTTAGGACAAGCAGTGAAAAAAAGTTTACAGCCCTTCTTTCCTGAGTCTGGTTTCAATCAGAGTCCCAGCCGCTGCATCGACGCTCCCCACTAAGCACTCACTCAGACGTACGTTTTATACGCTCAACAAACCTTATTTATTTTATTTTCTTTCTTTCTTTTTTTACTGTTTTAAAAATACACTGGTATGGGATAGCTTACAGAACCCAAGCCGCCAGCTGCCATATAAAGTAGCCCACCGATAAAGGGTATCTGCTGGATAGGGGGTTTGCTTGTATACTGGAATCAGCTAAGAATAATATTGATAACAGTAATGAAGGAATGGGTTTATAAAGCCATCACATTGCAATCTCAGTCTATAACAAACATGGTATTAACTTTGACATTCATTAAGGCAGCTTGCCATTTTTTCCTGGCTTAATGGAAACTCTGTCTGTTTAGAAGTGTTTGTTGCAACTCTAGAGGTTAAGGGAATGGGCAAGTGACTGATTAGAGGAAACCCCAAGCACTTGGCTACTTCAAAGGGCATATGAAGTTCATCCTTGGGCTTCTTGCTTCTATTTTCACTTTAATTATTTTTTTGGTGGCTCATGGTTTCTGCTGTGCTTTTTATCTGTGGGGGAATTTGGTAAAAGGTTGATTTCTGAGATGGGGAGCTTTGTGGGGCACGGTTTGTTTGTATCTTCCTTCGGGTTTGCACAGAGCCCGTTGCGACAGTCTTAAATAGGGCTACCTGGTGATGCAGGAATTAGATGCGAGTGAAGGGTGGCTGCAGTGAAAATGACATGGACCAAGAGTAGAGCTGCAAGCACCACGTTAGCCTCCCTAACTCAGTTGTGCCAACACTTCATTTCTGGCCTGCAATCCTCTTCCTTTTGGTCTCAGTCTCCCTAATATGCAAACCTGCCCATGCTCTTTATTCCTGACCTGCAGTAGCCCTTGGTATTTCAGTTTTCTTGTAGTGGTGAGTGAAGCCTGCCAAGCATATTGAATTGTCAAGTGATCCTGCAAGCACTGAATTCCTAGACCTTGCGTCATGAAATGCTCCAGCTGAAGCTATAGATAGGCTCAAGTCAAGGACTAGGTATCCTACTCATGGATTAGCTACAGCATCACCTGCCATGGATGAGTGACTCCTTACTCACAGATGTGATGATAAAACCACATTCCTCAGTATGCACCTAGGCATTGAGCTCTATAACCTCTGTGGAGTAATATGGCAACCACACAACAGGGTTCTCATTAATCCAGGTCCCTCCCATGCTCTCTGCCTTGCTCATAACCAAATATTTATACACTTAGGACAGATCTTGTATTCTACAGGTTCCTGCCACAGATGTAGCTAAGGATGAGAACTCAGCAAAGAAATGCTACTTGGGTCAAGAGGATGGTCACCAGCTTTTAGGACGTCATGGCCTGTATAAAAGTCTTCTCCTCTGCGGCCTATGCCACATGAAACAACTGATCAGTATCTATCTTAAGTGAGAAAAAAACAGGTTTTGGGCTTGCATGTTGATTAGTAATCTCCATAAAGCTGCTCTTAGTAACCGACCAGTATTTGTCATGTACAGTGTTTTACATATATGTGCAAGACATTTAATAAAAGACAGACCAAGGAGATGAAAGATTTATCAGTTTGCCCTGAGAGATGTCCTTGGCTAGGGCAACCTGGGACTTGGGAACGGAAACCTGGATTGTTTTTTATGGCAGCTCAGTGAAGAGATACAGAGCCTTTGAAGTCCTTCTAGTTCACTTCCTTTCTCCCTGCCCCACATACCATCAGTACTTACAACTCAGTGGGAACTGGGTAGAATGGGGTCAAGTCTAAGTCATACAAGACAAACATTTGATTAGACAGCATCCCAGTCTGTGTGACAGCCAGTGGAAGGCACGTGGCAAAGCACAGCATCATTCTCCACCCCATCAAAATAGATGTACTTAGAAGCTCAGTGGGTAGGAGGCAGGGATTCCAAGTGTACCGTGCAGACATAGATGGGATGCACTTCAGTTGGCTCAGCCAGGCCCAAATCCAGCCAGGCTGTTATGAGTTTCTTCTGCTAAAGTTATTTTCAGTGTAAGAGCACAGCACGGAAATAACTCAACATGTAGAGCATGACACCAGGTAGAGGACAGTGAATAGTGAACTACTCTGGTATGCTGAAACTAGCTTATACCCAACTTTAGATGTCAGTGCGACTGAATTTTTTAAACCAAAAAATAGCTTCAGTTCCCTTGGCATGGATCCGGCCTGGGCAGCAAAGGACACTGCAGTTGTAGGGAGAACACCTGAAGTGGTTTATGCTCACAATGTGATGTCTGAATGACCTCCACTGCCCACTAACATGGATCTCAAATCCACACAGTCAAGTGGCACAAGCAGCAGAGGTACTCTATGGCAAAGAAATCATAGTGGACTTTCAGGCAGCACTGCCAACGCATCTGCCAGCAAATACAGTGAAAAAAATTAATGCTTCCCCTTAGAAGTGGAGCAGTGACATTTCCCTTGCAATCCCCTAGACACCTATCTACAGAAGGGCACAGAGTCTCCAAGCAGGTGCCAGTCCAAATAAATACACGGTGAATGTTCTTCAGGGGCTGACCGGGGCTCTGCCATCAATACTCTTTTGGTCTCTCAATTGGAGTGAGGAGGAAGGGTGCTGTCAGTGCTGATGATATCAATGAACATTGTAATCTCTTCCATAAATGGCTAATAAAGCTCATCTCCCTCTCTCTCTCTTTCTCTAATGCACTATTTATTCCCAGCTTTGAAAGGTAAGCAAGAAAATTCACGCAGCATAATGGTAGGGGGGAATTTGATGCTAAATGTCAACACTGCCTGATGAAGTCTAATTCTCCACCAACAGCTGCAGCAGCATCCTCAGTCGTGGCACCCTAAATTAGCAAGAATACACAGCTTCGGCTTGCTGAAGGTAGCTGAAGGCACCAGCCCTAGCCTCCAGAATGGGCTGTTCATTTTGGCCATATTTTAAGATGGCAGCTTCCTGGTGATTTCTAGGTGGATGTTCAAATTCCCTACTATCCTGTGCTTGACAGGTAAGAGCAAAACCTAATAGAGGGTTAGTTCTGTATTGTGCGAAAGAGGGCATCACAATTCTCCCAAACTGTCGAGAATGTTAACTGAACACAGAAGTTTATTCACATGGTAAGAGAAGCAGAATGGGATTCAGGACTTCTGAGCTCTCTTCCTAGTTTAGCTCTGATCTGGAGAATTGGAGTGATGGATAGTCTAGTTCACAGAGTAGAGAGCCCAGACATTGAGGCTGCCATTTATTCACTGTGTGACTTTAGACAAGCCACTTCAGTTCTGTACACCTCAGATTTCCCATCTATAAAAGCAGGACAGTACTTCTAGCCTACCTCCTAGGGGAATTGTAACATCAGCTGCATTCAGAGGTAGGCTAAGAGGTGCTAGGGAAAGGGGGGGGGGGATTATTATTGTTGCCATAAAATTGTTTTGTACCTGGTCATTGGCCAGTACAGAATGCCTGTTCCTCTCCCATTTCTTCCTTTTCCATTTCCCACAAGGTCTTTTGTTCCAGGCACTCTATCATCTAGTTGAGGAGGTGGTACCAGTCCTTCAAGACCCTTGGAAAACAATCACTGGGGATATAGAAGAAATGATAAAAGAGGTGCTGACCTTTAGCTTTTTCATTAGCTCTATAGCTCGTGACAAGCACGGTTTGTGAATTCTACTCACTGACCTAAAATGCACTCTCCATTACTCACAGGGTTACACTAGATATACTGGTGTAAAATAGCTCTCTGGATAGTCAGATGCCTTCTCTAATTCCAGCCAACCATGTACTTTGCAAATACCATCTAAAGACTCAGGAAAATTACATGTCCTTGTAGATTATGATTATCTTTAAAGTTACTGAGGGATAATTATCATTATGTCAAGAGGTTTCTGATGATCTCATGATACTGTACTCACTAGTGGAGAAGAATGAAAAAAACCCCCACATCTAATTACCTTGAGAATAATTACACAACACTGAAGTTGCTTCCACATTTTCTAAGGGGCAGAAGAGATAGGGAATCTGGCTGTTTTCGCAAAACCTTTGCAATTTAATTTTGCAGAATGAAAACCAGAAGTAGATTCAAGAATCTCTGTACTACATAATTCAGATGCTCATTTTCTATGTAGTGCAGCATAGGATAATGAATCCCGTAAGAGGGCAAAGGATCTAGTCACATTGGCAGATTCAGCATTCAAATGTCCCTGGGGCAGTAGAAGCATAAAAATGCTAAATAATGTTGCATTACAGAGACATTATTATCAGCATCCAAAGGAACTGTTATGACTTGAAAGGACATTGGCAGGTCCAGGCTTAGAGTAGCAGCATCCAGTGTTGGTCACTTAATTTGAAGAATGACATAGTTAAGTTGGGACAAGTACAGCACACAGAAAGAAGCTTAAAAGAATCTGAAGAGAGACTGAAAAAAAACGAGATTACTGAGCGACCAGAGAAGGTGATTAGGAAGTGCCTGACTGAAGTATTTAAACTAGAGAAAGGTTATTATAAAGTTAAGCTTGAAAATCTATTTGAAGCTGTCCAGCCCTTCAGAACAAGAGGATGCTGTTTTAAATTAAAGAGGACTCATAGACAGGTCACCTGCTAGTGCTGCCATAGTTAAAGTCTCAAAAGAGTTCCTATTTTTAGTCCCCCATTTCACCACTTACAATTGCCTCAAATATTTATCTTATGGCTTGAAATTTTCCATATCTTGGCTCTTTCCAAATCTTGTTTTTAATTTACTATGGAAAAGCTGAGCAAAATCTTTTCCCCCCCTTCCTGAGCAACGGGAGTGTGTGTTGGAAAAAGTAAAGGTTTACCCCTAAAACCCACTATAAAACCCAGAGTTCAAGGGAACTACGCTGATTTACACCATTTTAGAATTTGGTCCTAAATATTTACATAGTCCAGACATGATGAGCCCAATTCAGTTCTAGTGCAGTTGCAAATAGATGGAGTTACACGGGACCTGTATTTAATACCTAGGGCCTATGGCTTAAATTCTAGCCATGCGTAAGTGTAGAACTACTCTGCAAGTAGAGCAAGGCCTGATTCAAAGTTCACTGAAGTCAAGGGAAAGACTCCTGTTGACTCTGATGGGCTTTGGATTAGATCCATAGTATTTATGGATTTCCTGTTAAATATCACATAATAAGAGGCTACTGTAGTTTACTAGTAAACATTTTTATACTTAGCTGGTACAGCAGAACTGAGTCCCACCTGCCTTCCAATCTACATGATAGACATAGTAAAGCTAGGAGAATATTGCCAACGATTTTCTGCCAATATTAGTTCAGGTTTCAGTTACTTTACTCCAGCTGCATTTGTGTGTCTGTACTCCCTTTTTGGGAACATTTGAGTAAACAAATTTCACTGGCATGGATATTTGCAAATTCTAAAATCTCACACCAGTACTTTGTGCCAGAACTGTGTGTGCACTCATTCAATCAGGAAACATAAACAATACAATGTAATTTATTTGACCAATCACCAGTAACCGACAGCACGAGTACTCAGATTGATCTGGCAGCAATGAATTTACTGAATCAAAACAACATCACAGATATAGCTACAGAAGGCATCCAAGGAAATTGCAATCTCTTTGCCAATATTCTAGAAACTGAAAAGAAGGTCACAAAACCCAAGGTAAATTTCTCAAGCAGTAATCTGCAAAGGCATGGTCTTTACTGCAAAATAAACTGGATATTGCATGGAAATTTCCTGCAAATTCCAATGGCTGCATTGTCAGAGCAGTTGCATGGCGATTTGTATCCTCTCAGTTAAAGCAACAGAATTACAGCTTGCCTGAAGGAGAATCTCCAGGAGATGTTATGAATAATCAGGCAGACCTTATGGTTTGGGATAACAGTATTATCATTACTCCATTAACGAACAACTGATTATCACTTTCCTAGCTCCGATCTCTCTCCAGTCCTCATCCTCAAAATTCAAGTCTCCTAACAACAAAGCAGAAGGTAAGGCTCTACAAACACCATCTAACTCACTATTAGGACAGTTACCTAGCAAGCATTAGCCCTGTCGAGCTGGAATAGCAACCCAATGGAAAGCGCAAGCCGGCACTGACTAAGCGCAGCGTAGTCTCCAAAGAAACATCTTTTGAGCTAGAGCCTCAGCTTGTGCACATTGCCTTGTCTCTTTTGATGCCAACAGAGCAACAGCAATTTACTGAGAATCTGGTCTAATGTTAGCTGAGTGCAAAGGATGTGCAAGGGCAAATCTGACTAAAATCAACATTAACAACCCAGGCAATCACCCATCAGGGAAATCTTTCCATGCCTTAGCAGCCAAACATTGTGCTATCCATACACAATTGGATTCCCCATCTCCCACCACTACCCTTGCACTTACAATATACTGTACAAACAGTAGTGCATAAGCCAGATGCCGCCCCCACCCTTGTCATATTCAAATGGAAGACCTAAACTTTGACCTGAGCTAGATTAATTTAGATAGTCTATAGACATATTTGTAGAAATAAAGTTTATGGTGTGTTATTTCCAGATGGAAAAACGTAATGTCGGTCAATACAGAACATCTACAAATGGTCCTTGCTACTCCTCCATATCCACACTTACCTTTGCATCCTTCAGAATTTTGTTAACCATCCAGTGGTTTCTACTCTCCCATCTCTACATATGTGCAACGTGGGTATTCACTTTCTATTCAGCTCCCTGCAGTGCCACTGTTTCCTTGGCCAAAGAGCTAAGGCAGCAGCTCAGAGCTCCACTCCTGCATCCTCACAGAGCATAAGAAATGCCATTTACTCATTTAGACTCTGGATCTATCTTGCCCAGACTCCTGTGTCATACAGGGGCAGAGAGTGGATGCTGAAAAGGAAAGTGAACAGGTATGACCAGGGTTTTCCCCTTGTTCCTTTCCTACTTATATCCTCCAGCATTTAAGGCAGGGGCGAGCAATTATTTTGGGTGGAGGGCCGCTTAATGAGTTTTGGTGAGCTGTTGAGGGCCACCAAGGTAGCCCCACCCCTTGACAGGTGCCCCACCCCCTGGTTACCATCTTGGGATGGGAAGTCCCACCCTCTAACCCCTGACCTTTGCCACTGGAAGTCCTTCTCCTTGCCCCAAGAAGTACTGCTTTTGGGAAGGGGGTTTAATTTTATTTTTTTAAATATTTTTGTCCTGATTTGTGTGTGTTTCTGTGGTGTATATAGAAGTGGTTGCATAATAGCTCAAAATGGAATCTTACTCTTGTATATTGCAGGTGGCATGGAGGGGTGGGTATGGGGTTTG
>NW_017729029.1:2671858-2679128 GCF_001723915.1 Gavialis gangeticus
AAGGTGCAAACCATGTAGAATCTTGCAATGTCTCTTGCAATTTGACTTGACAATAAAATTGTCATAACTGTATGGGACTTGAGACCAAAGAATCCTGTTTCGTAGGAAGTGGTCCTCTGGGAGAATATACAATCTGGAAGCAAAGATGAGCTTTGTTTGTTTGTTTGTTTGTTTGTTTGTTTGTTTGTGGGGGCATGTGTGTGTGTGTGTGTGTATGTGTGTGTGTGTGAATTTGTGTGTATGTGGGGTGTGGAGATATGTGTGGATATGGGTGTGGTTGGGTGGGTATGGGGGTTAGTGGGGGGAGTGTTTGTGGGGATGTGTGGGTGGTTGGGTATGGGGTTTGTAGGGTGTGTGGAGAGGGAGGGTGGCTGGGGGTCCATGTGATGGGTTGTGTACATGTAGTAGTGGGCAGGGCTCCCACAGAGGCATGCAGGTGTGTGTGTGGGGGGGGTGCATGTGGGGAAGGGTGCAGTGTTTGTGGGGTGTGTAATTGTGTGTGGTACCATGGGACTGGGGCCAGCAGCAGCAGCTGGAAGGAACCGCCTGCCACCTGGGCTGCCTAGAAAGGCAGTTCAGCTGCAGAACTGCCCCAGCTCTGCTATGCACCCAGGGAGCAGCAGGACACACAATGGCTGGACTGTGCCTGGACCAGAGGACCAAGAGACCCACTGTGGGCCAGACAAAGACCCACCGCGGGCTGGATCTGGCCCATGGGCCATATTTTGCCCACCCCTGATTTAAGGTAGGAAGTTCTGATTCAGAGGCTGTATCCCTAACTCCTACATTCAATAGCTACTGATGTCCCTTTCCTTCAAGAATCTGTGCAATCCCTGTTTGAATCTGGTTAAACTGTCAGCTTCTGCAATACCTTGTGGCAGTGAGTTCCACAATTTAATTATATGCTGTGTGAAAAAGGACTTTGTTTAGTTAGTTTTAAACTTACTACCTACTAGTTTCATTTTATGACTCCTAGTCCTAGTATTATGAGAGATAGTAATCTCTGTTTACTTTCTCTTAATCATTTAGTATTTTGTAAACCCTTATGTTCCACTTCAAGTGTCTCTTTTCTAAACTGAACAGGCCTAGCCTTTTTAGCCTCTCCTCATAAGGAAGCCCTCCATACCACTCATCGTCCTTGTTGCCTCACTCAGCCCTTGTCCCCACCCATCTCTGCACAAACCTAGGATCCTCTCAGAGTTTCATCTGTCCATCCTGGTAACTTTGCTCAGTGGGTCCCAAACTAGGAGTTGCAACCCTAGTTGGTAGCACATAGGCAGGGGGGAGGAAGTTCACGAAGTGCGTGGAAATTCTATTAGAAGAATCAGGTTCACACCATAAGTGGGGTCACACAACAGCAAGTCATTTCATGTAGCTGGAAAGATTGGGAACTACTTCCCTCAAATCTACCTCTACTTCCAGCCCCTGCTTTCCACTCCACATCTCCAGAACTAGCATGCCAGACAGACAGGCTGGCTAGTACCAGCAGAGGATAGAAACAGCTGGTGAGACTTGACAGTTCTGTCAGCTTTTCCTTGTAGATTATAATAAATATGGGTAATAGCTCTTTTTCTGTTTAATTTTTAAAAGTGGCTTGTGTCAGAGATGTGAGAGGAATGAATGTGTGTGGGAGGCTTGGCGTTTCTAGTAACTGAGCTTCTTTAGCTGGAGAAACCCAAACAAACATCATAATCCCAGGGGAACTTTTGCAAAGTTTTAGTTTTAAATGTGTCTTCTGACAAAGTAACCTATTGACCAAAAGCGTCTTATGAAAAAATCAGCTGGCCCTGGCAGTTAGAATTTAGTCTGAAGACTAAAATCAGTCACTGAATTGCAAAAAAGAAGGTTCTTAGTTCGACTTTACGTGCAAATCTAAAGGTAATCTGAACTCTGGAGATGTCTCTGTAATATTTTCAGTTGTGTTGGGCCACGGATGGAGGCAGCATGGAGCAGATCAAACAACAGTAACATAGGGCCCCTGCAGGACAAATGGGAGATAGTGACCATCATTTGGTTGAATTCACAATCCAGTGAAGGGTGGGAAAAATAACCAGCGACACTAAAGTGTTAGACTTCAGAAGGGCCAATTTTAGTAAACTTAGAAGACTAGTTAGTGAGGTGGCTGAACTCAAGAGCATCGAGCAAAAGGGGGTCCAGGAGGGTTGGCGGTTTCTCAAGGGAGTGATCCTTGGGGCACAAAAGGAGACTATTCCATTATGCAGGAAAGGGGGCAAACGGACAAAAAAGCCCCCTTGGCAGAACAGCGAACTCCAGAAAATACTGGGGGCAAAGAAAGAGATTCATAGGCAGTGGAAGTGGGGGGGCAGCCAACAAGGAGGAATATACCTCCCTGGCACGCTATTGCAGGGAATCAGTTAGGCAGGCCAAGGCAGGACTGGAGCTTAGGCTGGCTACAACAATCAAGGACAATAAAAAGTCCTTCTACAGATACATAGTGAGAAAAAGGAAGGTGCAGAATAACATAGGGTCCCTGCAGGACAAATCAGGACAGTTGGTGACTGACACAGGGAAAAAGGCGGAGCTCTTCAATGAGTTCTTCGCTTCAGTATTCCTAAGTACTGATCAAGACAATTCCCCCACCTTGAGCATAGACAGATGTCCAGGAGGCCCTAGACCACCAATGGTTAGTGCTGACTTAGTTAAGGAGCACTTGGAAGGGCTGGATGGGTACAAGTCAGCCGGCCCGGATGACCTCCATCCACCGGTGCTGAAGGAATTGGCCAGCGTCATAGACAAGCCACTGGCACGGCTGTTTGAGCACTCGTGGTGCTCCAGCCAGGTCCCTGAGGACTGGAAAAAGGCCAACGTGGTACCCATTTTTAAGAAGGGGAGAAGGGATGAGCCGGGTAATTTTAGGCCAGTCAGTCCTTTGGAAAACACTGGAAAAAAATCATTAAAGAGAGCATTTGTGAAGGCCCAGCAGGGAAAATGATGCTGAAAGGAAACCAGCACGGGTTCATCACGGGTAGATCCTGCCTGACAAACCTTACAGCCCTTTATGACCAGGTCACACACTGCCTTGACACAGGAGCTGAGGCAGATGTCATCTACCTGGACTTTAAGAAGGCTTTTGATACAGTTTCACATCCTATTCTCACAGGGAAGCTAGCAGACTGTGGAGTGGACGATTACACAGTCAGGTGCGTGGCCATTTGGCTTAGGGACTGCACCCAGAGAGTGGTGGTGGATGGGTCATTTTTGAGGGAGGTGGGCAGTGGGGTCCCGCAGGGTTCGGTCCTTGGACCGGTGTTATTTAATACCTTCATCAGCAATTTGGACAAGGGTGTGGAGAGCACCGTCTCCAAGTTCGCAGATGACACCAAGTTATGGGGAAAGTTAACACACTGGAGGGCAGGGAGCAGATACAGGCCGATCTGGACAGATTGACTCAATGGGCAGAATGAAACAGGATGCAATTCAACAAAGACAAATGCAAAGTACTCCACCTAGGGAGGAGGAATCCCCAGCACACCTATAGGTTGGGGGATGATCTCCTCAGCAGCTCAGTGGCCGAAAGGAATCTTGGAGTCATCATTGACTCTAAGGTGAACATAAGCCAGCAGTGTAACAAAGCCATCAACAAAGCCAATCGCACCTTATCATGCATTAGCAGATGCATGACCAACAGATCGAGGGAGGTGATGCTCCCCCTCTATGTGGCATTGGTCAGGCCGTAGTTGGACTACTGTGTCCAGTTTTGGGTGCTGCACTTCAAGAGGGATGCGGAGAATCTGGAAGGGGTTCAGAGGAGGGCCACTCATATGATTAGTGGCCTCTGTGCAAGACCCTACAAGGGGAAGTTGAGGGATCTGGATCTCCTCAGCCTTCACAAGAGACATATGAGGGGAGACCTGGTAGCCGCCTATAAGTTTATCAAGGGAGGACAACAGGGAATTGGAGATGCACTGTTTACCAGGGCACCCCTAGGAATAACTAGGAATAATGGGTACAAACTACTGGAGAGTAGATTCAGCTTAGACATTAGGAAGAAATTTTTCACGGTAAGGGTGGCCAGAATCTGGAACCGGCTGCCTAGAGAGGTGGTACCGTCACTTAACTTGGATGTTTTCAAGAGGAGGCTAGATAGGCACCTGGCTGAAGTTGCCTGACCTCGGTCCTCTTTCTTGCCTGGGGCAGGGGGTTGGACACAATGATCCTTCGTGGTCCCTTCCGATTCTACAATCTATGAATCTATGAACAGCTGAATCTGGTCTAAAGAGTACTATCTAGAAGCTGCCCAGGACTAAAGTAAACAGTGAGATAGCTGTACAAGAGAATGAGAGGCCTCACTTGCTTTGAAGTAAATGCACATGAGTAGTTTCTATGAAACAGAGAAGGACTGACCACTTTTTCTCATAGTGGTAGCAAATCTCTCCCTCGGTCCTGTCACCTCTCATAGTGCCTTGTTACTTTTTCTCATTGGTCCATCTGGGTTGTTTCAGGGTGGGACTTTGCTCACCTGCTTAAATATCTCTAAAGCTACCATTAAAAGACCTAAATTAGTAACAGATGTCTCAGTGCCCCTTAAGACGAATGGATTATGGATACAGAGCTGCCATAGCTGTCCCACTCTACCTGCCCATGTGCTGCCCACCTGTGCCTTGTTAGCAACAAATTTGGTAACTCGGCCCTGTGGGGAAAAGTTCTTCCCAGCTCATGGATTTTAAAGGTGTATCTTTATACACTGAAACTGAAACCATAGGATCATTAAGAAAGCTTGGATCCAGATCTGAGTTTTGCAATTCTCACATGTCCCTCCAGTAAGGAAAGGAGCAAGGACATTGAGAAATGTGGGCAGCATTAAGAACAAGCAATGGGTGAATTTCAAACACTGGAAAAGCACTCTGATGTCTGAACTTTCTAAACTATTGTTTGTTCTGGAAATTGTTCTGGAAGCCTTCTCAGATGCAGAGTTTCCAGCATTTCTTTGTTGCATTTGGATCAGATAATAGTGTGAGAGCAGACTTGGCACAGGTTCCTGGTACCAGCTAGAACCAAAAAGCATAGAGGAAATTTAAGATATAAAAATTGTTAACCAAATTGTTTGGATGCACAGAATAGGTTTGGTTTGGGTTCACTTCAAGGTCTGGCCAAATATATGGGTTATTTGCTATTTTTTCTAACATGATTAGTGCCTGTCCTAATTAGAGTTAGGAATGGGGAAACATGAAAAGGCTCAGGATGTTTTGCTTGGAGCAATCTCCAGTAGTCTAGCTTTTCACCAGAAATACCCAACCTTCCCAATCCATGTTTGCCAAAGAGGCTAGTGAATGAGGCAACTCAAAATACACTCTGCACCCCTTTGGTCTAAAGAGTATACTGTGTTCCTAAAATCAAGTTATTTAATGGTGCTGCAAGTTGGGTACAAAACACTGAAACTCTTGTTACCATCAGTTATTTTTGAACTATTAGATCAGCTTGTGTCTGATACACTGGACTAGAAATCCTGTAGTAACAGGCATTATGTAGAAATTGTTGGGTATGTCAGGTTGCAGGCCTTGAGTTTCTTAACCTGGGCACATAAAAGTTGCATAGAAGTAAGTAATGGAAACAATTTTTTCAAACATCAAGGAAGTTCTCGATTTGACTTTAGTTTGAAGGCCACTGTTGACTCTGGATTTAGGATCCAGATACCTTGTTTGGGGTAGGGGGCCGACCCTCAGACTGACCACGACCTTTCCATTTGATAATAGGCAAATTTATTGATACACAGTGATAACAAAAAAGAAACAATACAAACAATCAAACATTTCTATATATTTACCAAATCCTAGAACTGTCATCAGAGTTAAAGTACATATGGTCAGTAGGGCTGTGCGAAGCTTCGGGTGCTGATTCAATTTGGAGGAGATTTAGCCCAATTTGGTGGCTGAATCTCCAAATCCAAATCGAGTCAGGGGACGAATTAAAAGGACTGAATCGATTCGAAGCTCTCCGAATTGAATCAGAAATGATTTGGAGAGCTTTGGAGATTCGGGCTGTCCCTGCTTGCTGCAGCAGGGATCTGAACCCAGACTCCATACTGATAAGTAGGGGGTGAGGGAGGGGAGGCTGGAGGAAGGGGGAAGGCACCATGGGGGGGCCACCGCCAGGCCCCATCCCCATCCCCTGTCTGTTCCCCCAGCCCCTCTGAATGCCCCCCAATCGCCTCCCATGGATGCCCTGCCCACCCCAGCTCTGGCCCTTTAGGAACTGCCCCGCCCCCAAAAAAATCCCCCACTCACCAGCTCCTGCAGTGGCCTCAGGGCTTCAGGGTGCTGTGGAAGAGGCTCCCACACAGCATGGGGCAGTGGGGGGCTGCAGGGATTGCCCCCCCCAGCCAGGCAGGAGCCAGTGAGTCGAGGCTTTTTTTTTCCCAAAGAGCTGGAAGCTGGGGCTGGGCAGGGCAGCCATTGAGAGAGAGTGGGGGATGGGGCCTGTGTGATTCAGAGATTTGGCAAATCAATTTGGGACAGTGATTTGAATCACCAAATCGAATTACTGTCCCCCGAATTGGCCGAATCTGAATCTGAAGCAAATACTAATCACTTCGCACAGGCCTACTGGCCAGGATACAGGCTCCACTCAGGCTCTTTCTTAGGTGTCAGATGTCAACATGGCATGTCAGCAGTTTGGAAGTAGGATGCCAAGCCCTCCCCTCCCCGCCCCCCGTGAGGTGGATGAGATAGGCTGGTCATATGACCTTGGTCCTTTGTGGACTCAGGGACCCTTCCTGGGAGATGGGGACCCGTCTCATCATTGGCGACATGTAGAGGGTGCAAGCAGGTGCACATGCGCCCCCTGATCTTGGCAGTGCACCCCCTGAAAAAAGGCACCACCAATACTGCCAGCGGCATCTGCAGGCAGTCCCTGATCACTGCTGGCTGCCGCCACCGCTGCTGGTATCTGTGGGTGGTCACCAACCACTGGTTGGTGCTCACCAGCCCCCCTCCCCCACCACCAACAGCACTGTGGCTGCCTGCGGGAGCTCACCACTTTCCACCGCCATGCTCCTGCCACTGACAGTGCTGCTGCCACCTGCAGGAGCTTGCTGTGCCCCTCTCCCCCAGCCGTGTTCTTGCGTCTCAGGGAGGAGAAGAAGGAAGAATGGGGAGAGATGGAAAGGAAGAGAAGGAGAGTATACCTCCTCTGCTCGGGCCTGTAGGCGAGCTGTTAGGAAGGCCAAGGCGGACATAGAGCTCGGACTAGCGTCCAAGATTAAGGATAACAAAAAGTCCTTTTTCAAATATATTGGGAGGATGAAGAAGGC
>NW_017729029.1:2679533-2684244 GCF_001723915.1 Gavialis gangeticus
AACTACTTCACAGTTAGGGCGGCTAGGAGCTGGAACCAACTTCCAAGGGAAGTGGTGCTGGCCCCTACCCTGGGAGTCTTTAAGAAGAGGCTGGATGCCTACCTGGCTGGACTCATTTGAGTCCCGTTTCTTGTTTTGGGGTTTTTGTTGTTCTCCCGCCCTGGCGGGGGGTCGGGCTAGAAGATCTACTAGGTCCCTTCCGACCCTTAATCTATGAATCTATGAATCTATGAGGGACAAAAAGGAAGAGAAGGAGGGACCCTTTGTTACTCTCAAGTCTGCCTTTATATTGTCCTTTCCTTCTGATGACCCTTCATCTGTCACTATCTCTGGTTCGTTGTCTCTCTGTGGTTCCGCATCCACGTAGCCTTTCAGGCCTGTTCTAATTTGGTCTGTTATCCCAAAACCAGGACTCAGGCCCCCCTGCTCTGAAGCCTTGTTAGCTGGTGTCACTCATCTCATGTTATGGAACAGTATGGTATTTACTTTCATGGTTCCCAGGCTGTGTGTTCTTGTTGTGCTGGACAGCCTGTCTGCTTTCAGGGCTATATGGAACTATGTGTGTGAAACCCAGGCTCTTACAAATCAGTTAACTCCTGCTGCCCCATTTTAAACCCTTATAATGCATATAGCTATACCTATAAGCCAATTCTCCAAAAAGCAAACCTTAAATGCCATTTCAAAGCCAACAGCCACAACTAGGTCTTCCTTTCTCCAAACAAGCTTTCCTCTCCTCTCTGACTGTAGATCTTGAATTGGATGGATACAGTTCACATGCATTTCATTTAACAACAAAGAATTCCAAAATGAGACATTACTACCAAGTGCTGTGCAAGACTTATACCCAAGTCCATGAGACATCATGGCTGCTGACAGACATGCAGCTTTCTGGTCTAACTCATAGCACTTCACAAAAAGTGCCATGAGTTTGACTGACCCTCCCAACCCAACAGACATTTGCTGTTGGATAAGGAAGTTTGGGGATCGAGCTCCTCTTTGAAGCTGATCCAGCCAAAAAACTCTGTGTCTGCAGGTTCTCTTCCCTAGCTTCCTCCCCTCCTCCCATTCTCAGGTCCGGTGCTGTCTATATGATGGAAGGGTGTGGGGGGAAGGCAGGGGAGGGAGCTTCTGCACTGGAGTAGGGGTAGGTGGATTGGAGCCTCTCTGAGGTGTTCTACCCACCCCATCTCTAGCACAGGCTGGGCAAACCCCAGCCCAAGCTCCCTCCCCTGCCTTCTCCCCAACTTCCATCATGCAGACAGCACAAGGGGTGGGGCTTGGCTGCATCAGTCTAGCCACGCGAGCAGACAGAAGTTAATGAAGATGCTCCACTTTGGAGTGCTTTCATTTGAACCCTTTGAATCGGGGACTTTTAAAGCACTCTGCAGTTGTGCGCTTCTGTTAGGGCATGGCTGTACAGCACTTCCAAGGGGCTGATCATATGACAGATGTAACTTATGTCTGCATCCCATATGATCCTAGACCACAAGTGGCCAGGGTGAGGGAAAACTATTACAGAAAACAGAGGTTGTTGGAACTGGCCTGGACCCTTGTGCCACACCCATAATGTTTGAAGATTCTTCTTAGATTACTTCTGAACTGTATTTCAGCAACATCTGATACTAAGTCAGTCTGGGATGCAAGGAGGAGGCAGGGAGCTAAGGCAGGGGTAGGGGTGGTTATAATAATTTAATCAGGGTTTGGAGTTCATTGGGGAAGAATGAGGGAAGGTTTCTGTTCATCCCATGCTATTTGGGTAGGCCGCTTCCTAGCTATTTTCTAAGACTCTATCCAACCACTGAAATGAAAACAGTGAGAGCAGAAAGACAGAGAGGGAGGAAGCTGTCTGTGAGACAGGTGGTATAGTACAACACAGCACAAATTATATTCTCCAGGCTTTTGTCAGGATTTCTCCTGTCACTGACACATTATGCAAAAGTTACAGTGATTCCAACCTGTCCCTTTTGCCTCCTGCCATCACCAACACCCCAGAGTCCCATCCAAGTCTGGGTTTAGAAAGCTGTTCAGGAATTCATTTGGCTACCATCTCTTGTCCAGGTTTTCTGGGAACCAGAAATGAAGACCTTTTGATGATAAGTTCCATGAAAGTGTCTACCTCTGTCAATGCTCTCAGGGCACAGTTGGCAGGGATCTGGTTTCTCCACATAACCAAGGGATCTGCTACCTATTTCTTCTGCTTATTCATATCTCCAATGAAAACTCTTTCTGAACTTGTAGATGTAATAACATTAGGTCTTGAGGAGTGATCCAGCATCCAATGAAGTTAATAGGAGTCTTTCCATCAGTTTAAATGTTGTTCAGATCAGATCCTTGCTATCATCAAAGAGTGCTGTCTGCCAGGCTAAGTACAAAGAGTCAAAAAACCCGAGGCTGAATTGATCCAGTCTTTGCAGGTTAATCTAAGATGCACAGATTAAATTGAAACAGAAGTGAACAGACATTTATCTTTGATTCAGGAAATGCAGCCACATGCCTGTAGCAATTCAAGCCAGAAGCTGGGAAGCATTAGAGCATAACTCTCTGGCTATGTGTTCACTTCCTCTTCCAGCTGCCCCCCGAGGTCTTTGGGATTTGTAGTCCAGCAGCAGGACTCTGCAGGGTTTCTTATCATTTCCCCTTCCTGCTTCCAGGTGCCTCTGGGATTTGTAGTCCACAGTGGCAGCCAGCAGTAAATTTGAGTGGGGGAAGGGGTGTTTAACCCCACACCCTGGCCCCAGGTCCCAGTTGAGGTTTGCTGGGGGAAGGGACACATAGACTGGGCTGCATCCCCAGCTGGGCTTGTCCCCCCGACCCCAACCCCTTTGTCAGCCAGCCCTCACTGCTCCAAATAGGGAGAAGAGTGGGGGGCCCAGCCCTGCTCTCTGGAGGAGACAGCCCAGCCCAGGGATGCAAAATGCTGGGATGCTGAGGGACTGTGATTTAACTTGAACCAGGAAGCAGTCTGGGACAGAAGTTTCATAAACCATTTTTACCTAAATCAGTTGTCTCATACTACATTCAGCCAGGTGTATCTTAAACCAGTTTCAGCCATTTTGAAACTCTTTTATGTGAACTGAACTTCTGTTCTGTTACAAGTTTAAACCAGTTTCTGATCACTTAACCAATTTATGTGCAACTTCTGTCCCTAGCCTCAATGAACAGGAGGCCTAGCAGGTGATTAATTTATTTTTGGTTAGAAAAGAAAAGAGGAAATCTTTTGTCTTCTTCCATGCCTGTAGTAAGCCAGACCCGCTAAGTCCATTTCACACCTTTTTCTCACTGTTTCCATATTCCCCATCTTCCACCTGCCTATACACATAATTCCAGTCACTAGTAACATTCCAAATTGTCTTACCCTTGAGGGAAAGGAACAAGGTTATTTTTCACTAACTTTCTCAGCAGTTGTCCCTTGCATGTTACAAAGTAGATTTCCCAGGCCTCACCATCCAGCCCCAAACACCCAAAGGTTTGGGTCACATCTGGGCTTGAAGACCAGCTGCAAGACAGCTCTGTTGTAATTCATATCAAAGGTAATTGGCAACTGTAGTCTGAACCCAACACTGTCTTTTCTGTCCCCATCTGCTCTTTTGCTTTGGCAACTGTGTAGAGCTCAGCAGTGGTATCAGATGAATGATAAGCACCTATGCAAAAAAAAAAATTAAGTACAGATGGTAACTGTACAAACTATAACATGAAGACCATAAGAAACTGTGAAGCTTGCCTTCAAAGTATCTTGTTTAGACTAATGATAGATATACCTCAAGAGGATGGGAATATCAGTCCACATACTATAAACCCAACCATTTTGAGGTTTACTTGAATTATCTGCCATCATTACAACCTTAGGCCATGTGTAGACAAAACAAGGAGCATGTGTGCATGACACTTTAAAGTGGGCTAAATGCTTTTGCATCACTTTCTGTTGGTGTTTGCACGCATCAGTGGTGTATTGTGCACTAATTACAGCCGCTGTAGCGAATTCGGCAACATAATGCATCTGAACTGACTTCATGTATTTTATAGATTTTAAGGTCAGAACGGACCTATTAGATCATTGAGTCTGCCCCCCTGACCTGGGCAGGAAAGTGTGCTGGGGTCATATGATCCCAGCCAGGTGTCTGTCCAATCTCCTCTTAAATACCTCCAAGGAAGGGGACAGCACCACCTCCCTTTGAAGCACATTGCATATTTTGGCAACCCTCACTCTAAAGAATTTTTTCCTGATGTCCAATCTAAATTTGCTCTCCTTCAGTTTCTGGCCATTGCTTCTAGTTACCCTGATGGGCACCCTGGTAAACATCGTATCCCCTATTTCCTGCTGTCCCCTGCAATCACTCAGGGGTGATGTATAGGGGGTGCACATGCACCCCGAGAGTGCCAGTGCACCCCCTGTCAGGCTGCACTCCCTGTGTAGCCAACGGGCAGGGAGGCAGATGGGAGCACCAGTGGCAGGATGTGGCTGCTGGAGATCGGGAAGCGGCATGGCCACTTTTACTGTATGTGAAATCACTCTTCCCTGGACAGCGGGATTGGCACCAAAAGGCACCAGACATGCATGAGATCACTTCTCAGTCTTCACATGTGGAGACTGAAGAGATTCAGGTCCCTTAATCAGTCCTGATAGGGTTTTTCCTGTAGGCCAGGGGTCAGCAACCCCCAGCACATGTGCCGAGCATGACAGTGTTAGTTACCTTGTAGGATTTTTCCTAAA
>NW_017729029.1:2686379-2691895 GCF_001723915.1 Gavialis gangeticus
GTTGGGTCAGACTTTGTCCAGTGGCCCAGCAGCCTGGCTCCATGTGCCCGCGCATCTGGTTCTGTGTGTCTGTCTACCTCTATCTGGTTGTGTGTGTCTGTGTGTGCACACATGTGTTTGTTCTGGGTGTGTTCTGGTTCTCTGTGTTTGTGCATGTGGTTCTCTGTGTGCATGTTTGTGTGTCTGGTTCTCTTTCTGCTCTCCTTTTTCTTTCTCTTTCCCTCTCTCTCTCTCTCCCCCCTCTTTCTCTTATTTGTCTCTTTTCTCTGAACAAAAAAGGAATACACAACAAGAAAGGCAACATTTATGATTATTAAATTTACTAATATGAAGTGCGTCCTGCCATGTACCACCCCTCGCCCCCATTTTGTTTTTCTGGCATGCTGGCACTCCAGCACCTTCCAAAGTAGACATTGGGGGGTTTTTGGAACTCTGGCCAAAAAATTTTGTCTACCTCTGCTGTAGGCCTTTAATCAGATGTATGGCCCTCCTCTGAAACCTTTCCAAGTTATCTACATACCTCTTGAAGTGTGGCACCCAAAACTGGGTGCTGCACTCCAGCTGCGGCCTGACCAATGCCACATAGAGAGGAAGTGTCACGGGGGCAATCAGATGAAAGAGCCCCAAACCATACCCTGGGAGCTCCTAGGGCGGGGACCATGTATGAAAGAAAAAAACAAACAAGAAGAACACTTACCTGCAGCAGGGCCTGCGGCACAGCTAGAGTGAAGAAGGGAACCCATGCGGGTCATAAGCCACACATTTATACAGCTGAGGCTGGCCAGTGATGTCATTGGCAATCACTAGCCGACGGAAACAAAAAGGACCACCTGTGGAGGCTGGAGAGGGCAGGAGGAGAGAGAGTCAGTGGATGCTCTCTGTGCCGGTGCTGGCAGGCATATCCAGGAGAAGAGAGAGCCAGCAGAGGCTCTCTACACCAGTGACGACCGGCGTGCCTGGGAGGAGGGAGAGCCGGCAGAGGTTCTCTGCACCTGCAGTGGCTGGTGTGCCCAGGAGGCAGGAGAGCCAGAGGAAGCTCTCTGCACCAGCAGAGGCTGGTGTGGGCAGCAAAAGAGAAAGCCCGGTAGGGCAGTACCAAGCTTGGCAGCAGCCCAGAACACAGGCCGAACAGAGCAGAAAGGAGCGTGGGGCACTGGAAGCGGAACGCCACAGACAATGTCGGGGGGGAGCAACTCCATGTGAGGGGAATAATGGCCTAGGGAGAGGAGCCTTAGCCACCCCTGGCCAGACGATGGGTCATCACCCAGAGAGTTCCCAAGTACTGGGTGCGGAGTACTGACTGGCGTGGATGAGGGTGAAGAAATCTTAGAGGGTGATGAGGAGGCACCACCGTATCCTAATGGTAGGGCCAGGGAGGGAATGGAGCAGAACCTCCCCAACTCATAATTTTGTTCCATTCTCCTTTTTTTTCTACCCTTTTTGGAGGGGTTGTGTGGCGGGATAGACAACACCAAGGAACTAGGTCCCCTAGCTAAGAAGAAGTCTCAGTTAAAGGGAAGAGAATGCGGCATAGAGGCACTGGCAGGGTGGTTTCTTTCCATCCTTTTTTTTCCCCTTTTTTTCCGTTTTGCTGTTGGTCTTTCAGTTTCCGGTTTGAGCCAGCTTAGGGCAGCAACAGACCCAGCTTAGGCTAGATAGTGGATCAGTTGGACCACCATAGGAGAGAGTGCTTGGGACACAAGATTCAAGAGAACATCAGGATCAAGAGCAGTTACATTGGAGGAACGGCCGACTCAAGATCCAGTGACCCGCCGAAGGTTGGCATGAGTCTGGGGTGTAGGGGAGGTGGAGCCCCACAGATGGCCGTCTAGTGGACTACCCATTGCTGAGGAGCCCCTGGCGGTTTGCCCCCCTCACTGAAATTACATTCAAAGTCATGGCAGGTGAGTCTGGGGGTGGCCACCTAGGTGATAAGTATCTATCTCAGAGTTTACAAGAAACCTCGGTACATCTGTTACCAACCGTCTGGGCCAAGGCAGCAAGCAAACGGCTGTTCGAGGCCAGACAGTCACAAATTAGTGCATTGGCTGGGAAGCGACTAGAAAATCCGGCCCCAGAGAAACAACCCAACATGCAACCAGTGGCCATGGCTCCTCCCGATATGCTGGGACAGAATTTGCAAGCTCTGATGCAAATACTTAACACACAACAGCAAATAATGGACACCCAACAGCAAATGATGGAGTGTCAGCAAGATTGGCTATGGCATGGTCTAACAGCCTTTAAGATGCCAAAGATGATGAGGGATGATGATCCGGAAGCCTACATTGAGGCGTTCGAATATCATGCCATCATGACAGGACTGGAGAAGGGATACTGGGCCAGTCAGCTCGGGACCTTCATGGTGGGGAAGGCCCAGGCAGCATATAGGGCACTCTCAAGAGATGAAGCCCGTGATTATGACCTAGTTAAGGCTGCCATTTTGTATCGATTAGAGGTTAACCTGGAGCATTGCAGGTGCTTGTTCAGGGCCAAGGAGGAGTCGGAGGAGAAGCAGCCCAGGCTCCTTTTACAACTATTGCGGGACTTGTATAACAAATAGATAAACCTCGCATCGTGCGATTGCGACACCCAGCAGACAAGATAGTATTAGAACAGTTCCTTAATGATTTGGAAGAGCGCATTCAACAATAGGTGCAGCAATATTCTCCTTGCAACTGCAAGGAAGCATTGATGTTGGCTGAGGCCTTTGTGGCTTCAGAGGCTAATTACTCCTGGGAAAGGCGCAGCTCCACCCCTCTGATCTCAGTCCCTAAGGAACTGGAGAAGCGACGGTCTGTCTCTAGGGGTCCAATGAGAGATATGGTTTGCTTTCATTGTGGAAAGGTCAGTCACTTTTCAAGGGAGTGCCCGAGCAATTCATCAGAGAGATGGCGCCCCAATAGCTTGGGTAGGGGACCGGTATAGGGACGTAAAGAACAAACCCAGGCTGAGCCCATGGATTGCAGTTTTGTGACTGGTGGCAAGGGCGCCATATGGGATCATCCAGTAGTCCAAGCATGGATTGGGAATCGCCCTTTCAGGGCAGTTTTAGACCCCAGATGTACTCAGTCCTTGGTGAAGGTGAGCCTAGTTGCCTCCCACAAAGGCCACGAGGTAAAGCCAGTGAAAGTATCTTTCCTCCACAAGGAGACCAAACAGGTTTGCCGACAGTGGATACCTCTCCGGGTTATGGAACACTGCGGGGAGTTGCTAGTAGGTTTGGTTCCCCATCTGGCTTGCAACATGTTACTTGGGTGGGACCAGACCCCTATTTACGATGTGATGGAGAGGGTCCAAGACATTGAAACGACACGTAGGAGCCAGTGGAAGTGTGAAAGATGGCTTAGCAAGCTTGAGGACAGTGGGGAGCCAGTAAATGACATGGACATACTGGACCTACATGATGTGGCCAGCAGTTGGCAGTTTAGGGAAACCCAAGAGGAAAACACAGAATTACAAGAATTGAGGTTGACAGCCTTGGACACTCCTACCCTCCACCAGGTGGCGAGCTTGGGGACTGCACCCCTGTTTGAGGTAAGAAACCAACTCTTATACGGAGTTCAACCCAGTGGGGTGGGGAACCCCAAAAAGATGCAAGTTGTGGTACCCTCCCATTTCCGGCAGAACATTTGGCAACTTGCCCATTCCAACCCCGCTGTGGGATATATGGGGCAAGATAGAACCACTGCCAGAATATCACAGTGGTTTTTCTGGCCGGGATTAGGGGAAGATGTGACCCACCATTGCATAATCTGTCCTGAGTGCCAGAAAGCCAGGGAAAACCGCTCGCTGAGGGCCCCTCTCCAACCCATGCTGATTATTGATCTACCCTTTTCAAGGACAGCAATGGACGTTATCGGACCACTGCCCAGTAGTAGCACTGGTCATCAGTATATATTAATACTTGTGGATTATGCTACGCGATACCCAGACGCGGTGCCTCTAAGACCAGTAACTGTCCCCCAGATTGCAGAGGAGCTCATCAAGTGGATCACAAGGATAGGGATTCCTCAAGAGATCCTAACAGATCAAGGGGATAACTTTATGTCAGGGGTACTACAAAGGGTATGCCGTACTCGAAAAATAAAACATCTGCGCACCTCAGTGTACCACCCACAGACAAATGGGCTGGTGGAAAGGCTCAATAGGACAATAAAGAAAATGCTGCATCGGTGCATAAGAGGGGACCCCCAGAAATGGGATCTACTCCTCCCCTTGGTGTTGTTTGTCCTTAGAGACACCCCTTCGGAATCATTGAAATATTGCCCTTTTGAGTTGGTGTTGGGTCACCGCCCCAGGGGCCTACTACAAATCTTGAGAGAAGATTGGGAGCACAACACAACGGACGCCCGAGACCCCACTTTGTATCGGCAAGAGTTCCAATGCAGCATGCAACAAGCCAGGAACCTGGCTAAGGACAACTTGCAACAGGTGCTACACCACCAGAAGGAGAGGTATGATGCCCGCTCTAAGATACGGGAGTTTGAACCAGGGCAGAAGGTGTTGGTATTGTTGCCCACATCCATGCACAAGTTATTGATCAGTGGCAAGGCCCCTTCAAGGTAATCTGAAAGGTGGGCCCAGTGGATTATGAAATCCATTGACCGGGTCATCTTTGCGAGAGATAAATTTACCACATTAATCTCTTATGTGAGTGGCACCAACCCGAAGGCTGGGTAGCTTTCACAGAAATGGAATCTGAAGACCTAGGCCTCCAAAAGAACACCCTAGACACCCGGACACCTAAAGTAGAAAGCCAGATCCAGATCGGGGAAGAACTGATGGCAGCGCAAAAATACAAGATACAAGTCCTCATTAAAGAATTCAAAGACGTATTCAGAGAGGAGCCCAGGTGGGTTCGGGGCACATATAATTTGATACATACACCTCCAGGGTCAATAGTACGAAAAAGATGGTGACTGATACCTCATCATCTTTCTGATGAGATATGCAAAGAGGTCAAAAGAATGTTAGAACTAGGGATCATATGACCCTCTTGAAACCCATGGCATAGTCCTCTGGTGCCCGTACCCAAGCCCAATGGCTCCTTGAGACTATGCATTGATTACCGGCAATTGAATGCCATAGCAGTCTTTGATGCATTCCCCATGCCCCATGTCACACAACTGGTGGAGCGCATCAGTAATGCCAAATTAATCTTGACTTTAGACCTGGCAAAAGGGTACTGGCAAATCCCGGTGGTACCCAGGGACCGACCTAAGACCACTTTTGGAACACCATGGGGGCTATACAAATTTGTCTGCATGCTGTTCAGGCTTCATGGAGCCACAGCAACATTTCAGCGCCTGATGGACCGAATCCTAGGCCCACATACTGAGTATACTGCCGCATATATTGATGATATCATCATTTTTATGCAATCTTGGGCACACCACAAACAAGCTCTTCATGCAGTACTCACAGAACTAAGAAAAGCTGGTCTAACGGCAAACCCACAAAAATGTGCTTTAGCTCAAAGGCAAACGAAATATTTAGGGTTCCTTGTAGGACAA
>NW_017729029.1:2696895-2698230 GCF_001723915.1 Gavialis gangeticus
AACAAGCTCTTCATGCAGTACTCACAGAACTAAGAAAAGCTGGTCTAACGGCAAACCCACAAAAATGTGCTTTAGCTCAAAGGCAAACGAAATATTTAGGGTTCCTTGTAGGACAAGGAATGATCAGGCCTTTTGCAGATAAAGTGGAAGGCATCCAGGCACCACAGACCTATAAACCACTCCAGTTCTTTTTAGGCTTAACCAATTATTACCAACGGTTTGTCCCACTATTTTCTGAGTTGGCAGCTCTGCTGTCAGAAGCATTGAAGGGGCCACGAGTGAAAGGGATAAAATGGATGAGTGAAATGACACAGAGCTTCGAGCTGCTGAAAAAAGCCCTATGTGAGGATGTGATGATACATGTGCCTGATTTTCAAAAACTTTTCTTATTACAGACAGATGCGTTGGAGACCACCGTGGGAGCTGTACTGACAAAAGAAGATGGTGGGATAGAGAGGCCAGTTGCCTATCCCAGCCAAAAACTGCTGTCCATGGAAACACGGAATGCCACTATCAAACTTGAGTGTTTGGCAATATGCTGGGCAGTGGAACACTTCAAGTACAATTTAATGGGAAGGGAGTTCACACTAGTGATGGACCACGCTCCCCTAAAGTGGCTGACCACAACTAAAACCGATAATGCCTGTATTACAAGGTGGGCTCTGGCCCTTCAACCTTTTAAATTCCGTATAGTACACCTACCAGGAGTTATTAACATAACAATAGATTATTTATCTAGATGTTTTAGAATAAGGCTGAACATGACAATGCCAGGCGAAAGCCGACAGGACCGCTGGACAAGATAGATGTGACGGGCTAGCCGGCAATGACTTAGCCCAGGGGTTTTGAAGGGGCAAAAGATGATTGGAGGACTTGGGATTTCCTTTCCTCACCAATCAGGCCCCACAGACTAACCCCCCATGTCCCTTGATTGGCCCTTTGGGTTACTTGGTGGGGGATAAAAGGGGCAGTGTGGCTGACTCAGGGGAGACCAGTGAGGGACCACAAGGAAGGAGCTTCAAAGAGCTGGGCCAGCGGGGTGGGAGCTGTTGCCCCAGAAGAGCCTGAAGGAGTGGGACCTGCAGGCAGCAGTTGGACCCTCAGCAGCGCAGCATGTGGTTGGCAGGAGAGGCTCCTGCTGGGCTCCAGGATTGCCTATGAGAGGCTGTGGCCAACAGGAGAGGCTCCCTCGCTCCAGCAAGGATCTGAGCAGTGACCTGAGAGGTTCCCAGCTCTGCTTCCAGCACCTCCAATAAGAGGCCAGGCAGCTCGACATGAGCCCAGGGCTCCGGGAAAGTCAAGACCCCTAGCAGCTTGGAGCAGTACCAGCACTGG
>NW_017729029.1:2703230-2717118 GCF_001723915.1 Gavialis gangeticus
TGAATGAGGTAACAGGGAGAAATTCTTCTTGCAGTGGAAAGGGGCCATTGTGTTTTCCCCCTTCCTCCCCCTCCAGGTACCTAGGCCCTATATTCCTTGTCATTTGACATTTTGTATTTTGTGCCTTTTATATTTCACCAGCCAGTATTGTTTGTTCTGCTGTTTGTGTTTTACATTTGGTTAACTCTGTCTTTTGTCAACTGGATGAATATGTCTATAATTGTAAGTGTCTAACCTTTGTTGAATCCTGCCCCCTTGGGGGCATTGTAGTGTCCCCTATACCCCCCGGTTTATACTGGTTATGTTCCCAGTATTGTTCTCTCATTAAAAGGTATATGGTTAAGTACCCATTGATGGTCTGGCTCTGCTCTATAGGGGGAGGAGAGTCCCTACACCTCCCACAATGCTTGTCCTTCAATTGGAGAGGGGGTACCTCTTGGAGTACCGCCTGGGTAACACAGGTATGACCTTTACATGCAAAACTAAAGTGCCCCAAGGCAACTTAAGGGGGAGGTTATGTCACAGGGGCAATCAGATGAAAGAACCCCGAACCGCATCCTGGGAGCTCCTATGGTGGGGACCATGTAGGAAAGAAAAAAAAATACAAGAAGAACGCTTACCTGCAGCAGGGCCTGCGGCACAGCCAGAGCAAAGAAGGGAACTCGTGTGGGTCATAAGGTGCGCCTGAGGCTGGCCGGTGATGTCATCGGCAATCACTGGCAGGCGGGAACAAAAAGGAACACCTGTGGAGGCTGGAGAGGGCAGAAGGAGAGAGAGTCAGTGGAGGCTCTCTGCGCCAGTGCCAGGGAGGAGGGAGAACTGGCGGAGGCTCTCTGCACCTGTGAAGGCTGGTATGCCTGGGAGGCAGGAGAGCCAGAGGAGGCTCTCTGCACAAGCGGAAGCTGGTGTGGGCAGCAAAAGAGAAATCCGGGCAGGGCAGTAGCAAGCTTGGCAGGAGCCCACAGCACAGACAGCGGCTGACCAGAGCAAAAAGGACCGCAGGGTGCTGGAAGCGTAACGCCACAGATGATGTCAGGGGGGAGCGACTCTGCAAGCCTCATTTAGCGGCGTGAGGGGAATAATGGCCCAGGAAGAGGAGCCTTAGCCACTCCTGACCAGGCAACGGGTCATCGCCCAGAGAGTTCCCAGGTACCAGGTGTGGAGTACTGACTGGTGGGTACAAGAATGAAGAAATCTTAGAGAGAGCAATTAGAAGGCACAACCGTATCCTAATGGTAGGGCCAGGGAGGGAACGGAGTAGAACCTCCCCAATCATAATTTTGTTCCGTTCTCCTTTTTTTTCTACCCTTTTTGGAGGGGTTGTGTGGCGGAATAGACAACGCCAAGGAACTAAGTCCCCTAGCTGGAAGAAGTCTTGGCTAAGGGGAAGAGAGTGCAGCATACAGGCGCTGGCAGGGTGGTTTCTTTCCGTCCTTTTTTTCCCCCTTTTTTTCTGTTTTGCTATTGGGCTTTTGGTTTCCAGTTTGAGGCATCTTAAGGCAGCAAGAGACCCAGTTTAGGCTAGATAGTGGATCAGTTGGACCACCGTAGAAGAGAGTTTTTGGGACACAAGACTCAAAAAAACATTGGGATCAAAAGCACGGCTACATTGGAGGAACGGCCAACTCAAGATCCAGTGACTCACTGAAGGTTGGCGTGAGGCTGGAGTGTAGGGGAGGTGGAGCCCCACGGATGGCTGTCTAGCAGACTACCAACCACTGAGGAGCCCCTGGAAGTTTGCCCCCCCCCACTGAAATTACATTCAAAGTTGTGGCAGGAAAGTCTTGGGGTGGCCACCTAGGTGATAGGTATCTACCTCAGAGTTTATAAGAAACTTCGGGATGTCTGTTACCGACTGTCCAGGCCAAGGCAGCACGCGAATGGCTGTTCAAGGCTAGGCGGTCACAGGAAGTATCACCTCCTTAGACCTATTTGTGATGCACCTGCCTATGCAAGAAAGAATGCGGTTATGTTTATTGCTTCATCACGTTGGTGACTCGTGTTCATTTTGGAGTTGACTACGACTTTGAGATCGCTCTCTACTGTTCTGCTACTCAGTATGGTACCTCCCAGGCTATACGTGTGTTGATGATTCTTCCTCCCTAGGTGCAACACATGGCGCTTGTCTTTGTTAAACTGCAAGTGCCTTGAGGAGCAGCAAACTAAAACTCCTCCACAGAGTTTTAGGTTGCTGCCCCTACAGCTGCAGAGTGAAGCACCGGGCTCCATGCAGCTCCATAGCTCTGCAGGAAGCCCTACAGGCAGCCTGGCAGCATCCTGGGAAGGCAGTCTCTGCTCAAGAGAAGTGGGGAGCCTGACCTTTTTACCCCTGGAGACTGCCTGCCTGAGCTGCGTGGGGGCCCAGTGCTTCCCTCCGCAGTACCCCCCAAGACTACCTGAGCCGGGTGCCTGCAAGCTGGTGCCACCGGGAGAGGAGGGTGGCACTGCTGCTATGGAGGGAAGCACCATCCCCCCCCCTCCCCCCCACAGCCTGAAGACCTTTCTGCCTGCTGGCAGCTCACCCTCCCCTTCTTGCCACTGGCGAGGCAGGTAAGTGTGTGCAGGTGTGTGCATGACATGGGAGTTTAAAGGGCCCTAAATTTGAGCAGTATTTTTAAAAACCTTCCACATCAATTTAGATTCCCCATTTTGTTTGCATGTTCCCCTAGACTGTACATACACATGCTAGAAGTTTTGTTGGTTTTCCTGGGGAAAAAATGTGTGATATTTCTGTTTTTCTTCCATCTGTATGGAACTAACAAGAAGAGTAGAGCTGACTGAAAATTGGAATTTCTGCTCTGCAGAAAATTCCAACATTTCAAAGGTTTCTTTCATCTGAAATTTGAACAAGAAGTCAACATTTCCTATGTAACAACATTTTTTAAAGAATTATTTCAGAAATATTGAAAATCCCTTTTTAAAGTATCTTGTTAAAAATGGTGTGTTTGGATTTTATCATTTCCACTACTGTACTATGTTACATTATGTTGTAAGTCAAATCCTTAACACTGAAACAAAGTGCTTTGTCCTTATTCAAATAAAATGTTTCCACTAAGTTTCACTAAAAATCTAAACATTCTTCCTTAATGACATTTTCTGACACAAACCTGTTCTGATGGAAAATTTTTGATCAGCTCCAGAAAACAGCTTTTCTTACCATATTTGTAGATCTTTTTACCACTGTGAGGAGTGTAGGACAGAGCAGGAAGAGAGATAAGATATTTGGGAACTCCAGCCATGAGCCAGATCCTAGGAATGTAGAGTCTGGAGCAAAAATGAAAAAAGTAAAAGTTATCTGTATTGCCTCACTCTTGAAAACAGGTTCATTTCCATTTCAGGTCAAGGTCAGGGTGAAAATTCAGCACTGTTATCAGTTCACAGTCAACCTATAGATGTTAAAATCCATCTGTCAGCCACTTAGTGAAAGCTGGGTTCCATCACTATTGCTCTCACTTAGCTGTAACTTAGTTTGGGAAGAACCCCACTGAAGCCAAAGGATCTATTTAAAAATAGATCCATGATACTACACAGTTTGAGCTGTGCAGACTCCTGCCCTCAGTCTTTCTGTGATTGGTTTCAGCAACCCATCTACAATTCTCATCAGTATTTTTCCAACTTGAAAATTTTCAGATATGTGTGCACAGGGAGGGAGAGGGGGAGAATGCATTTCTGTCGGCATGTGTGTGCATATTAGGGCTGTGCGAGGCTTTGGACAGAGCTTCAGACACTTCAGGGTCCAAAGCAGCACATCCGGGTCGAAGCCCTGCCTCGTTTGGCTTCCTGAAGCAGTTTGGAGCTTCCGAAGAGTTTCGGAGCCACATCGGAGCCGCTTTGGAGATCTGGCCATAGGGTATAATGGGGAGGGGAAAATAATATATAACTTCGTTGTTTTGTGTCAGATTTGGATGAAATTCTCAGGGATGCTAGACTCTGCAGAGAGCATGAAGACTGCCCAGTTTCAAGAAGATTGGTGTAGGGGTTTGGGGGCAACAGCACCCCAAATTCTTGAAAGCAAAACTCATGTCATGTCTAGGCGTTACAATATAGTGAGGTGAAAACTGCAGAGATAGCCTATGCTAAGGCCACAAAGTCTGCCCAGTTTCAAGAAGATCGGTGCAGGGGTTTTGGGGTAACTGTACCCCAAATTCTTGAAAGCAAAATTCCTGTCATGTCTATATGTTACAACACAGGGGGGTCAAAACTGCAGGGGTGGTATCTCTTGCTGAGACCACAAAGCGTGGCAAGTTTCAAGAAGATCGGTGCAGGGGTTTGGGGGGAACTGCACCTCAAGCTGGGGACAAGCAAAACTGGTGCCATGGGTGCTTGTGGGACTGACTGTCTGTCTTGGGGCGGGAGGGGAGACACTGCTGCAGGCCTGGCTGCTAAGCTGCTGTGTTCCCAGTTACCAACCAGTCATGATTCACTCAGGGACCAGGGACTCAGGGACCAGCTCAATACACAGGACCTAGCTACTACATAAGGACTTAACAAGCATCAATTAGCACCTACAAAACCGGGCTAAGGAGAGGAAAGACTCAGTACAGACAATCAACTGCCCCAGGACAGACACAGTCTTGCCACCAGTTTTGCCTGTCAGCAGCTAGGGGTGCAAGGCCCCAGGACCCCCCTGCACTGATCTCGACAGCTGGCAGGCATCACAGCCGGGGCCACCATCCCTGCAGCTGCCACCCCGCTGCACTTTAACACGCAGTGTCACCCATGTCACAAGTTTTGCCTGTCCGCAGCTTGAGGTGCAGTTCCCCCCAAATCCCTGCACTGATCTCCTTGAAACTTGGCAGGCTTTTTTGTGGCTTCAGTAAGAGCTACCAGCCCTGCAGTTTTGACCCCCCTGTGGGTGTACTACACAGCCGTGACAAAAGTTTGGCTTTCAAGAATTTGGGGTACAGCTCCCCCTAAACCCCTGCACTGATCTTCCTGAAACTTGGCAGGTTTCATGTGCTCAGCAGAGGCTACCATCCCTGCAAGTTTCATCTAAATTGGACAAAAAACAACAAAGTTATAGATATTTCACTGATTCCCCATTATACCCTATGGCCAGATCTCTGCAGCGGCTCGGAAGCTTTGGCCAGATCGAGGCAGAAACCCGGGCTGGAGCTCCAGATTGGACCATGGCCACCCAAAGCAACTGGATCTGAAGCTGGATCCGATCGCTGCCAACTCGTGCAGGCCTAGCGCATATGTGTATGCATGCACTGATTTTAATCAAGAGGACCTGAAGCACTGGTGACACATAGGGGGTGCACATGGGTACATGTGTACCTCCTAAGCGTGGCAGTGCACCTCCTGTGAAAAGGCATTGCCAACACGGCCAGCGGCACCTGCAGGCAGTCAACGCTCACCACCCCCTGCTGCCCCCACACTGACAGTGCTGCAGGCGCCTGTAGGAGCTTCCCACTGCCATGCTTCTGCTGCCAACACTGGCGTTGCCACCTGCAGGAGCTCACCCTGCCCCGCCCCCCCAGCCTCTCTTCAGGCATTCATGACTTGAAGAAAAAAACCCACAGTAGGTTTCAGTCTGGATGTTCTCATATCAGCTACAGACCATTTCAGGAAACGGGTTATTTTGATTAACCTGGACAGGGCTGGAGTGTCAGAAAAGTTATGGGACACCTCCCTGATCATGGCTTGCTGCAGGGAGGTGGGTCAGAACAGAAAGATGTAGATGCCAGTTAAGCCTTTCAAGTTAAAGAATTTGACAGGAGGAAATGTTTTGAAGGCAGACAATGCCAAGAGCCAAGGGGTGTGCATGTGTGTGAAGGAAGGTGATGGGAAAACAGAGGGGAAGTATGCAATTCCACAGTAGGTGTTTCCAGGTTTGGAATCAGGCCTAAGGAAGCAGGTGGCTGGGAGGAGTCCTAACATTACAGCTCTGACAAACAGACATCTTAGCACCAAATGGCTTTTAAAGGTTCTTTTCTTTGAAGTCAGTCTTAAGAATCCCCCTGGCAAGTGACCTGCCTTTTGTGCATGCACCTGCCATAAATGCTGCTTCTTTGCCACTTTATTGCTTCCAAATGGAAGATCCTTGTTCATCCTGGGGATTTGGTACACAAACTCCTGCATACTGCATCCAAAAGGGATCTTCAGAATCATGAATATAAGATGACTACAATGCCTGTGAGAGAAGCCTTTACAGTAACAAGCTTTGTTGTATACAGCCTTTCAGCCTTTACTGCAGTATTACTCATGATGAAGGAAACCAAACTGTGTTTTTCTGTTAATTGTAGGTGATCATCCCAAGTTAGATAGATTGTGGCAGCCATAGGCGGATTTAGAATTTTGGGGGTGCATCCTCATGTATAAAACAACACATTTTTCTTCAGCTAAAAATAAACTAGAAACTTTACTAATATACAACAGGACTAGTGCTGTATTATTTAAGATTAAAGCAAAAACAAATATAACCTAATTGCAATGAGTTAAAAACAATCCAAGGGCTGTAAAATAGGAGCTCCCTTACTAGGAGCAGGTAACAGACAGCAGAATTGCAGAACAAGGGATAACTTGACAGGTGCAACTGCAAGAATATTACAAAGAAGAATGGGCCATTTACACCTGTGAAATCAAGAGTTTAGAAGGGATCAGGTAGACTATAAAGAGCTATAAAATCACAGAATCATAGGATTATCAAAAATGATGGTTGTAAGGAATCTCAGGAACTCATCTAGTCCAACCCTCAGCTCAAAACAGAACTAGCCTCAACTATATAATCCCAGCCAGGGCTTTGTATAGTCGGGTCTTAAAAAAGGCCAGGGATGGAGATTACGTGACCTCTCTGGGTAACCTGTTCCAGTGCTTTACTACCCTCCTAGTGAGAAAGTTTTTCCTAATATCTAACTGTCCCATGGGGGATGAAAAGAGAGGAACAGAAACCCCTCTCCCACGGTCAGGGTTGTGGTGGGAATAGCTTGCCACAACCCCAGAGAAGCAGTCCTTGAGTGGGGTGAACTTACCTTTTCAGATGTGGCAAGCCACGACAAGCCGCAGGGGAACAAGCCTTCCATGAGGTTCATCAGCCGCTTTTCTATACAGCTGGAACTGGCACAGGAGGATGATGTCATTAGAAGATGCCACCCAGCTGTAATAAAAACTGGCGGCGGGCAAAAGGCAGTGGGGACACAGCAGAGAGGAGGCTGTGAGTCCCCTTCTCAAGCTGGCCAGGAACCCTCCTGTTCCCAAGGGGAAAGGCCAGGGGAGGACTTGGCAGGGAGGAGAAGCACCCAGAACCAGGCCCAGGGAGTGATCTGGGCCCAGGATTGCACCAAGGGATGATTAGAGCCTTCAGACTCAGGACACTTGACCAGGGAGGAGGCCCCAGGCCCTCCCTGAATGTTAAGTTTTTCAACTTTCTTTTGTCTTCATTTTGAGGCCCTCTAGGCCAGGAGAAAAGGCCAGAGGATTAACATCGGGGACTGACCACCCCAGTGCCCCTCAGGGACTTCCGACATCGTAGGGCCAGTCCACCATTAGAGTCAACCCTGTACCCACAAAGCCCCATCAAGGTGGGGGTACTGAACTGTCACCTGGTCCACAGCCAACAAGCTGCGGGCCACAGCCAATAAGAAAGAGGCAGCTGACCAAGTCATCACAGTGCCTGACCTCTGAGGTCAAGAGTGCAAGATCAGGGATGCCGGGGTAACAGAACACAAAAAAACAGTTGAACCAATCAATGTCTGACCATCCCAACAGGCTAGCGCATAGCAGGGGTGTAGGGGAGGTGGAGACCCTGAAGCATCTACCAATGATGACTCCCAGTGTGTCCTTCCACAGCCAAGGGGAACCCCACTACTGAACTTAACATCTAAGATGTGGAAAGAGAGGTTTTCCCTGGGGAGGAGACAAACACCAAGGCAGCTAGAGCTGACTCTGTGGCAGGCTCAGAGCTCCTGCTCGAGGGCTACTCGGGACAGGCTCCACAAAGCCAGGCGGATCCACTAAACTAAACTTCCCTTACTGCAATTGACTCAGCACTGTCTGACTGGAAATGCTGAATACTGATGCCACTACCAGTCAGTTGGTAACAAATAGAGTGGACTAGGAATCAAAGAGGGTGCAACTGCACTAGTGCATCCCCCTGGATCAGCCCCTGGTAGCAGCCCTGTAAACTTGTGTTTTCTGCTGAACAGTAGATACGGGGCAGTAACAGGACAAGCTTTTGCCTTATTGCTCTGCAAACTTGGTAGAGGGACTCTCTCTAAGGGAGGGTGGTATGTCTTTCTCTGATCTATTCAGTCCCTGACAATTCTTTTGGGATTGCAAACAAGAGGCCAATGGTGCCAAACATAGCTACGATGTCTGTGGCATTCACAACATTTCCACCTCTCCCCTGGGATCTAGGTTGAGGATCATCAGTTCAGTTCATAGAGGAGCACTACTGGTTTTTACCAAGTTTTGAGCCAGTGACCTGGAGGTGAAAGGCCCTGTATACAGTTTCCAATCCAACTGCATTCAGGCATGAGGAACTCATTTTGCATTTGTACAAATGTCAGGAACGCTGATCTAGGGTGATTGTTATACCTATAAATGCTAACTTACAGCAATCTGATAGCTTAGTTTCTAAACTGACCATCCCTGATAATTCATAGGGCAACATCTCTGAAATTACTCATACTGCTTTATGTGTTGATGAATCTAACATGCTTTTGTTGTTTGTGCATTTAGAAACATCAACTGTATACTGGTAATTACAGAGGAGTTCTTCAATCAAAGAGATAAATAAAACCCCAATGGTTCCTCTAGTACTATTATTTACTCACTTGCTCCTGAGTGTCCTTTACTAATTATTATAATTCTTATTGCTGTAGCACCTAGGAGTCCAGATCAGCCATGGTTTCATCAGGCTAACATCTGGACAAACAGCACAAACCGATGGTCCCTGCTCCAAGGAGCTTGCACTCCAAAGCCCCTGCTACATGTTACATATATTATACAATTAACTGTGTAATTATACAATAAATTTAGACTGGCCACATACACATGTGCAAAGAAAGACTGGCCACAAGTGCAAAGTAATTATCACACAATTAACTGGTTAATCACACACTAAATTTAGAACAGCCACACATGCAAAGTAATTAGCACACGATAAAAATGACTATCCAGCTGAAAAAGAGCCAACCAGCTATAAAGTTAGTGCTTGAAAATGTGTTTCTATCCAGCTTTGATTTGAATGTGTGGCAGGGCCCTAAGTATAAGGCAGGGGGCCACAGATGGCTAAAAAGAGATGGGAACATAATGAACTAGCACAATACAGCAGTAGTCACAGAATATCTCCCCACCCATAAATGTGTTTTTGAAAGGAAACATGGCCAAGAAGACTTCTAAGAAGGGATTTGGAGAAGGCTCATGAGGAATCTGTGTGGATATGTATGAGCAATTCCTTGGAACCATGAGAGGAAGCATGAGAAAAAACAAACAGATTTCTGGAAATTGAACAAGTGGGTGGCAGAGGCTGTGTTATAAGGCTGCACGAAGCTTCGGTAGCTGATTCAATTTGGAGGAGCTCTGGCTCGATTTAGGGATCAAATCTCCAAATCTGAATTGAATCAGGAGACCAATTAAAAAATCTGAATCAATTTGAAGTTTCCGAATTGATTTGGAAAAGCTTCGGAAAAGATTTGGATGATTTGGCAATTTGGCCATAGACTAAACAGGTAGCTGACAGCTGCCTCCAGCTGGTAAATCTGTTGGGGTTGGGGGAGGGGAGAGGAATTGGGGCTGGGGCTGGGGCTGGGACAAGCTGTCCAGCTGGGGAGAGGAGGCGTTACTCTGGGGGGAAGGAGGGGGGGCAGGGGATGCGGCCATGGCAGTGCTCGGAGCAGGGGCTCTGCCTTGCTGCCATTTGCCTAGTCAGGGCAGTGAGGGACAGGATACAGGCATGGCTTGTTTCAGGCAGAAGAGGACAAGCAGCAGCAAGGCATACCCCCGCTCCCACCACTGACCCATGCTGCATGGGGGAGCTCTACCATGAGCACCCAGGGCTGCAATCACTGCTTCTGCAGCTGGTGAGTGCAGGGCTTTTTTTTAAGTGCCGGGACTAGGATGGGGCCAAGCACGGGATGGAGCCAGGCACGGCAGCTGTGGCGGCTTCTCCCACAGCTCCCCTGGCCCAGGGAGAGGAAGGCACAGCAGAAGGAGCCGCAGGAGAGCCTGCAGCCACCCGGCTATGCCTGCCTCTCCCTGGATGATCCAAATCGCTGAACCTCTCTGAATCAGTGCCAAATCTTTTGAAGTGGATTTGGCCGAATCAATTCAGGACAGTGATCCAAATCTCCAAATCGAATCACTATGCTCTGAATTGGCTGAATACGAATTGAATACTTCCCTATTCACACAGGTCTACTGTATTATGAAAAAGACGAGCAGAGATCCAAAGCGGAGGTGATCCTTAGGGTAGGGGCTTGAGTGATAATTTAATGGTGGTGTCCACATCCCTCATCTCTGAGGGAAAGGGCCAAGAAAAGCAGTCAGCAAGTTCATGCTCTTGGGCCAATGATGGTAGTGAAACCCAGAGTCACGTACCCTCCATGAAAATTCCCCAAGGCCTCAGTGTTGGAGCGGTTTGCTAGCTCAAACAGTTCACCTAACTTGAGGTGGAATTATAGACATGGAAAGATAGACATGGCCCTCTCAGGTGGCCAGGTTGTAGGTGGTGACATAGGACTTTACAGGCCAAAGTCAAAATCAGCAAAACAGTGAGTATATAGCTTCTTGCTTTCCTCATCATGTTCAAGCTTATAAGCCTCATTTTTCATGGTCCTGTGCAACACTAGCTTCCTTACATCTCTGCTTTCATTTTGTATTCTTCCTCATGAGACCCACACCCCTTTTCTCATGGCACCTTCAGTGTCTTTTCTCTATACCCTTTTATGTGGTATCTGGTGAGCATGGGAATGCTCACCCTCTCTTTGTGCACTCCCTCAGCAAAGCCAGGCAGAAGTCTGACTTTTCCAGGTCTTCCTCCATTGTTTGAAGTTATAGGTGATGCATAGGGAGGACACAGAGGGGCACATGCCCCACCCTGAAATTGGCCTTTGCCGACTGGGGAGGTGGAGCGCCAGCCAGCACCCACCCCCTACCCCAAGAAGCACTGGTGGCACTTCCAGTTTGCTGCCAGTGCCTCCAGGGTTGGCGATCGGCTGCTGGTGCCCCCCACCCCCAGAGCCAGGAGGCACCAGTCACCCATGTTTGAAGTCTATTGACTTGGTGTGAATTAGATTGTAAAACTCAGTGGAAAATTCTCTTCAGTAGAGTCAGGAGTTTGGTCCTTGAGTGCAAAGTATATTTCTTTTGTGTTTGTACACTGCTGCTGCGCCTTGAGGTACCCATAAAACAGCACATAACAGTTACAAGCTGTTTTTTTCTATCACTGAAAAACTGCCCTTACAATGAGCAAGTATTGCAACAGAGGTCCAGGGAGCAAGATAACCCCCCGCAAGCCAGAGGCCTCACCATTCATATTACAGGATAACAATACCTCCCTTTACCCTTTCATATCCTGCACTCTGACTCTTACACCCCAGAAGCTGAAATAGCAGAACAATTCCTTATTAATCATTGATAGTTCATCAAAAAGTCAGCAGCTTGTGTTCCCAGGCGATATAGGATTGTGTGGAGGGTGGTTATAGCCAGAAAAGTAACTGGAGAACAGCCCCTTGGCACAGATGCTCTCCTTTGCATGTGTCTCATTTTAGCTGCTTGGGTTCCTGCCACAGACAAGTTTTTCCTCTGCCCAACCAGGCTATGGAAGAGCAGGCAAGGTGTTATTCTGCTTCATGCATCATCAGTGCCTGAGTCTGATTCTGATTCCAGAATCTTTATTCCTAGTGGCAGGGGGTGACGGTGTAGGAAGGAAAGAGTGTAAACACAGCTTGATTTGCAGATACCAGGATGAGCTGCTGCAGCCAGCAGATAGAAAAATCATGTTCCAAATTGTAAACAGAACACATTTTCATCCGCAAACCACCAAGAAGGAATCAGTGTGGAACTGAGGGCTGTGAGTGAGATGATGGCATTTTTTTCCCCTGCAGAATCACTTTTCTAACCATAATCCCACTTTAATTTTAAAACTTGGTGTAAGTTCTTGATTTCATGGCAGTGCCGCATCAGTGTGCAAGCATGAGGCATGCAGCAAAAAATTAGTCTGGCTTGCAGCACTTGGATAAAGAGGATAACTGGCAAAGTCTTATTAGGGGCTGGGGTTTTTTTTAACATAATGTGGATTTGCAATACAGTGCAAAAATCTGCTAAATGATTGTGCATTCTAACCCATCTCACTGTGTACATAGCTGGCTTGTGTAAACACGTGCTCTTATTACTGTTTCCTTTGTCTTCCCACCTTCATTCTTTCTTGTTACTCTTATTTGTTGTGTCTGGCCTTAGACTAAAGGAATATCTCTACTTCTATTCCTACAAGGCCAAGCACAAAGAATCTCAAGATACTTCCATAACATTAATAATAACTGACAAATTAGTTTGCTTCTTTAAAAAGAGGGTTGCAAAGGTATTTTTAAAATAAACTGATCGTGGTGGTTAGCCTGCTATTGACATAGACTTCTAAGTG
The DNA here is from genome assembly GCF_001723915.1 of Gavialis gangeticus. NCBI lineage: Eukaryota > Metazoa > Chordata > Crocodylia > Gavialidae > Gavialis > Gavialis gangeticus. The sequence goes on from NW_017729029.1 coordinate 2,715,814, forward strand.
ATCCACACATCTCTCTTTTCTTTCCATCAGCAAACAGGGAGAAGTAAACAGGACAGTTTGCAAGCAGTTACTAGGAGCAAGACAAGGAAGGGGAAGAACAACCAGGCACCAGATCCTGCTCTGGGAAGGTAAGTGTGTGTTTGGCTTGCTGAGGGCTGTTTGGTGGGGTGGTGTGCTTGGGTGTGTGCTCTGAGCAGCTGAGTGGGCTAACTGCTGACTGATTGCTGTCTGGGTGTGAAAAAGGCCCTAACAAAGGGACCTAGCCAGCCAAGGCCCAGGAGAGGTATATAAGGCAATACTCCAAGTGACCAGGGAGTAGGACACAGGACAGTTTCTAAGCAGTTCACAAATCAGTTTGCCACCTCCTTCTTTGAAGGGGACCCTGTAGGGTAAGATCCTTTTTTAAAATATGTAATTAAAGCTGGCTAACATGCATTGTTTTATTTTAAGCAGCTAAAAACTCAGCAGCTGGACTTAAGCCCCTTGTTTAATAGAGTCCAGAAAAAGAGGGGGTTTGCTTGGAAACGCTGTCTCACATTCCTTCACTGTAAGTTTGCTGAGAGGAAAGAGGTTTGCAGGGAAAAAGGAACCCTTCAGGGTCAAGGAAGAGCAAACAGACCAGCTACAGAGAAGTTTACTAGGGAAGGTCTGCTTGGAAAAAGAGGCAGGAAGTGAGAGGCAGATTAGAAAACCCAAAGAGATGGCTGGAGGACATTGCAATCCCAGAGCCACTGCCACTTCTAGTATTTTCTCTGCTTGCACCTGTGAAGTGTCTGTCCAGGCAGGACTGCACACCATCGAGGCTTCCACCCAGATCCTGGTTTGGTGCTGTGCAGATTACGGCTTGCAGATTCCTTCTAGTGTCAGCCAAATGTGAATGGTGCCTTCTGGTGGTGTCCCTCAAGAGTGACTACAGGGCTCTAGGTGTAAGGGTGAAGGGGATGGGGACACAGGTGGTGTTCTTGGTCCTCTCGGTCAAGGGGAAGGGCCCAGGCAGGAGCAGACACCTCCTGCAGATCAATCCATGGCTGCACAGGTGGTATTGCCAGCAGGACCATAAAATATTGTTCGAAGCAGAAGAGCATATTCACAGACAGGCTCATTAAACAATGTTCTCTGGTGGATGGAGATCAAACCCTGGGGTAAGTGGGGAAGAGGGAGACCTGGAGGAAGCACAAGGAGGGGCAAGAGGGAAGGCCTCCTAATTTTTCCTGAGAAAATCAGGCAATCGGCTAGTTACCTCTGGTGTCTGTACACAAATGCAGGGAGCCTGGGAAACAAACAGGAAGAACTGGAAGTCCTTGC
>NW_017729029.1:2717129-2717753 GCF_001723915.1 Gavialis gangeticus
AACAAAGAAACAGAGAGAAAAGTATCTATTTTCGCTACAGGTGATGTGTCTCCCAGCCCTTGTGAGAAAAGATAAGGAGCTTACTTCTTCTGCTGCAGTATCCCCATACCCACCTCAGTGTCCTGAAGACTTCTGCTGCTATTCCAGCACCCGCATTTTTCAGAACAGCATGCTGAGTGGATGTGGGGGTCATGCTTTTCAGCCCTGGTCATCCCCTGGTCCCCCCCCAATCCTGGGGAGGAGGCAGTGAGAAAGCATTAGCATATGAGTGGAGGGTCATGGTTCTGATCTATGGTGTCAAAGTCCCTGCAGGAGTATCTGTGGAGTAGGGGTCCTACCTGGTAAGGCTTTGTGAGACTTCGGATCTGGGACCACTTCGGACACTTTGACATCCAAAGCAGCATCTCTGGAGCAAAACACTGGCTCATTCAGGCTGTCAGAAGCAGTTCAGAGCTTCTGAAGTACTTTGGAAAAGCTTTGGATGCTTTGGACAAGCTTGGGAGGCTGAAAGTGAAAGTTAGAAGAGGGAGGGGGAAAGAGGGAGAGCGGGGGAGGAGCAGAGAGGTGGGAGGTGGAAGACTGACGTGTGTAGGTGGTCAGTGAGAAGTATTTCTATCTGGCTGC
>NW_017729029.1:2722753-2730662 GCF_001723915.1 Gavialis gangeticus
TGCTCAGAGATCCAGTATGAAAGTGGAGATAACCTGTAATTCTCTGGGTTAAGGTTAGAGGGGGGAGCAACAAGGGTCATGTGATGGTGGTGTGTGCTATAAACCACCAGACCAGGAGGATGAGGTAGATGAGGCTTCTTTAGACAACTAGCTGAAGTTTCCAGACCACGGGGACTTCAATTATTGGGACATATGCTAGGAGGGCAATAAAGCAATGCACAGGAAATCCAGGAAGTTTTTGCAGAGTGTGGAGACAATTTCCTAGTACAAGTGTTGGAAAAGCCAACTATGGGCCATGCTCTTCTTGACCTGCTGCTCACAAACAGAGAATTGGCAGGAAATGTGGAAGTGAATGGCAACCTGAGCAGCAGTGACCATGAGGATGATCAAGTTCAAGATCCTGACAAAAGAAAGAAAGGAGAGCAGCACAGTATGGACCCAGGACTTCAAAAAAGCAGACTTTGACTCCCTCATGGAACTGGATCCCCTGGGAGGCCAGTCTGAGGGGGAAAGGAGTCCAGAAAAGCTGGCTGAATTAAAAAAAAACCTTACTGAGGGCTCAGGAACAAACCATCCCAATGTTCAGGAAGAACAGCAAATACGGCAAGCAACCAGCTTGGCTTAGCAGAGAACCCTTTGGTGGGATTAAATACAAAAAGGAAGCTTACAAGAAGTGGAAGCTTGGACAGATGACTAGAGAGGAGTATAAGAATAATGCAGGGATGAAATCAGGAAGGCTGAAGTGCAATTGGAGTTGCAGCTAGAAAGGGATGTGAAGGGTAACAAGAAGGGTTTCTACAAGTATGTCAGCAGCATGAGGAAGGTCAGGGCAAGTGTAGGTCCCTTACTGAGTAGGGGAGGCAACCTACTGACATGATGAGGAAAAGACTGAAGTATTCAATTACTTTTTTTACCTCGGTCTTCACAGGGAAGGTCAGATCCCAGACTACTACACTGGGCAGCAGGGTTTCAGGAGAACGTGAACAGCCCTCAGTGGTGAAATAACAGGTTAGAGCAGGGGTGAGCAATTATTTCAGGCAGAGGGCTGCTTACTGAGTTTGCAAACCATTGAGGGCCGCATGACAGGCAGTCAGGGGCAGATAAATATTAATTTTCTAAATTTTTTTAGGGGCCCCATGGGCCAGATAGAATAGCCTGGCAGGCTGCATCCAGCCCACAGGCCACATTTTGCCCACCCCTGGGTTAGAGACTATTTAGAAAAGCAGATGTGTACAAGTCCACAGGGCCAGATGCAGTGCATTCAAGGGTATTGATGGAATTGGCTGATATGATTGCAAAGCCACTGGCCATTATCTTTGAAAACTTGTGGTGATGAGGAGGTCCTGGATGATTGGGAAAGGGCAAATATAGTCCCCATCTTTAAGAAAGGGAAGAAGGAGGATCCAGGGAACTACCAGCCAGTCAGTATTATCTCAGTCCCTGGAAAAATCATGCAGTAGGTCCACAAGGAATCCATTTCTAATCACTTGAGAAGAAAGAGATCAGGAATAGTCACCAAGGGCAAGTCATGCTTGACCAACTTGATTGCCTCCTATGATAAGATGACTGGCTCTGTGGATACAGAGAAAGCAGTGGATGTGATTATACCTGGACTCTAGTAAGGCTTTTGATATGGTCTCCCAAAGCATTCTTGCAAGCAAGCTGCGGAAGTAGGGGTTGGATGAATGGACTGTAAGGTGGATAGAAAACTGGCTGGATCATTGGGCTTAATGGTTAGTAATCAATGGCTCGAGGTCTAGTTGGCAGCTGGTATTGCATGGAGTGTCCCAGGGGTCAGTCCTGGGGCCAGTTTTGTTCAAGATCTTCATTAATCATCTGGAAGATGGGATAGATTGCACCCTAAGAAAGTTAGCATATGATATCAAGCTGTGGGATGTAGTAGATATGCTGGAGGGCAGTGGTCAGAGTGACCTAGACAAATTGGAGGATTAGGCCAAAATAAATCTCATGAGGTTCAACAACGACAAGTGCAAAGTCCTGCACTTAGGGTAGAAGAATCTCATGCATCACTTCAGACTTGGGATCAACTGGCTAAGCAGCAGCTCTATGAAAAACGACCTGGGCTTTGTAATGGGCAATAAATTGGATATGAGTCAAGAGTGTGCCTCTGTTGCAAAGAAAGCTAACAGCATACTGGGTTAAATTACTAGGAGTGTTGCCAGTGGATCGAGGAAAGTAATTATTTCACTTTATTCTGCACTGATGAGCCCACATCTGGAGTCCTGTGTGTGGTTTTGGGCCCCCAACTATAGAAAGGATGTGGACAAGTTGGGGACAGTCCCGTAAAGGACAGTGAAAATGGTTAGTGGGTTGGGGCACATGACTTATGAGGAGAGGCTGAGGGAACTGGGCTTGTCTGCAGAAGAGAAGACCAGGAGGATTTGATAGCAGCCTTTAAGTACCTGAAGGGGGTTCCAAAGAGGATGGAGCTAAACTGTTCTCAGTGGTGGCAGATGACAGAACAAGGTACAATGGTCTCAGGGTGAAGCAAGGGAAGTTTAGGTTGGATATTAGGAAAAACTCTCATTAGGAGGGTGGTGAAGCACTGGAACAGGTTACCCAGAGATGTGGTGGAATCTCCATCCTTTGAGGGTTTTAAGGCCCAGCTTGACAAAGCCCTGGCTGGAATGATCTAGTTGGTGACAATCCAGTTTTGAATGAGGGGTTGGACTAGGTGACCTCCTGAGGTCCCTTCTATTAAGAAAACTCCTCCCCATCTCTCTGCCCCTCACTTGGGTAAGCCTCTCTCTCCTTGCTTTCTTCTTGGTTCAGGCTGGTCAATCAGATGACCTGGTCAGATAAAATTCCTAGGGGAAGAGGGGAGCTCTCTCTTCCTTCTGGCAGGTGTTTTGAAAACTACAAGCAAACACCCCAGTCAGCTGCCTGGTGATTTCTGTAAGTAGAAACCTGAAAGCCTGCCAGGAATTAGGAATTATGTATAGGCCAGTCGCATCTTAAAAAGGTTGCCATATCTAATCTCTGAAAAGACTCGCATTGCTTTTGTTTGCTCAAAATGTATTCTGACTGTGAAAGTGTAATCCTTGTTCAACCTTGCTCAAAGAAACACATTTTCAAGCACTAACTTTATATCTGGTTGGCTCTTTTTCAGCTGGATAGTCATTTTTATAGTGTGATAATTACTTGCTCAAAGTGTATTCCTCATTCAACCCCCACCTCCCTTCTGATCAATAAAGTTATCAGGTTACAACCTGCATTGTTGTGCTGCTGAGGAGGAAGGCCTTCTGCCTCTTGCCTGGCAAGCAAAGTTTTTCTTTTTTTCTTTCTATTCCCCTTCAGTTTTTCCTGATGCTGTCTAGAGATGCTTTGGACTGAAAGAAGCACCCAGAAATATTACTGTGGGCAAAGCACCACCAAGGTTCACAGGGTCTGTGTGCCCTGGGCTTTACAGAGCCGTGCCAGAGACCAGTGCCCTGGTGGCAGCAGCATTACTCCTGGCTTGCGGGTGTTCTCCAGGGAGCGGGACAACCATCTGCAGACTCCCCGAGGGAGACTCCCAAAATGAGGTTTTGGGCCTGGCACAGTGAGGTGGATGGCTCTGCATAGTAGAGCCCCCTACTGTGCTGCCACACCTCCCAACCCTAATTTTCTATGATCTCATTGTCCATATGCCATTGGCCTGCCTTTTGTCTGCGCCCTGTCTTACTACTACATGTGGGAGCAACAGCATTCTTTCCCGTAGCTTTCTCTACTCCAGTATTACCTCTCTTTCTCTGTCTAGGTCTCAGCTCTGATTTCAACAACATTTGCTTTCATCCATTTCCTGGCTGCTCCTTTGCCGTCTCCCTCTTCCTCTTACTTCTTTTTACTGCCTTTTTTTTTTTTTTTTAATTACATCATTTAACACTCTGGGGAGATGCTAAACAGAAGTGGTTCAGGTAAAGATGGACCCAACCCAAGCCCCTGCAGACCAAAATGCTCCTGAACTTTGGACTAGCCCAGTTTCCAACTTTGGACCTGTCTTATTCTATTAGTCATGCTATCAGGTAATGGAGCCAGGCTATGCTAATCCAGGTTAAGGAGCTTGGTCATTATTTTTGCACCTAATGCTTTTATCTTCCTGCAAGAGAGAACTAACATCTTAATATGCAAGAGTTTTAAGCTCAGGTAACAGGAGAGCTGGGTTTTTTAATGAAACCAATGGTTACAGGTATGATAAAAGCCAACCAAAACTCAAGCCATTCCCCTGACCACTCCTCCCCCTCCACCTGCAGCTGACTCAGGTATTCAGCCAAACAGCTGTCTAACACTTTGTAATGTGTTTCACATCACAAGACAGCCAAGAGGCCAGGGCAGTCAGGACAAGATAGGGCAGTTACAGCTTCCCATCTTTTTTTGATTTCCCTCTCTAGAGGCTGCTTGGAGGGCAGGGCAGAAGGGTTGTTGCAAGGCAAGGGGTAGCACAGCACAGTCAAAACAGGAGGCTGTCCTGTAAGGCAGGCCAGTGTCTGGGTGTGTGATCAAGTGCCATGGCGAGAGAGAAATCACATCTCCAAAACCCATTAATATGGGCGCACACACACGGAACTCAGTGCTGCTTGGGGATGGACGTGCACATCTTGCAGCATGTGCTTAGTGTGGTGTGGTAGCAGGCGTGTTGTGTGTGAAAGAGATGGGGGGGAGGGAAAGCAGTTGCCGGCTGTTTCTTATAAGTAGTGGGTAAAAAACCTCCATTTCCCTAAGTGGGAACATTTGCCTTTAATGAGCCTAAACGCTTTCTTTTGGGGAAGTTGGGAATGGAAAAAAGGTTAGTTTCTAATAACAAAAATCAAATACGTCTCACTGAGTTGGATTAACTCCCCCAGCCTCATGAAGGTCTATCAGTGCCACTCACTCACTCGCATCAGTCCAGGGGGAGCCCGCTGAGCTCAGCGCAGGTAAGAACCCTTCCTGGGCCAGAAGGAGATTGATTCCATCTTCCCCACTCTCCAAGTGCACCTCCTAAATCCTGGGGACTCAGAGTCCCCCCACTCAGATGCCTTTTAGCCCCTCACTGCATCTCAAGCCCCTTTAAGCTCTGACTGCTGTGTTAATCCTCCTGGCAAGAAGGAAAAGTCAAACTCCAGCTAAGCATGGGGTGCAGGACATCACTCCACCAGCATGATAAATGGAAACCACTGCTACAGCCTCAAAGGGCTCCTTCCCCCATTGCACGGAGGTCGTTTGTTACAAGAGGAGAATCGGAGAAGGTAGTTTATCACTGAGAGCACTTTGGCCCCTGAAGATTCTGTGTTGGACTGCAGGAGCCTGGATTTGACTGAAATCATATAATACCTTAAACTAAAACAAAGAGAGACCCCCTCCTCCCCCCCCACACACACTTCAGCTCCCTATCACATGAAGGAATATGTGTCAGGAATAAATGCTAAAGACACACAGCTTTTAAACCTGGAGAAATGGGTACCAAATGGCTATAAGCCTAGCAGCTGCCAACTTGGTTTCCACTTTGCTTATCTTTTTGTGTGTTTTGAAGGCTTGAGCCTATGTATAGCACATGTTGCCATGCATTTTCCTAATCATGCCACATCCAGCAACCAGCTTCCCCTACTAGCTCGGCATTCAGAGGCTGCATTCAGTGCCGTGATGGCCACAGCTGGAAGCTTGGACAAGACCCTGTGTACAGAGAAGAGTGGTCCAACCATTGATGCTCTGGCCTAGAACCTAGCTGCTCCGCCACTGAGCTCTTGCGTAGCCTTCAGCAAATCACTTATCTTCTCTACACCTCATCTGAGGCCCATCACAGGAACATTGGGAAAATAAATACACTAAAGATTATGAGATATTTGGATGCTACTGTGATAGGGCCAGATAAATATGTAAGACTGATAAATATGCAGGTGGTCTTCCCCAGTGCCAAGCAAACAAACCACACTCATTGGGAAGTCTGGTATCATTTCTCCCTGTGACATGCTTATGTAAACACTAGCATTTATTCAGGCAGAGATCCAGAGGACTTTCACAACACCACAGCTCAAATGAGGAATGATTGAGCAGTTAAGTCACTGAGCTGGGATTAAGGAGAGCTGGGTCAGCCTCTGCCTTTATCTTTGTCTTTGGGCAATTGCTCTTCCCTCAGTTCTCCTTCTGGTAAATGGAGATTGGGACAATTCCTTTATCATACTCTTATCTCTCTTGCTGACTGGGATTGCAAGCTCTTAGGGCAGGGACTCTCTCATGATCAATTTGTACAGTGCCTTGCACATTGAATTTTGTCTCAGCTTTGCTCGTGGCCATCATGTGCCACAGTAATACAAATTAGAACAACACAGCCCAGATTCTCTGGTGGAAAGGGTGAATTTGTGAATCTTTTTTTGGATTCTTGCCCAGGTCTCCCCCAAATTGTCATTTCTACCGACATACAAAGTGAGAACTTTAAAGGTTTACAGAATTCCATCTGGGGGTCCCGATGAGTGCCCTGCCCACCCTGGCAGTTTATGATATCACTACAATCCTCAGCTCCAAGTCTTATTAAAGTATCTGTGATATTCAGTATATGCAAACAGCTTGATTTCATATCACAGTGAAGGGACCCTCCAATGCTGAGTATGTTTTAAATATCTAACACAAATTAAATCAGCATGATTCCATTCAGATTATTTGACTGCATTTAAAATACAGGGCCAATATATTTAGTTTCATATTATATATTTCTGTCACATGAACTCAAATCAATTTGATCAATATGGTGGATATTTTACATGCTTATGCAATAACTCTGCCCCCAATGCCCCTGATCAATAGCATATGAACATTATTTGATAAGGGAAAACAGTAACACAGAATCCTGGATAAAACTACTTCCTAGGGCTCAGAAACTGGAATTTCCACTCTCAAGAAAATTATCATGTTCCAAAATCCATTTTCTTTTTGAAGTAGACTAAAAAAATTAAATTTTCCTGGGAAATGAAAATTCAGAGAAATTTCTCCCCAAAATTATCCAAATATGAATTTGATATTAATAAGCCATTTGATTTCACAAAGGTAAAATGCTTTGTTTAAATAATCTCAAAGCACAGTAATGTACATTTTCAAAATTGCATTCTTACCCCAAAAAGTTCAGTGGAAAAATTTGTAGCCTCCAAATTTCACTAGTTACCCCTTTACATCTTTGAATCTTTATTTTTCCAGTGGATCTCATGAAAGTTGCTGTCTGTTTAAATTCTGGGATGCCCACAAAAGCAAAGGGAGGCTGCCCCCATCAGATGGGGGAGGTGCTACATGGGAAGACCTCCTCATGTGTAAGGGACAAATAATGAGCCAAACAGGGCAGGAGTGCAGTTTGTAAGGTCAAAATGAAGGAAGTGGAGGAAACAGTGAGCAGAAAGCCATGGACAACTCCCACTACCACGGGGAGCATAAGGAATCAGTGGTCCTTCTGGAGAATGAAGATTTCTTTGCACAAAATAAAGACAGCAAAGATGGCAGCTGTCAGTTCCATGAACCTCATGCTTACCAGCCTGTCTCAACTTAGATTTAGGGTATTCAGTCTTCATATCCATTCCACTGGCATTATCACCAACACTGGGACAATCAGTGCAAATGTCGGCAATGGAAAACAATGTAATCTGGAGACCTGTGCCAAGTACAGGGTCCCTAATCCCCCCAAAATTTAAGCATTTACTGCTCTCAAACATAGGCCATGAGTCATTTCACTAACATCAGTGGGACCACTCACCTGATAACTGCTTAGCTGAATAGAGACTTGATCTAAGAACCATCCACTCTTGTCATAGAAGACACTTATTAGTCTCTCAGGAAAGCGACTTGCTTTCCAGGCATGGAATTAGGGAAGTCATGTGGTCTGAGAATACAGCTTGCATTTTTCTGGGAAGGAAGACAAGGTTGAGGGGGAACAACTGTCTTTTGGGAA
>NW_017729029.1:2735662-2738927 GCF_001723915.1 Gavialis gangeticus
ATAGGTCATGAGTCATTTCACTAACATCAGTGGGACCACTCACCTGATAACTGCTTAGCTGAATAGAGACTTGATCTAAGAACCATCCACTCTTGTCATAGAAGACACTTATTAGTCTCTCAGGAAAGCGACTTGCTTTCCAGGCATGGAATTAGGGAAGTCATGTGGTCTGAGAATACAGCTTGCATTTTTCTGGGAAGGAAGACAAGGTTGAGGGGGAACAACTGTCTTTTGGGAACTAAAAGATCATTCCTTTATGAGCTTTAAGAAACTGAAGTTCTTCCTGCAAAGCTGTCTTAGGCTTAGGCAGCAGCAGGCGATAGAGTCGCTCACTGGGTGTTAGTAACTCTTAAAAGGGCCGTATTCATGTCTCTAAATACTCATGTCAGGCAGAGCTACAGAATTGGTTTAGGTCAGTTTGGCCACTGTTTTTAGCCCTTGAGATAGCTACAGTAGCCTCCACCACCCACTTTAGGAGTGAGTTGATGGGAAGTGGGTGGGCGCTGGAGTGGGGTGGTGGTTTGCATGATGGACTGTTTGTTTGAAAACCTCTGGCCCAGTTTTGTTAACACTCAGCCAGAGGGTGTTGAGGTCCCCCACGCCCCGCTTAATGTTGCTCCTGTCAACACATTGTTTCCTAGGCCTTTGGCCAGAGCATTTTCCTTTCAGCCTGTGGTCTGATATTAGAGGAATCCAGGCCTCAGATAACCACTGAGGGTGGGTTAGTGTTGTAGGTGGGTTCCAAGAGGAAATCTATTGGCACAGCCAGTGTGTATTTAGCAGTCTGTAATCTTCAGGACTGAGATCACAGCTTCAAATTTAAAGGGACATGTTAATGACAGAGTCTGACCCTTAAAGGGAAGGACATTATGAACTTCACAGGCCGAACTAAAATGGGCACACTCAACTATTGGGAGTTTTACAGATTTTTCTTTTCTTTTCTTTCTTGTTAACAATCTAAATTAACAGCTCTTGGCTTATTGACATTTTTATTTGAGGTGACAAATTCTCCCTCTGGGACCCCTCCCAGCCAGGGTCAAATCCCACAGTTAGATCAGAGAGTTCAGTGATCCACGTCTGTGGATCATCTGTAGGATCTAGTCTTGAGCATTCTCCTTTCATCCTCATGATGGCTCTACACAAGGTGACACATCCTTCAGGCCAAGGAGGGCTAGGCTCTTCTTTCTAACAGAAATGGGTCTAAACCAGATACCCAGGTCTAAAGCTCTCAAGCTTTGAGGAGGTTTAGATCTGGATCCAAACACTGCAGCCTTGATCCATTTCTAGATTGAACCTTTCCAACAGCACCCTCTGGGTGACTAGGGGGGTCCAATAATGAGCAGGGCAGATATTCCTTCACCCAGCTCTCCGGGCAATGTCAACTTCCAACCTCTGCCCGCTGCAGGGAAGCAGGAGTAAGCCAGTAGTGCCATTTTCTTTGCCCAATAATGTATACTAGTAGAAATATCATCTGTTCTTAGAACACCCTGTATGGGGTTGCTCCTGCAGAGCTAGGAAACCTAATACATTATTTTATCATAATACAGAAAAGCAAAGGGTCTTTGGGAGGACTCACATATGTCTGCAATTATTACCCCCACTTTATTCTCCTTGAGCCTCAAATCCTTATATCATAGTAACTGCTTCCCTGGCCACTGGTGGACTGGTCAGCTTTCTATCTGTGGAACTGTCAGCACTGCTGTCTTGTCAGCCAAAAGGTTGCCTCCTGCACCTGGCCTGACATATAAAAGATAGTAAAACAGAAGTTGTGCATGGTAGCACTGAACACTAGTATCAGGGGAAAACTCAGGATTGAGTCCAAATAATAGAGTGGCCTTATTTATTTATTTAAGGTAATTGAATTCTGAAGAGCAAGGTTTGCCCATAAAAACCAGAGGGAATATCCACCATCAGACTGGAACTGTTTTATGCTAGATCAGATTTGGAGTTGAAAATATGGTAACAAGCAATCCAAGTATACACTGTGTTAATGCACCCTGAAAAAACATGACCTGAGAGACCAACAACATATTTCATGGCCACCCATTGATATCATACGCAGTGATCACACCAAATAATTTCAGGCTGCAAGGATAGCCAGGGGGCAATATGATAGCATCTCACTCTCATTAGAAGACATCACTCTTTTGTTTCTGTCTGTGCTTTAGACTGGTATTCCCCTCCTCCCCCTCCCTGCCCACAGGCTCAACCCAATTTCCCTGACTATTTGTGGAACGAAATGTTGTCGCTATCATGGTTTACGTGCTAGGAGAGATGGAACGAAAAGAGAAGTGGGGAGGAGGGAGGACAGAAAAAAACACAAAGGCAGCATTGTTATCTATTCCAACAAACTGCAGACACTTATTCAAGGCAGAATGACTGGTTGGGATTGTGGTTTGGTTTAAAATATGTGTTTAACCTTGTGAAATAGTCAACAGCCTGGAAAGAAAACACCATACTCAAAGAGTTAGGCTGTCCATGGCTTCTAAAGACCAGGCCGGATTTTCCAGTGCTGAGAATTTGGCTGTAGCCCAGCCCAGTTGTTGATGGTGCCACAGATGCTGGATTCAAGGGGTGGAATGAATCTCCAAATCCACAGATAAAACCATCTTTCTACTGCCCAGTAGGAGAAGCACTTTAGGCACATCAGACTTCCGTCTTATCAGCTCCCAACAGATGCTACAAGGGGGAGATTTGTCATTTAAATCCTGGCATGCTTTGCTTTGGCCAAACAGCAGCGAGAGCCAGGAACCAAAAAAAAAAAAGGGAGGAGTAGAACAATGTATGTGAAAACACAAAGCTACTTTGCAGTACATCTAAACAGAAGAAAGAGAAAGAGCAAGGGGGCTCCACTTCCTGTGCAAACTTCCCAGGATTTAGACTGCCAACTTTCTCTGTCATAATTGGAAGAGCTGGTGTTACCATTTATTAGTAAGGTTGCTTGGTGCTTCCAATTAGAAGATCCTGTATTTCAGTTGACTTTGCTAAACTTGAACCATGTGGGCTGAAATTTTCCACATCAGGTTATCTCCTTCAAGCAGACACGGCTTTTTTTTTCATTTTGGAAAATTTCAGCCCAAATACTGAAGCTGTTTCTGAGAACAAGGATGTGGGGGAAACATAGTGTTTGGCCATTTAAAAAAAAAAATCTCTTGCTTCTCTTTGAGAAGCTCTTATCCTCCCAAGAGTTGGAGCAGGGAGTTGGAAGTTGGCCAGGGTTTGCCTGCATGTTGGAAGTGCTGTTTTTATTGTTCTTGTGAGAATC
>NW_017729029.1:2743927-2745376 GCF_001723915.1 Gavialis gangeticus
TTTTTTTCATTTTGGAAAATTTCAGCCCAAATACTGAAGCTGTTTCTGAGAACAAGGATGTGGGGGAAACATAGTGTTTGGCCATTTAAAAAAAAAAATCTCTTGCTTCTCTTTGAGAAGCTCTTATCCTCCCAAGAGTTGGAGCAGGGAGTTGGAAGTTGGCCAGGGTTTGCCTGCATGTTGGAAGTGCTGTTTTTATTGTTCTTGTGAGAATCTGTTGAAATTTGGATCTAATTATGAGTCTTTGACAAACTCAGTTATCAAATGTTCAGTGAAGATGTCTTAGTGCTTAACTTCTAAGAAGTCTTTCCTCGTTGAGCACGCTCCTAGTACTAACGTGAATGCAGGATGGACAAGGGCTGGACCAGTGCAGGGAAATAAGTAGGTTAGTACAGGGAACCTACTGAGATTGGAGCTGGAAGACAGACTTATCAGGTTTGGGAGGCAGGGAACTGGGACTTTTGGGGCAAGGAGTGTAGGTAGTGAAACTGAGACTGGAAGGGCAGTGAATAAGACCTGAGAGGAGACTGGAATTCACTTGGAAGGGAACAGCATGGTCAGACAAGGAGTTGTGGGGATAAGAGACGACTGAGAGTGACAGAAGAAGCTCAGAAGGGACTGGGATTGGGTTGGCTCTTCAGACCTAGGAGCTAGTCATGGAGTCACAAGTTATATGTGTAAAGTCAAGAGTAATATTGAATGAGGATCCTGGAAAGGGAGAAAGAGAGGAGGGAGGTGACTGGTAGGGCTGTGCGAGGCTTCAGACAGAGCTTCAGATCCGGAGAAGCTTTGGACACTTCGGGGTCCGAAGCAGCACATCCAGGTCAAAGCGCTGCCTTGTTCGGCTTCCCAAAGTGGTTGGAGCTGCCTCAGAGCCGCCTCCAAGATCTGGCCATAGGGTATAATGGGGAAACAATAAATTACCTATCACTTTTGTTGTTTTTTATCTGATTTGGATGAAATTTTCAGGGGTGGTAGACTCTGCAGAGAGGATGGGATGAAACCGGCCAAGTTTCAAGAAGATCGGTACAGGGGTTTGGGGAGAACAGAACCCCAAATTCTTGAAAGCAAAACTCATGTCACGTCTAGGCGTTACAACATAGTGGGGTGAAAACTGCAGGGGTGGTAGCTATTACTGAGGCCACAAAGCGTGGCAAGTTTCAAGAAGATCGGCGCAGGGGTTTGGGGGGAACTGCACCTCAAGCTGGGGACAAGCAAAACTGGTGCCATGGGTGCCTGTGGGACTGACTGTCTGCCTTGGGGCAGGAGGGGAGACACTGCTGCAGGCCTGGCTGCTGAGCTGCTGTGTTCCCAGTTACCAACCAATCATGATTCACTCAGGGACCAGCTCAATACACAGGACCTAGCTACTACATAAGGACTTAACAAGCATCAATTAGCACCTACAAAACTGGGCTAAGGAGAGGAAAGACTCAGTACAGACAATCA
>NW_017729029.1:2750376-2751981 GCF_001723915.1 Gavialis gangeticus
GTTTTGCTTGTCAGCAGCCAGGGGTGCAGGGCCCCCGGACCCCTCTGCACCGATCTCCACAGCTGGCAGGCATCACAGCTGGGGCCACCATTGCTGCGCTGCAGCTGTCACTCCGCCGCGCCTTAGCGCACACAGTGTCACCCATATCACGAGCTTTGCTTGTCCACAGCTTGAAGTGCAGTTCCCCCCAAATCCCTGCACCGATCTCCTTGAAACTTGGCGGGCTTTGTGGCCTCTGTAAGAGCTCCTAGCCCTGCAGTTTTGACCCCCCTGTGTTGTAACATACAGCTGTGACATAAGTTTGGCTTTCAAGAATTTGGGGTACAGTTCCCCCCAAACCCCTGCACTGAACTTCTTGAAACTTGGCAGGTTTCATATTCTCAGCAGAGGCTACCATCCTGGCATCTTTCATCCAAATTGGACAAAAAACAACAAAGTTATAGATATTTCATTGATTCCCCATTACACCCTATGGCCGGATCTCCGAGGCGGCTCTGAAGCTTCGGCCGGATCGGGGCAGAAACCCGGTCCCGAGCTCCGGCTCGGATCACAGGCATCTGAAGTGGCCAGATCTGAAGCCAGATCCAATCACTGCCGACTCACACAGGACTAATGACTGGAGCCTGTGGTGAGGGGAGAAAGGATTGGATGAGGAACCAGGAATGGCTAGGCAAGGAGACTGGGACTCAAGAGTGTTGTACTAGGATGTAATACTCAATTAATGCCTTAGTTTTGGCATTTCCTAACCTTTGGAGGCTTGATTCTGCAACCCTAATAATGGTCAATTATTTTTTTGAGCAATGATTTTGAATACCTTGAATTCTTAGCTTTCCCCGGTTGTTTCCAACCATCTGTAGAAGCACTCCACTCCACTTTACTGTCTCACTGTTAACTACAGGGTGACAGAGTCATCTTTTTCCTCTTCAGTGATTTAGCTACATTTTATTGTTCATTCAAGTGTGAGAATGAAAATGCCAGCTTGTGCCAGACGTAGCACGGACAGGTGCTGGGCAAATTTCCCTTGCAGAGTTCTGCCAAACCTCTTCGCTTCAGCAGAGAATCATGCTCTACTGTTACAGCCCTGGACCCCTCACTCAGCCCTGCCAATGTACCACACATGTGGCCTGCAGGGCTTCCTGTTCTTACACTTGGCTTTCCCCTGAGAATGGCAGCTCTGCCAAACTGCAGTGGCATTGGGAACAGGTGCTAAGGGAAGCAGGACCTAGGACTGCTTGTAGAGCCATCATTGACTTTATTGGATATTGGACTGAAGGCAACAAAATAATTGGGTTTGGAACCAAATTAGGCACCTGTACCCATGTTACTAGAAATGCCATCTCTGTGTATTGGGTATCCAGGTTGTAGCTGTATTTTGCATCATCACAGAGCCTTAAAGGAGGTGAGAGGCTCCATACCAGCTATGAACTGACTGCCCAAAGGAGTTTTCCATCTATGGACTCCTCTGTGAAATCCTATGAAATATGAACTTTCATTTCTACCCAGGAGAACTTTTATAATTTTTTTCTCCAATGCCTGATGAACGGTGTTTGTGCCTGAAAGCAGGCAATCAAAGAATTTTTTGTGCAAAAATCTTGTTGGTCTAAT
>NW_017729029.1:2756981-2760420 GCF_001723915.1 Gavialis gangeticus
TTTTTCTCCAATGCCTGATGAACGGTGTTTGTGCCTGAAAGCAGGCAATCAAAGAATTTTTTGTGCAAAAATCTTGTTGGTCTAATAAAAGAGATCTTTACTATGAGTCCTGATCTTTGTGTATTGGTTTTTTCCCATTTCACTTGCAATCAGAAGCAGAGATCTAGGCAAGGAGCCCATTAGTTAGACTTCTAACTAAGGACATGAAAGACACATGGGACCTGAAAGTGGGTCTCCCAACTCAAAGTTGATGAACAAATGCCCTGCCATTACAGTCAGTCTCCCTCTCTCATCCAATAAGTATTTAATTATTTATAACACCTGAAACAGTGCCAACAAGAGAAATTGAGAAAATGAGGCACACTTGAAAATTGAAGTTTCTGGAGTTCTTTGATTCAAGAGGTCTTTGGTCCAGAAATGCCATCCTGGAGTTCAGAAAACCCTGCTAAAAACATTTCCAATGAAACTAGTAAGTTCCCACCAAAGGTTTTGATCTCAATGAACTGGCTTTTTCTAACCAAAAACCATTGCACTGGAAAATTCCAGACGAGCTCTAATCACAACCTTCCCACACAGAAAGGAACTGCTCCCACCTCCACATCTGCCCCTAGCTTTCCCCTTCCTTGCAAAGCCCTCTCTGTAAGCCCAAAGACTCCTATTGTGGGTGACCAGGTATGTAAGGGAAGAAGGACATCTACCACGTACTGGCCTTGCAGAGATCAAAGTGTGGATATAATACAGCCTTTTCATTGATCTAAGTATTATTTTAGCAAATCCCACTGTCAAAACCTTGAAATAAAGTTGTTGGGGCTTACATTGATTGTATGGAAATGGACCTGGCTTCCACGGGTTGCATGTGTGACAGGAATCATTGAACAAACAGGCCCGTGACTATGTTTTTTGTTCTAATCCGAAGCCAGGAGGGAATGAGCCAGGCTAGCAAATGACTCTGCATTCTATACATATGGTGAAATTAAAAGGGTCCACAAATGTTTGGCCTCTTTTTTCCCTTTTCCAGGCCCTTTCTGAAGCTGGGGAAAACTGCTGTAGCTTCACAGGGCCGTTTGGAGACGGTTGTGCAGACGCCGGGTTTTGGAAATGTGCAATTATATCCACAGGCGTCTCCTTGTAGCTTTAGCAGGTTTAATATTACAGACAGGCACAGGAAATCTTGGCCTTTTTTCTTTTCTTTTTTAAATTATTTTTTAAACACACTTCTAGTAAAGTTAATTAATCACTCCCCAAAAGGAGACTTTTATTAGGGATTGCAATTCAGCACAGGTTTCTTTTCCTTTCTTGTGGCAGAAATATGCCAATTAAATAAAAATCACTTTGTTAGGGATCCTTTCTTGTTGCTGTAGGAGAATTTTATCCTCACACAATTCAAAAAAAGGAACAATGTTTTGAATGATCCAAACCCACCAATCAATAATAAAAACAAAATCCACTTTAAAACATAACTCACATGCCTAAAACCTATTCCCCCTGCATTAGTCTCATCAGTTTGAAATATCCCCTACTAATCTCAACACCCCTAAATCCCCACCCTAAACCCATCATTCTACAAAGTGTCCCATGGGCTCCATAACACCTGCTTCCTATGCTGGTTCCATTACTATCAAATCCCCTTCTGGTCTCATAACCCCAACTCCCTGCTAGAGACATCACCTTAAATCCCTCACTAGTTTTATTTGTTATTTAGTGTTTCCAGCCACTCAGTCAAATCTAATACAATGCAGGCTGCAGAGTGTTTGGGGTTCCCCTTCCCTCACCCCCCTTACTTCATAATGTAAAAATTCCTTTTGAAAATGAGAATGAAAATAATAATAGTTTTATTTTTTTTTAAATGGTTTCTTTCTCTCCCCCCCATTCTCAGCTGCATAGCAGCGGCCAGCAGGTGTGTGTCAATTGGCTAGCCCTTGAGATTTATAACCTGTTTCAGGGTTTCTAAGCCAGGCTTTCATTTTGGAAGTATTTTCTGTTCACAAACAAAGGCGCTTGAGCAAGGGCGGCCCCCAGGGACACAACAACCGGAGATGAAAAAACAAACGCATCTCATTCTCTAATGCAATTAGAAAACCCTGCCGGAGCAGCAGCATCTCTCCAGCCAACAGACTAGGTCTAGCAATTTACTATTTCAGCAGTTTCTACAGCTGCCTCTCTCTTGACCCGAGGGAAGTGGAAGAACCACAGGAAGTGATTTGCAAGGGTCACCCATTTCGTACTGTGTTCAGTGGCAGGTCTCACTGATTTTGGTAGCAATCAGGAATAGCCCAGTTCAGCAGCTGGCTCAGCTTCCTTTCCCCTTGGCCTCCTGTCATCTTGCCTTTGCCAAATGCAGCACATGTCCGATGACTGGATTTTCTTAAAAGCATTCAACAGAGTTTTGTTAAAAATAGATCAAAGCTTCAGCCGGAGGAAAAGCCACAAGAAGTGGTTTGAACTTCCTGTGGTCACTCGTTCCTCCACCCACGCCCTATGATCTTCGGAAAAGAAACGAGATCAGAAATTATTACTGGAATAATTCTCTGCTCATGACAAATGCAGAAAAAGATGACCCAGCTTTTTCAAACACCCACTCAGGCCTGGCCACACATGTCAACACGCTTGGCTGCACTCACCCACGCCTGCCCATTTCCACTCCTACCTGCCTTCTTACATCTTGATCATACACTAATCCATCTACCCACAACACATTTTCCCAAAGATAGAGGTACTCTTCCAGCTTTACAGTTAATCAGAAGCATAGCTGGGCAGTCTGTGACCTGGGCAGTGGCAGTGTAGGAGTAGTGGCCGTGGCTTAGCTGCCGGCAATGGCAGCAGTACTGGGCTGGTAGCAGCAGCAACTACTATTATTTGCATTCGAGGTCAGTGCTCAGAGCTGATGCCATACCACCCCCCTTGTTTATGCTACTGCTATTTATTTAACTTATGATATCTATGGAGGAACCCAGAGGCAATGTCTGCCTCTTCCTCACCAGGACACTCTTGTAGGGATTCATTTAACCCAGATGGAGAAGAAAACACCATGCCTCTAAAATAGCCTCATTTAACATTTGTTTGCATAGCTTCAGAGTTGATAGAGCTTCCTGCAGTTTCTGTTTCACTGATAGTTTTGAAGTCATCCATAGAAAGGCTGCAAAGATAATGGATGGTCTGGACAGATTCTGCAATGAGGACAGATGAGAAGAACTGGCCTAATCTTGTGACCAAGACCAAGGGAATTAGGTCACTCAGCACTTCACAGGATCTGGCTCTAAAGGCTAAGTCTGAACTTAAACGTTGATTGAAATGGCTACTTCAGCATCGTTATCCAGATTAAAGCCTCCATTGGGATGCTTATTCCACAATAAGTGCATCTTTTTCCAACATACCTTACTCTGTTTTGGAAGGCACTCTTAGATTCATAGATTGTAAGGGGCTGGAAGGGACCTCACAA
>NW_017729029.1:2760790-2766191 GCF_001723915.1 Gavialis gangeticus
TGGCTTGCCTTGCAAGTTCCTGATCATACAGGTGGCTCTTCCCTGGACTCTGTCAAGTTTTTCCATGTCCTTGTTGAAGCGCGGCACCCAGAATTGGGCACAGTACTCCAGCTGTGGTCTCACCAATGTTGAATAAAGTGGAAGAATCACTTCCTTGGTTTTACTTGAAACATTTATTCAGCAATAAAGGTATCTACACAGAATTCTGCACCATTGAAGTCCACGCCATTCTAGAATATTATTTCCAAGAGGGAATGGAGTTTGAACATCCACACGTATCTGGAGGAGTTAGAGCAGTTATACAGAGCAGCCCAAGGAAGAATAAATGGGAGAAATGGAGTGATAAAGAGTAGGGAAGCCTTCTGGGAGACTTACAAAAATGACCTAATGGTGAGATCAATTCAATTGCACTCTGCCAAAAGAAACTGTGGAGACTCCATTCACTAGACTTGCTCAGAGTTAGACTGGGCAAAACCCCTGGAGAATTTGCTGTGGGGAATGTGTCTGCAGTGGAAGGAGCAACGTACCTAATAGGTCTTCTACACAGTAGCTCTCATTTCTACAGCACTGTAACACGTAATGAGACGACTCCATTATTTGACAGATGTAGACTCAGTCTCTTTCATAGGCTTCCTGCCTACTTCCCAGGGCAGCCTGGCATGTAGCAGGTCCATCACTGCAGATGGAGCTGTGGTAGAACACACACAGCTGTGCACATCTGGCACACTCTTCCTGTGTGCATTTTTTTGCCAGAGACTGACAGCTGTTCTGATGGGAGGGAGAGGAAAAATAGTGATGGGAGCCGTTTACAAGGGACTGGTGAAAGCATTCACAGCTACACCTACCACAGAAGCAACCCTCAGCAAACGCCATTCAGGAGCAACAGGTTCCTATCAAATCTCAGTCTCAGTCATTTGCTTCTCTCTCTCCCTCCACCTCCAGCAAAAATGAAAAAGGAAACATCTTCAGTTCCCAGTAACACTAGCGATCTTCCTCAAGAGGTTCTTGCATGAACGGCAGAGGCATGGAGTGGGAAAAGTGCTAAAGACTTACAAGTAGCCATTAGCAGCAGGTCTCATGTGCACTCCAAATGGCCACCCTGGTACATGACTTCCCCGAGCAATTCCCTCAATTCCTGCTTCTGCAAGCAACCAGCATCCCAGTTAATGTCAAGACACCCCACAAACATCAAGGGTCCACGTGTGTGGTATCTACAGAGAGGCAGGGAGGAACTTCTGCATAGCAAAAGGCAGGAATACTTTGCCCTCCTCCCACCTACCTCTACCACACCCTGTTATCTGTCTCCACAAAGTGTCGGCCCCTGTTCTCCCCGAACAAGCGGAGCTTTGTCCGGTGTGTTTATTGCAGTCAACAGATTAAACCAAAGGAAACAAAGACACTCAAAGGCTTGGAGCGCTGACTCATGCAGAGGCCTTTCCAGGCCTTCTTCACTCGGCACGTCGCTTCGTCCCAGAAGAAAAATGACTAAGTCAAAATAAATAAATAAAAGTCAACAAATCTTCTGCTGTGGAGATGGTGAGTGATTTGGGAATAGAAAAACCTGTTAAAACAGCTCAGCATATTCCCAGCAAAAAATTCAGCATCACGTTCCTGAGCTGAGAGGGACAGTATGGAGAAAGGAAAAGAAATAAATAATAATTTCCCATACATGGGACAGAGACTTCCAGAAAGCTTCAGCTGGTGGCCACAAGGAGAGTGGTCTTTACTGTCATGGAGACTTTTTTAGCTGGTTAATCATGTAATATCGCCACTAGTCTTTCAAGGGACTTCTGTCCAGACTCTTTTAGCCACAGGAAGTTTGCTGTGATAAGGTGGCATCATTAATACACAGATTCTGCAACTGTGGGGAGCTGAGTGAGAAGCACAAACCTCCCATAAAACAAGCACTGAAATAGTGGGCCTGAGCCAGCACTTTGGATACAATCTCCCTGGACTATGACAACCCCTGGTACATGTTGCTTGGCTCAGATCTCTCTGTGTAATGTACCTCTCTGTATACTGAACCTTCGGTGTGCCCCTGAATTCAGCAGGTGTTTGAATATAGATAGGCTTGTGCCCATCATGGCTTATGTGCATCTACTGGGCTAGGCAAACTAGTTTTTAAGCAAGGAGGAATACAAATGGATTCTCTTTTCCCTGTGGAAATGTGGTGACCCACTTGCTACTTCATCAGCCATTGCTAGAAATAGCAAAATATCATGAGAGATGCTGTTCTCAGAATTTCTGACCCAGAAGAAACCAGAGAGGACTGACAGAGAATTCCCTGAGGGCACCTGTCCCACTGAGCTTATTGCGCAGCCCAGGGATTCAGATGAGAGATGAGCTTGAGCTCATCTGTATCTCTGCTTCCCCTCCCCATCTTGCTCGTTGAGAAGTAATCAGAGGCCCAGCAAAGCCTTTAATACCTGAATGAATATTACCAGGGGGGCCGCAAGCAGGTGAGCCTCCCTTTTCCTGCAGACTACAGATTTGTTCCCTGTTTTAAATCATGGATATTAGAGGGCTTTTCAGACCTAGGGGCTAGTCATGGAGTCATGAATAATATGTGCACTAACCCAACCTACACTCAGCATTTAGCCTCCTGTGTATACCAGCAGTCCCCAACCTGTAGCTCTTAGGCAACCCAGTGCCTGTGAGACCCTCCAATACTGCCCATGGACATGAGAAATTTAAACTGATCTTGACAGAGAGAACAAAGCATGATGGTGCCTTTGACATGTTACTTTCTCAGTACCGTCACCCATGAGCTACCAAATATTGGGAACCACCAACTTATACTCTAGTATGAGCCCAGGAGCCCTTTGGGTTTCCTTGCTGTGAGGAACCTGTGACTAGGATGGATGAAGGAAGTATAAGCAGAGCCCTATCCTGATGTGATCAGTGCAGCCACATGGGGCAAAAGTTAGAGCTCTGCAGTAACACAACCACACCACCTCTGATTCAGGAGCCAGCAGGCATAGCCAAACTAAACATGGTGCTGCTGTGGATCCTGCAGATGAACTCTTGTACAGGTGTAACCTGCACAAGGCAGACCCAGCCCTGGCAATACACAGGGTGCCAAGATTGCAGCTGTGAGAAGATGTACAAGATCCCACCCAGAGTGGGATCATGGTGCTACAGCTCCTGTGGCTTGAAAATCCCTTCTCCTACAAGTGACTCCATGACTTGTCTTGTTGGTGAGCACTCCAAGTTTCTTGCTGGCCCACTGCCAACTGTCTGTATGGGAACTTGGAATGGGATGTTTGAATCCAAGTGAGAGGCAGAGAACAACAACTGGCAGGTGGAAAATTGTGGCAGCAGATTGCAAGTTTTAGGGCACAAACTGGACAGAGGAACATTGGTCTGTGTTTTTAGGGGCACCTTGACCTAAAAGTTTATGAAATTCTTTTATTCTGATTCCTATAGCTCGCCCTTACTCAGTTTAGCAGAAGAACTTTTGAAAGCATGTGACCTTTTTGGAGTTACACCAATATTTGCTTGGGATACTTTGTGATATTATTGTTAGGCTGAACTCTGAGGCTTACTTCACTGTTTGATAACAGTGAGCATTTGACTTCATTGGAACTGCTTGAGTGATATACTTAGTACTTCCTGGACAGCAGAATCTGACCCAAAGGGAGGAACTTAGTTAATAAACCAAAAACAACGGGCAAAGCCTAACTTGTAGAGAAGCACTTTCCTCTCCAGAATCTGGCCCCATTAGAAAAATCATCTCTGACAGTCAGAGTAATAGGGTCTGACCTTCTGGGCCATGGGCCAGTGGTGCACATTGTTTTAAGACCATCAACTTTTGCTTGCTCCCTTCCCCCTACTGACTTTGGTAACAAAGTCTTTGCAACAGCACAGAGGGCAGAGTGTGTGCACAGATTAAAAGGGAAGGAGAATTCGGAAGTGGGCTCTTGATAGTCTTTTCTGGTCTCAGGACTCCTTGTTTGGATGCCAAGACAAACAAATAAATCATATTCAAAGGCATCTGCCCACAATAGCACTGAAGTCAAAAAAACATAAAAGAGGGGAGTTGAGATCAGGGGTCAGGATTCCTGTTAGACACAACGACTTTGCTCAATGCTTTCATTTCATTTTATTGCCTCTTCTGCTGCAGCTTGGACTAGAGTGATTATTTATTTTGCAGCCCCATTTTGCCGACAGAAATTTGCGATACGCTTTTGAAATTTCCTGGCACTGAATTTGTCAATTTCAGCTATCTGCTTTCAGTAACCCTTTCAGGCCTTTGCGGGGCGCCTACACCCTGTTAGCAATGTAGAACAAGGACAGAGCCACCACAGCTCCTGTTTGGAAAGCACCTTTCATCCAAGTGCTTTATAAGTCTATAGACAGAGGGGTGAATTTTCTCACCACTGGAATGCAACCACCTCTGAGATGGAAGTGGACAAGCTGTTAAAACCAACACTGTTTAGTTGTCTGGAACTCAAAGATAATAGGCATACAATGTCCAACTAAAACTACAAGGGAAATTTATCCTGCATATCTCTGTCTCAGAATTCAGTGAAGACAATGTACCAATACTCTTTTTCTAAAGAGTACTACCATGGATTTTTTAACAGCCACAAGGGATTAGGCCCCGTCTCATTCCACGTCCCCCACAGCACAGCTTCCTCTAGCACCAGACTGGAAGAATGGCACAGTACCAACTCAGAGGGAAAGCTACTATCTACTGAATTATTACAGCTTCCTGCAATGCATGAATATTCCTTAGAGGTCTCCCATCAAGGTTTGAGCCAACCCCACCCTGCTTAGTTTGTCAAATCAGACAAGGCCACATTCCCAGCTATTACAACAGACCATCTATGCTGAAGGGCCCCTGTAGAATGAAAAGCACATTTCTTCTGGTATATGTGGGACATAGCATAAGCCTGGCATGAGTGTGGATGGCATGGGAAGGACTGTTTTCTTTATTCAGCAGTTTTTTGCTCTGAGACAGTTGCCTCCATTTTGTTCTGTATGACACAGTTTGAACATGTCAGTTGGAGGAGAGGGCATGTGCTTCTCAGTGAGCATAAGAAGCATTTGGACATGAAGTTTGTAAGCCAAAGTAGCATTTTGGAAGGTCCTACTAGACAGGGACATTGTGTGACTGGCAGCTGGAGGTATGCATGGTACCTCTGGCCACCTGGGTTTAATGATCAGCAGAGAACTGCAGCGCTTCAGAACCAAACTCCTTATTTAAACATTGCTAGGACCATACTGCAAGGGGATAGGGAAATGATTACATTCAGTTAGGTCATTTCTCAAAGCGAAAGAGAGGCCAAAAATGCCTAATTGGGAACGGCCTTTAGCTGTTTATTTGCCAGAATTCAGACCCAAAAAAGCTTAATCTAAATAAAATTTTAAAAAGCAATGTGTGTGTGTGTGTGTGCGC
>NW_017729029.1:2766323-2793940 GCF_001723915.1 Gavialis gangeticus
TGTATATTTCCTTCCTTTCATGGCCTGGATTGTTTCTTAATGTTATTTTAATGTAGGTCTGTATGGTGTTTATATGGAGCTTAAGGTGATGGAAAACAAGCTGTGAGCCAGTTTAATGCTACATAGAGCTGGTCAAACTATTAAAAAGGAATAATATTCATTAACAATTCAGTCTCCTTCTGGGGCTTGTGAATTGTTTGTTATCTGACCCTGATTTTCTTCAAGTGGATCCATTAGTCATAAAGATATGCTGAATAGTTTGGACAAATATCCAGCCTCTGGGTTACTTGCGGGCTGTTGGCTGTGCTTATTTGTTATTCATGGTATGGGGCAGGATGCCTAAATTACACAGCTTTTTGGTGTCACCTGATTGGATAACTGGAACTTTTTAAATAGTACAGTAATGAATAAAGAATAACAAATAACTCACTTTCTAGCATGAATTTCTGGGCAAATTATTTCATGCAAAAATCTGTCAGACTTTTGGGGCTTGTGAACATTTTAATGAATCCCCAGTGATTGTCCCGTTACTCATAAATAACAAATAATACCATTCCATAAATCATTGCTAAACAAACTCAGCACTTTGGGTCACAAAAATATTGAGAAATCAGGGTTTTTTGCTCTTTTACTAGTTCCCGTGCTATCCCGGGGCTAGGGCTTTGGAAACATGCAGCCTTTTGGGTCCTCCCTGCTTCAACACCAACCTTTTATTCCAAGCTACAGCTCATCAGGGACAACTGTGAATTACAGGGAGATGGATATACAAAGCAAAAGGCAGCCCTGCTGAGTGCAGATAAAACTCCACTGAAGTTACACATTCTTCCTAACAAGACAAAGCCTAACACAGTCAATGAGCGGTCCAGGCCTAACACATCCAGTGAGGCCTGCTCCGCCTCATCTAGTACAGCAGGGTCCACTTTGGATTTTTATTACTGCTATTCACCAAAGGTGATGTCTACCCTTCTTCACCTTCCTCTGGGAATATTGCAGAGGGCAAAACTGCCTGCACAGCATCTTTAGATCACTCCCCATGCCCTTGAGGGAGAACCAGCTTCTGTCTGATTAGCTTCCTCTGAAGAACTCTGTGCCCCATGTGCACCACGATGCTCTGGGAGTTTGGTACAGACTGTGCTGATCCTCATTGTCAAGCTTGAGCATCCGGGGCTTTTGCACAAGATTGGAATCAACGTTTATGACACCAACAGAAATGCTGAACCTTCTCCCTCTGATGATGGTGATTCCTGAGAAGTTAGTGAGCATCATCTTGAGTAATGATGGAGCCTTTAGATCTGCATCAGGGACCTTAGTTTCCCATAAGAGAAGTGGACGGAGCCTGCTTTAGGTATAAACAATACAGCAATGAGTCCTGAATACCTTGTGCTTCTGCATGCCTCACAATGTTGCACTGATGTATCATGGGCTGATTCAGCATCTCTGTGAGATGTATGACCTAATTTGGCCTTTCCTCAGCAGGTGCTGGAAGTAAGCTTTTACTGCAAGCCTTGCACAATCGGCAAACCAAGCCTGGATTTCTCTGAGGGGCAGCTTGCTTGCCCTGAGAAGCACCTGATCTTCAGAGCATGTCAGTAGCTGGTAAAGAGATCAGTGCAGTCATGGGTGGAGAGACAGAACAGTGATGGGGATTTGGATGCAATTGGGGAAGAACTGAAGCCACAGGAGTGATGGGAGAGAAAAGAACAGTATCAGGAAATGAGGGAAAGACATGCGAAGGGGACAGATGCCGGTATAGTGAATTTTGTAAAACAGCTTAGCAGTGGTGAAAGGAACAAGCCTGAGGTGCTGTCTTCAATCTGGCACGATGCAGGCAGGCAGCAAATGTGCTTCCCTCACACCACACAGAACTGCTCTTCAACCCTGGCCTGTAGAAACTCTGCCACCCCACTTTGAAGCCAACACATAGGTCTACCAATGCACCTCTCTCTGCCATACAGTACTCCTTCCTCTACCAGTCCTGGGCCTCACTTGAGCAGAGACTGTCATTCCTGCTGAATTTCATGGTGGTTTTGTGATATACATAATAAGTCCCAAAATGATGCTCCTCATTTATTTTCACAGTGCCAGTTTGCTATTTAAAAACAGAGGAAGAAGACTGCAGAGGTGGCAGTCTGGTGCACACTTCCACTCATGCTCCCTCCTCCCCGCTCCTTTCCTCCGCTTAGTCTGCCTTTCCAATCCATTTGGTCACTCACCATGCACTGGAAACACTAATCCATTGGTGACTTCAGCTGTAATTGCTGCAGTCTGGCATCAATAAACTGAAACATTTATTGCATATTCTAAATCGAATGCAGATTATAACAACCCAAGCCAGTTTCTTAACATCTGTACCAGGAAACAGTGCATCTGCTCTAGTCATTGCTGTTCAGAAGGCTGGAGAATCCTCCATACCCCTGGGATCTTCTGGGGCACTTGATGTGCGTAACTACTCCCTGGCCCATGGCAGCATAACTAGGAGTGGGTGACAGAAGACAAACCATGGGCACCAATTTAGAAAGGGAAGAAGAATGACGGCTGCTGCCACTGCTAGCCTGGCCACCACAGCTCCCACTGCTGCCACTTGGCTCCCACAGCCAAGGGTATAGTATAGTAACTGCTTGTTTCACGTATGCTAACCTGGTCTGTACAGAAGTCCTTTGTTCTCTGCAACATCCCTATGCTGGATGTTTGAGTTTGTTCAGCCCCTGTCACACCTGGGCCTACTACTCTGGGGCTGGCATAAGCTTACTGCTGATCTCAAGTCAGCCTGTGCTCTTTGTTTAATGAAGAAGGATTTCCTTAATATCTGTAACGTTCAAGCCCTGCTGAAGAGTGGTGGGTTAAAGGTTGCTCTTTATCTTGGGATCAGCAGTAAAATTATTGAGCTGTTCACAATGTCTGGACCAGAGTCAGGAAATCTGATTTGCAATAACATAATGTTCCTTTAAGTAACATTTTTTAAAAGACATTATTGTAGCTTAAAAAGGGGCCACATTACAGGGTATATTTTCTTAATTTTTACGATTATTTTCTTGCCCACTGTTGTTTAACCCTTGGAAGGCTGAAACCAAACTAAGTGTCTTTGTTAAAGAAAATATCCTCCTTTGACAGCTTGTGTTAAGGATAGCCAAAGATGTCGACTGACCATACAGGTTTGTTATTGTAATGCAGCTTGGGACAGCAAAGACAGTGGCATTCATTTTATCTCCTGTAAGAGAACCTACATAGAATGAATTGAACAATCTTTGCAAGCAAGGTAGAAAAGTAACTTAAATGTTGTACCCTACCAGCCTTGGCAGTAATGATTTAAAAATAAAAAAAGACCAGTGAGGTAAAGCATGCACACAGAATAAATGCAATCTCCATTTAATGAACCCAACAAGATATAAATGGCAAATGTCTCATTTTCTCTTGATTTAAATAATGCATTTGAGAGGCACTTCACTGGCATTTCAAAAAAATAGGACTCATTGCACTTTGTCAGCTTCTATCAGTCACCAGCCACCTGGCACAATGTGCTGAATGTATTCTCCACCAGAAGCAATTGAAATGTGCATTGTGGGTAAGTTAGCCAAACTGTGTGTCTCGTTGTCACCGCCTACAGGCAGAGCTGGTATAGCAGCTGCTGTAAGTCATAAGGGGGTAGGCAGAAGGCAGTTGTTTGGCTGGGGGAGTTAGAGGAACGGGTGTCAAGTAGATAAGATGGATGGTGGCCAGGAGAAAAATGAATGCAGAACTATTGGGTTTCTCATGGACACCCACTTACTCTGCCACCGCTCCAGTGATTTTTGAGCTCCCCAGATCTGATTAGGCTCTCCATTACCGTCTGCCGCGCATTAACATGCCAGGAATCGTTTAACAGGGACCGGCTGGAATGCTTCTGTGAAATGAACAGTAAGAGCTTTTTGGTGTTTTTTTCCCCTTCTACATCCAGGGCATGTTATTACTATCAGAAATATCAGACGTTTCGACTCAAATTAAAGTCAGGTTAAATATCTCAAATGCAAAAATTCCACATGGTTCCAGATGTAAAGTGGTTCCTTAACTTCATATTGAAAAAAATAAATAAGAAACCTTTCAGACCTGTGACTGTTCCACAGTCAGGGGAGAGACGAAAAGCCCCACTGAATTTGAGAACTCTGAAGTTGTAATTTGGCTGGACTAATGCAAAGCATGACACACTGTATTGGAGTATAAATAGCATATTCGTGAAATGCGCAGTGGTAAATACATTGTAATGATAGTAACCAAAGCAGAAACACATGTGCACACATACGTCCACAAATCATACACAACATCATACACACACACCCCCTCCCTAACACATTCAGCAGGCACACCTAGACCCATACATATTGAGCAAATACATACACATACATACACAACTGCCCTATTCAAAACATGGACATCACTACTCAGATACATCATGGAGGCAATGCATTTCAAGACACTTGGCAAAAATGTGTTTAAAATGCAACCTACCTAGAAAACAGTCGGAGAACAACATAATCCAAAGAAGAGATGAGACTGCTTAGAAGGTCCCTCACATTCAACTTTATCTTCTCCGTTTGAATGCTTTTTCCTAGTGACACAAGTGTGATGGTCTCAACTGCAATCCTGTTTTAACCCTTTTTGTTGCTGACTCCCAGCTGTGCTGTACTATGCTGGCCTTGCTCATTGACTACCACATTCCACAGAAGTCAAAAGGAATGTTAATGTGCCCGACACACAACAGCAAAGCAGGTGGATTTTGCCAGGATGTACCTGGAATGCTTAACAGCCATCAAGCAGTTAATCACACTGCAAAACCATACCAGACAGTTCAGCATGCTTTCCATCAAGGTCTACAACTTGAATAACAAGTAGAGTACATGACACAAGCTTCCTAGACAGAGGGCTCAGTGGAGCTCTGGGCAAAATTACATAAGACTTCTTGGCACTAAGCCTTCCCATAATGCTTCTGACCAATGCAATCAGCCTTTGCATTCATAAGCACAGACTATGAAAGGCCATCTCTCAAGAGGTTCTATTTCATTGCATGGCCATGGTGGTAAGTCTCTCTTCCACAAACTGGAAGAAATACCAGGCTTGATCTCTAAAGGAAGGATATTACACTGCTTATGGAAGTATTAAACTCCATCAAAATGTGTGGCTTTGAGCAGCCCAAGTCATGCCAAATCCCATAAAAGTGGGCATGCCCTTGTGTCTTCTAGTCTGACCCTTCCGTGCACAGATGAGGCCCAGTCCCCAAAGTTCTGGTCTCGTTCCAAAAACGCTGCCAACATTTAGGGATATTTGCAGCCTGAGTTTAGAATTAGTTTCACCTCCATTCCCAAAATACAGATCAACAAGGTGACACTGGAAACCTGCCCTTCCAACCCACTCCAAGTGAAGACACTACCACATTCTTAGCAAGTTCAGGAGAATAAACTACAATGAACCATGTCCTACCACTGACCTTCCAATGGCAGCTCACTAACTAGGCGTGGCTACATAATGGGAAGAAATTCTCGGCGTCTCTGGATCCCAAGGGACTTTGAACTAACTACGGATAAGCTATAAGTTGCAACACCACCTCTCTCATCCACCTCCCAACTTACCACTCCCCTAATTGCTCATCAACTGTCTCATATGAAATTAAATCTGCACCGTGTTTCATTTCAAGGGCTTCTTCCCCTGAGCAAAGCAAAAATATAAAATTAGAGGCCCAATCCTGTTTCCAGGCATGCAGGTGTCAACCTGCAGCCACTGCACTGAAGACAGCAAAGTTACTCCGGGATGTGCACAGTGGTAACCAGGAGCAGAATATAGCCCTAGCAGCTTGATCTCTGCAGTGTGCCAGGGGGCTTGGGTTTTTTTTTCTCCTTCCTTCAATGAAGTTGTCTTAATAATGGAGATTAACAACTCTTTTAAAAGGGCAGCTAAATTGGTTTCAAGCGCTGCTGCTGTTCCACTCCCGAACAGGCTGCCTCAGCTACTTCTCTCCAACATAAAAAAAATAAAATAAACCGCTCTCTGAGAAGCACAGCCCAGCCCTGTAGCAGCTGCGGGTGGATTGCTAAGAGGCAGGGGACAGATTCAGGGGGGCCAGCGCTGGTATGTTCTATTTATTTGTTTGTGGGGATGGAAGGGTAGGGGTGTTTAATTCTCAAAGATGTCAAACAAAGTGCAACCTCTGGGTGATCTGCCAGCAAGCAATCCTAACAGCCATACAGCTCGGGAGGGACCTGATTAATAATGCTATTAAGGGCAGGACTCTTTGCCTTTACTTGCCTGCCTCAGGGACTGTGGGTTACTGCTGACGCCAGAACACCTTCCCTTCCCTTGTTTCAAATGTGTTAGGGAATCTCCAGGGGCCATCTTCCCCCCCACCACTGTACAAACATCACAAGTAAATAAATAAATACATGCTCCAGTAACAAGCAGCCCAGTACTTCTTTTTTTTTTTTTTAACTTATAACCTCCTTTCTTTAGTTAGCTACAGACTGTCTCAGCTTCCTTTCTTCCCCTCACCCAAGTGGAAAAACAGGGGATCTGGGTTAGAAGAGAGCTAGTAAGACCTCCAGGTGTGCAGAGGAAGGATCAGTGTTTCAGGGAACATACTGTTTTCTGCCTTTCAGGTGCCTGCTAGCCTGTATCCAGGCAGGAATCTCCTTTTCCCACTGTTACTAGTTTTGAGGGCTTATTCTAACTGGAGAGACCCTCAGAGCCTTTGTAGACTCTCTGGTTGTAGAAACTGAAAGGCTAACCCACCCACCCCCTGCTGCAACAGGGGAAATGCCAAAATCATTCATCTCTGGAGAAACTCAGTCCTGCCCCATGGCTGTTTCTGTTCTCCCATATTATCACCCTTCCTCCCACTTTACGTGACATGTCTGCGTCCTGTTGTTTTAAACCTTGCTGTTTGTCTCCCTTGTTGAACCGTGTCTCTGCTATTTCAATAAGTTGCCTGAGCTCAGCCATCTCTGCACTTTGGCTGCTATTGTTTGTGCAGATGATGTTAACTTCTCTCTCCCTTGCCCCCCTCCTTTGATTTACCTTCTGTCTATCTCCTCTAACATTAATCAGTGGATTAACTGCAGCTCTCTCTCCCTTTCTCCTAAATCCTTATCCTTCATCACTAATCTAGGAAACAAAACAGGCCAGGTAATTTTCCGTAGTAGCAGCCAAACTATTTGCTCTTCTATCAGCCAGCCTCTCCTACACCAGTTTCTGCATCTTTCTGCCCCATAATAGACTTAGCAGTCTGAAAACTGCCTATTCTTTTCAGCTGTCCCCCATTAGTGGCCAGACCCCATCTCTTACAAAACCCACTGCTCTCTGCAGCAGCCATGTCATGCTACACCCCTACTACAGGGGTGAGATACCCTCAGAAGGTTTGGAGGCCTCCTGAGTTCAGAGAAGTACCCAGATTTTCCAGAGCTTTTTGAAACTGCATCTGAAAACCTACATGATAGAACAGGAAATATGTTTTCTCATTAGCTTTCATCTACTGCTTGTGGTCACTGGAGGTTTTAGCAGTTCTGGTTCTGGGTAGAACCCATAAGCACATGCAAATGAAGCATCAAAACAGCACAAACTTTTCTGAGCTTGTAATGCATTGTGGACGGGCTCTTATTTTATTCAGATCAATCTACCTACTGTGGATTGGGGTGGCACAGGTGCTAGGGTGCATGGTTGACAGCCCAGAAGTTGTAAGCTTGAGGCCATAGCAGTAGTGCTCATGATGTGGCCTGTCAGATTCCAATGAACTGCAAATTCTGATAAATACCTTGTCACAAGGATATAGAAAAGGACAGTTTGCCCACTTCTCATGTGCACCTTTTTTGTTTCCCTGAATTGCTTTTAGATTCCTAGTCTGTGAAGTCATCTCATACAGATGAGCTACCATGTCAGGCTGGCTTTCCATTCTCCACATGAATTTATCACTACTCTCTGTCCTCCCCTTAGCTTCTCCTCCCAGAAGACTTATCACTGTCCTGTTAACTCAACCCTTTTTAAGGAAGAAATGTCTCTGCACAGAGACGCCTCCTCATGATGCATCTTCACTCTACGTACTCTTCAGTCTCCATTGAACTCCCTCCTTCCTTATGGCTTGCATTGTTTGCCCCAGCCCCCTGAATCACTTTCCAATATCTCACACTTGTGGGATGCCACTGAAACAATTCATCCTCCCTTTCAGAAGCGAGGGGAGGGAGTGGCTGATAATTACAGCATACCTTATATCTTAAGACCCTTCATTTTTCTGATATATTTATCAGCTCTCTGTGCTGACGGACAGCAAGATAAACTTTGTCAACCCTCCTAGAGATGGGTAACCAAACAGTAATCCAGCAATGATAAGACTCTCAGCCAGAAATAATAAAGGAGCCACTGTAGAACGGTGCCCAGATCCTGGTCCCAGGAAACACGGTCCACTCAGAACAGCAGTTCTGAAAGATACTTCTGGAGGAATTCCTCCTGCAAGGCCTCTCCGTAACTGAATACTCTGGACATTCGCGGCCTCTTCCTGAGGACGGCTAAGAATTTCCTGGGAATGTTGAGTCCAGCGGGTGATATAGCTGCTCAGCACCAGGCCCTGGGAAACATTCAGCTCTTTGGGAAACACCGTAGGAGGATTTTAACCAAAGCCATTTCTCAATCAACAAAATCCAGGCAACTCCTCTTTGAACAAGGGTTGCCAAAACTCTGTCTGAATCTTTCTGTTGCCTGCATGAAGTTTCCTGATGATTTTGGCCAGAGTCCTTCTATTTCTGAAGAGAGTTCATGATAAGACAGAGTGCAGAATCTACCTGAAAGTTGTTCTTAAGGAGCTCCAGACCCCCATCCCTCCCTGACAAGGGATAGTACAGTCCCATGCCGGATTGGTCACGTACAGGGCTTCCCCATCGGATAGAGATACAGATCAATGAGTCTGGCTGATGTTACGCTAGGTGCAGAGGTGAGGCATGAGACTGCTTGTGTGATTCTTACTCCCTTAACATCACAACTACAGCAGCTACACATAGTATCACACATCCTGCTTTCTCTTGAGGGGCAGGTACCTTTTGCTAACTTCTGAAAAACAACAGAGGAAAAGGGAATTTCATGGTCTCCCTTGTTTCCATCTTTTGCCCTCCATAGCAGCCTATTCTCTCCCTGCTGGACCTACTGTTGTGCACAGCATCCCTGTGCGAGACCCCTACAGCTCACCCATCCTAATCTAGATTATTTAATTCTCCATGACAGTCCACTCTTTCTCCGCTTATCATGGGCCTTGTTGACCATGCAGGACCAGATGTGGGGTGAAGCCGCAGGGCAAGAAGGCCACTCCAGGGAATAACAGTCTTCTTTATTATGTATGTACATGTGTATGTATTTCCATGATGGTAGTGCCTCAAAACCCCACCTGAGATTGGGACCCCACTGTGCTAGGCTCTGCATTTCCACATAAAGGCACAGCCTTGGCCCTGACTAGAAAACCTACTAGGTAGGCCAAGCACACATAAGGGAGGATGAAGCATAGATGAGCCAAGGCACAGACTGAGTACTAGTGAGTAGTGTGTAGTTAAACCTCTCCCCCAGCATCTTGCACAACTGTGCAACATTCTCTCTGGAACAAGCAGCCTCTAGTGCCAAGCACAGCAGCGTAATCATTCAGCGGGTCTCTGGGTCTGTGCGCAGTGCGAGTGGATGTTGACTGATCCTTAGGCCACCTGCCAGCATTGCATCAGCACCCGGAAAATGTGCTGCCTCTGTATTTATTTATTTTTTTGGAAGCTGAGCACCTACCTGCTTATGATCAGGCAGCCCGGGAATCCCACATGCTCTCCCATTACCACGGAATCAATCATAATGTCCAAGCCACAGAAAAGGAGAGTGAGGAGGGGTTGGGGGGAAGGGGTCGTCATGTGAAAAAGCGATTCCGGCAGCTCGTAGCTACGACCTGACTTTTCAGCTCAACTGCTCCTGCCAAGGCAGCATTTCCAAAGCTGCAGCTCCCTGATAAAACCTAATACCATCTCCCATAAATTGTATTAAATAAACAGCAGCCACAGATCAAGGTATATTCATCAAGGGCTTCCTCTTTTTTTATGAATGGCTGAAGACTCTGAGATGCTGTTTGCCAATTGTCTGTCAACAGAACCTGCATTTAAAATCAATTTGGTAATTACAACTCTGACTCGGAGCCACAAATCAAAAAAGGAAACTTCAGCCCTTCAGGATGTTTTGGACCATTAGGGAGCTGGTAATTATGCACCCCAGTCGGGCATTAATTTAAGAACAAGGTGGAAATGTTATGGCGTGAACTTGAGATGGAAAACCGACTGTAAGGCATTTCAAAGGTTAAGAGAGACACACTCAGTGTGTTTACAACCACCTAGCTTAGCATGGTTACAGTCTGGTAGGAAATCCCTGCTGGACTTGAAATTGCTATTGTTTTGGTTTATTTCTTCTTGCTAAAGAGGCCGCTGCCCCAGTGGAAGGGAATAAAGAAAAAATATATAGTCACTGTTTTTCCAGGATCTACAGTGTTTGAGCTGTGTTGTGCTAAGTCACACAGATATCAGGATGAAAAACAGCATATATGGTTGCCTATACACATGCGTGGGGGGAAGGAGGGAAGGGTTTTAATTAGAACAATTCCTAGACAGCCACTCTAACTAAAACAGCTCACCGTCACATGCATTAAGCCCCCACACATTTAAAAATGGCCACGGGGTGAGATTTAGATAAAGCATCACTGTGGTCATTTTAAAATGCGTGGAGGCTTAATAGTGGTGGTGAAGCAATGCTGGAGCATTCTGATTTGAATGTGAATGAGCACATGTATAGGCAACCTCTATGCTGAGGGACAGACAGATAGATTAATGGATAGAGTTAGCCAGGGGAAGTGTTTCTTTAATTTTTTGGCCTGGCTGAGTGAATTCCATTGAATTAGATCCCTGTAAAAACTATTCTCCTTGCTCTTGGGTTAGGACAATAAAAATTTAAAGATCCATGACTTAACTTATCATCCTTTCTTCAAGCCAGAGCAGAGCTGACCATTTGCCCGGGTAAATCAGTGCCTGTTGCCTACCATACCATCAGTTTATCTAGTCTGGCATTCTGCCTCCAAGCAATGCCTATACCAGAAAAGAGAACTGTCCCAGAATACACATGGTCAATTGTGCAGTTCTGCAATACGGGAAGCACAGGGAT
Organism: Gavialis gangeticus; assembly: GCF_001723915.1. Lineage (NCBI taxonomy): Eukaryota > Metazoa > Chordata > Crocodylia > Gavialidae > Gavialis > Gavialis gangeticus. The sequence goes on from NW_017729029.1 coordinate 2,777,505, forward strand.
TCCTTTCCAATACCCCTAATCAGTAATGCTAAATCCTGAAGCAGGAGTTGTAGCTCCACTTATAGTGCTGTCTTTTGCTTGCATACAGTAGCTGCAAATGTTATTAATGGTCATAAAATTCTCTGGTCCTCCAGAATATCCTGTTACACTAGTTGTCTCGATGGCCTCCTGCAGGTTGGTCCCGCAGTCCCATTTGTCTGGGCCCAGACCGCTCTTCAAAGTATCACATCTCCAACAGGAGTACCGCAAAGAATGTCGAACCCCGAATACCAGGAAAGGGCCTTTGAATTCTGAGGAAGGGGGAAACTTTTGCCTATCCTCCCCTGCTCCCGACCCGTTGTCTCTCTCAGGGATGGTCAGTGAGGCCAGGGTACCTCTGTTTATTAAGAGGCCTAAAAGAGGGAGAGTAAGAAGTGAGCTGTCCAAGTGCCCTGCTTGCTCCTCTTGAAAGTGTGATTGGGCGTGGGAAAGGTGATGCAGTAAACATGGCACCTTTTTACTTCCCACATTTCCACTATGTGTTTCTAAGCCCGAAGTGCCGACCTTGCCGATGAATGCACACTTACACTTCTGTAAGAGCTGAAAACTGCAAAACATCTCTTGGAGAACGAGGCTCGTTCCACCCTCCCTCAGCTGAGCCTCCAACTATGTGCTGCTTGCAGGTGCTTTATTGCAGATGATGAAACACCCCCTTGAATATTGCAGGCTGTTTCTCATGACTTGTTCACTGAGCAAAGCAGAATGGGAATCAGTGAGTGAGACTTGCCAGGGACAGGTTTACAGAGTCATCCTCCTGAACAATCAGCTGCCGCATGGGACAGTGTGGCATTCTTCCCTCCCTGTTCCTTTGTTGATATCCCAAACTCCAAAGCATTTTCTCACTTTCTGCAAAGGCCCAGTTGGTCTTGGCCACTGGACAGAGGAAAAGATACTAGGTAAAATCTGATGGTAAAGTAGGCAAATAAAAATGGGAAATGTCTCAGTAGGGCTTGAAATGAATCGCTTTGGAAATTTTAACCCCAATAATGGTTAATTGCCTACTCATCTGAGGCTCTTTGGGCTTTATTATGCTGGTGATTCAGGGACTGCAGTTGCTTCAGTAGCTTAGCCAACAAATAAGTGTATGTTTGGAAAGCAGGCAATACTTGTTCTGAGCTGCTAGCCCCCAGCACCAAAGACCTTGTCCTGTAAATAATGAAGTAGTGAACTAAGCATGTGCCTCATTGCAGTCTATTAGGTGGATGTGTACAGGCTGCTGGGTGGATGAAGATCTTTGATGACTCTGGAGCTTGTGAGATACAGTCACAGCTAATAGACTGATTAAATATAAACCTCATTCCAGAGAAGTGTGTGTTTATGAGAGAGAGAGAGAGACTCAGTCAGGTTTAAGCCACTGAATAAATAACTCGCCTTCTTCATTATATGAGGACAGGACTCTAGAGATGGTATTTCTATTTCACTGTGGTAATAGCTATGGCAAGCATGATTTTCACAAACCCTGTAGGGCTGGGCCTACAAACCTAGCAGGAGGTGTCCTGCTTTTCGGGGCCCAGCATTCCCTGGCTTTGAGAGTGTAACTGGCAATCGCTTTTGTCGGACTGCCAAGACAGGAAATTCTGACTGGGCTCATGTCAGGCCCTTGGGTCTATAGTACCTCTCCCAGTTGTAGTGGTATGCAGGACTTGATGGGGGAGGACAGCTGGTTGGATTCATCTTCTCTTCCTGGAGCAGAGATCACTGCTCCTGCATGGAGTTGGATTCATACCTCATTAGGACTCTGAAACAAAGCCGAACGAAATCACGGGGAACCTCTCTAGTCTTCTAATTGGTCTTTTAACAAGGTGCTAGGACCTGGCGTCAGTGTAAAACACAACAGGAAGGGACACTGCCCCCAAACAGAGCTAGATACCAGAAGAGAAGGCATGGCCCATCAGAAATGGATCTCTTCTTGTGACCAGAACATCTGGCCTCTTCAGTCCAACCTCCAGAAAGGGCATGGCACAGAGGTGAGGTCAAAGGGCAGAAGGCAAGACCTACTATCGTGGTCACTCAGTTTTCTTTACCTGAAGCCAGTGCAGGCCGTTCTAGATAATAATGTGTTTTGTCAAATCTGGATTTAAAGGAACCAAATCATGCAGACTGCAGGCTTCGCAGTGACAAGCTAATTTCTGCACCTCTCACCATCAGAAGATTTCTTTATAATTTTTTCTATTGTTTGATTTCACCTCTACCCGCTCTGTAATGTGTGAACCTTCCCAGTACTTCTAGTCCGTTATTATATCACCCTTTCCCCTTAGCTGTCACTTGGCCAGGTTAGACATATTTAGCTCCTCACATCTTTGCCTCTCAGTCAGTCCTTTATGGTGTGGTGGATGAACACCTCCTATTACTTCATCACTGCATAACAACAGGCTGCCCACATGAAAGACATGACCTTAAGGATCATATTCACTGTAGGGTCTACAAGGGACTTGTTCTGGGTAGTTACATATTAATTGCATGGTGGCTGCACTTTGTGCACGAATTACAGCAGACAGGGCCTGTAGAAGTAGATGCTGTAGACTAGCGGCATTCACCTAGCGTAGGTAGCATTATCACAGACCTGAATGAGCACTCAGGCTCCTGAAGTCTTTTGCTGCCCTGCTCACTTCACACACAAAGCACTAGCCATTGAAAAGCTGCCCCGAGCAAAAGCTCTGCCCATCGGTTCTCCTCACTTAAATGTCATTTCAAAAAATACCATGCATTTCACATTAAAAGAACATGAGTTATTTTCTATCACGGACATGTCAACACTTGGCATTTCCTGTTACTTTCCCCGAGTCCCCCCAGACACAACCCAAAATACATATAAATATATATTGGAAATGGAGATGTCGTCTTTATTACAAGCCTTGCCCTGGATGGCAATTTCTGCATTTGCTTTAAATACATCCATTTAAAGTGACAGGCTGAAACCCGCTCAAGTCTATATCAAGGAGGTGAAAGGGGGTGATTTTCCCCCCTCTCTTTCTTTTTCTTTTAGTCTTCTGTATGAATAAGATCACAAACGGGGCTTAAAAGAACTTCAGAAATGACAAAAATACAACAGCTGATGGGAGGGGCCATAGCCAGGAGAGGATGCAGGATTTGGGGGGAAATCAGGGCATGGGCTTGGGCAGCAGGATTGTCTCCTGGTTTTCTGAGACGCCTGGAGGCAGGGTGGGGGGAAGAAATAGGATATTAAAATATTCAATCAGAAGTTACTGACAAACTGTCAGGTTTATGGACTGCATGCAGAACAAAGGTTTGCATTTGCAAATCAATAAAAATAAAAGTGGAGGGAAGAGGCATGAATATTTTAACATAAATCTACATAAAACCTCACCCTGAAAATGTCTGTGAATGTGTCATCTTCCTACTGGACTCCTGTCACTGATGCCAAAGCAAGTGGCTGAGCTGGAGAAAAGCTGGATTCCACCCTTCAGTTAGGGAGAGCTAAAGCCAACAAGCATGGCAGACTGGGGCAGGGCAGAGCATTGTCCCCAGGTTTTGTCTGTACCACTCGAACTGCCTCAGGGGCTGTGTCCAGAAGAGAGGGGTGTGCGCTTGCAGTGGCGCAAGTAGTAGTGGCACAAATCTGTGCTGTTTTGTGCCGCAGAGCATGCCCTTGTACGTCCCATTGTTGCAGGCCATGCCCAGCTCCTCCTGGCCTCCATGTGCTGCAGGGTGAGACCCCAGGGGGCTGGCTGGGGCACAGGATGCCTCAGCACAAGGATAGCCAGCAGGCAGCCCCTGCACTGAAGCACTCTGGGCCCCAGCCAGCTGGGGAGCCTCAAGATGAGGGAGTAGGCAGCCTCAGGCTAGTGTTGCACTATCTCCATGTACCTCAGCATGGGGGCTTCACAATGTGTGGAGACGTCTCCATGTTTGTCCTGGTGCACAGTATTTTTGCATGCTTTCTGCCACCTTTTTGCCAGGTTTTTTTTTTTCCCCCAGGAAATCCCAGTAGCAAATTTTGTCCCCACGCTGCAAATTAGCAGTGCCACACAAGTTTTAACATGCAACACGTGCAGTTTGATGTGCCACAAAGAGGTCTGTGGTGCCACAAACTGCATGTACCTGCATGTTTTGATGTGCCCAGGGACTGCAGAAGTCAGAGCAGGGAAATGAAAGCTGGGTGTGCAGTCAGTAAAGGGTTCAAGAAGAACTATTTAGTGCAAGGATACTCGGGGCTCATTTCATGGAAATCCTCATTTTAGATTCTGGGGAGCTCACTGGATTAAAGGGCCAGCTGAGCTCCCTCTAAAGGAGGGGAAGAGGATATTACACCCTGTGCAGGGACAACTCCCATAATAACAGAAGCAGATCTTTTCTTGTGCATAATGGACTAATTGCTGCATAGCACAAATACATTGGAACACCACAAAATAACCCTACTCCTCTCACCAACATGAGTTAGAAACTATTCCCTCTCATGTGGGAGGGAAATACATATGCAAATAGGACAATTTGGGGCTGCGTTTCTCCATTGTCACCATCTGAATTCTAAATGTCTGCACTGCAATGTGTGGTATCAGAAACAAGGGAAATGATGTGAGGAAAACAATCTGCCTTTTTCCATGGGAAGTTTCCAAACTAGTCATCATCATCATCCTCATCCTACTGAACACTTGGCTATACTTAATCTCTTCAAAGCACTGTATCAATAACTAGTAAGAAAGATCAAGAAATTGAATATGAAGCCCTGGGGTAAAAATCTGATATTTGAAATGATGTTTTCATTCTGTATCAAGATAAAAATTTGAAATGTGGAAATATTGCATGGACCTATTTCCTATGCCAAGCATGTTCTTTGGAGCCATTGGAACTACCTTAGCGAAACATGCTGTTTCCATGTGGAAATTATAACTAACACTCCACTTCTAGTTCAAATTGTTTCGCTCAGTGTTATTTAAGTCCATGCATTCCTGGGAAACATTTCAATTCCAAGCAAACAAGCATTTTCTGACCAAAAGAAAACCCCATTCCATCAAAAAAAATTTCCATCAGTTAACTACTTAATCGTTCCAACTTGGCTGAATTATTATCCCTATTTTGCAGAGGGGAAAACTAAAGCAGAAAAGTTTGTCCTCCCCTTCCCCTCCAGGTGAGCAATTAAAATTGTATGTAGACAGTGACTCAAAGCAGAAGAGTTTTCATAGTGAGGACTGGGATTCAATTTTAGGGGCCTCTGGATTTATGCACTCCTATTATATAATGCTGTTTCCCTACCAGACTCTGGAAAGGGATGTCACTCATTACCAGCATATAAACTGAAAGTGGAGATAGGAGACTCCAGCCTGAGGCAGACTTGTGCCCCTGAAGCACCATGGAATGATTTTGCGATGGCAATGATGTTTGCACTGACCTAGAGAGGTCACAGGGGGCTGTTCTGAATGGTTGGATGTGCCCAATCCATATCAGCCACCATCTACTTAACCAGGGGGAGCATTTTTATCTGATGCACTCTGCATGCAATCTGCTTTGTACCATCAGGTCTGCAGTTTCTCTTGGGCAACAGCCACAACAGGGAATCACCTGCTACAGGGCTCACTACCTTAGTGGTGCTGAAAGCAGGAATCAAATTCCAGCTATCGCCCTCCTCCCCAACACACATACACCTTCCCGTCCTCTCCCACATTCTGCCTGCCATACATTGGTGAGGAGGGCATGGATCTGATGCCTCTGTTCATCCCTGGTTGCCATTCCTTCTGTGTGGCAGGGTGCGCATGAAAGGAGCCTGCCTGCTTGGCTGAGCTGGCTAAGTGAAGGATAAGTTGGCAGGTCACTGAAGCCCAGACCTCCAGTGATGAGTCTCATTACACATACAGATGAGGTAATGCTCCATTCACTGCCGTACCTCCTGCATTCCCAGCTAATTAATTGCTTTTTCTCTCCCTCTTTTTCTGCCTTAATTGGGACAAAGACATCTGGCAGAGATTTGTTCATGCAGGCCTCAGTCTTTAACTTATAGACACATTTTTGCTTATTAGGGGATTTAATAAGAAAAATCCCCCAAGGATGGAATCCACTAACAAATCAGTGTCTCTCAAAAGCTGTTAAACCATAGCATCCGTGAGCCATGGCTACAGCATGTGCCAGGCCTGGAAGCCAGTACCCTTTTCTGAGTTTGACCTGCACACACGACTGCCATGCTCCCATCAGAACTGAAAAGTCAGAAAACAGCCAGCTTGTGAGAAGGCAATTTGGGATGTACCCAGAGAGGAACTGGAGGAGACTGGCAGCACTAAGAGAGGCTGTACTGTAGACTGAGACGGGAGGCAGCACAAGGGCAGATATCTGCACTCACTCTGACTCCACCTTTTTGCAGGGTATGCAGCACAGTGAATACAGGTGGGATACTCAAGATACTGTGGTGGCCTTGCCTGGCTTTACCTGGCTCTCCAGGCTCAGGAGCCTGCAAATGCGATTGGTGGGGCAAAGCCCACCAATCAGAGACAGGCAGGGGTTAGGCCACGAGGAGAGTCCACTCCCCTTCTACTCCAAAGCGGGGGGTGGGCAGGAGTGGACTTAATTGGGAACTGTAGTTGCAGCCCCCTGATTGGTTCATTTTCAACCTGGGGGTGGGCCCCCAGAAGGGGATATAAGCAGCTGCATGCTGAGCAGGTGGCACAGTCGGTGACAGACAAAGAAGGAAGAGGCCCCGGGGCCAAGAAAAGCTGGGCGAGCTGCCCAGCGGGTGTATCCAGCTGCCCAGAAGAGCCTGAAAGATTCCACCGCTGGACGGAAGTGGTGGGCAGTGCGGGTGATGCTGCACAGAAGGTCTGCAAGGGACTGGGACCCTGGGAGCTGCAGTGAGACAGCTCGGGTCTCCAACTACAGCGTAAAGCTGGGCATGGGAGCCAGTGCTACCACAGGGTGAGACACCAGCAGCATCTGCGGGCAGTCTGCGATCGCAGCTGGCTGCTGCCAATGCTGCCAGCAGCACCTGCAGGTGGTCACTGACCACTGATAGGTGCTCGACAACCTCTCCCCCCATTCCCGCCACCAACAGTGCTGTGGCTGCCTGCGAGAGCTCCCTGCTTGCCGCTGCCACACTCCTGCCGCCAACAGTGCCACCGCTGCCTGTGGGAGCTCTCCGTGCCCTCTCCCCCTCCCCCCAGCCTCCGGGGGCACATGGCATTCATGCATTTATTAAATTTATACCTGGTTAAGACATCACTTTCTGTTCCTCCTCTATTGAGACACGATAGGTGGGAGGGAACTGTGAGTAGACTGCAGTTTCCACCCCCAGCACGTGTGCCCTGCTGGCTTTCCCCTTCTATTGGTGAGGGGGGATGCTCACTTCGGAGACACCCAGGTAACAATACAAATTCTCTTTTTGCCCGTATAACACAGACACACACACTCCCTTCAATTTATGCTGTCCTGTACACATGCTTGTACCAAAGCAGACTTGTGTCTCCAGCTCCTACTCACAGGAACGCTATTTTCCAGAGTGGAGCATACAGCACTTCAAGGAACCAGGCACAGGGGGCAGTTCAGCCTCCATCTTTATTAGCCTGGACAAAGCTTCCTTGAATACATTCAGGGTAGTGTTTCCATGCAGAGCTACACTGGATCTGCAAGCAGAGGAAAGAAAAGAAATCCCACAGAATTTGCTCTAACATCTCCCATCCTAGTTTCCTCAGCAGATGCTTAGATGCCCCAAATGGTGAGATCCAGGCGTGGTGGTCTCACAGTTTTTCCTCAGGCAATACCACAATGTGACTCTACCGTAAAAACTCTGGAGTCTATGCAGCATTGTTGTGGCTGAGGTTTGTGGCTGGCAAAGCCAGACTGTGTCTATACCTTCCAGGACGCTAGCAGCTGTGAGAGGGTTGCTCTCTGCTTGAACCCAAGAGACAAAAGGACAATACTTCCAGGTTCTCCCCAATAAGGAAGCACAAAAAACCCTGAAAAAGTACAGAGCAGGAGAGTATTTCACTAAGAAGGAGGATTCTTAGCTGTCTAGTCTTTTGTTTGCTTGTGTTAATGATACCCGAAATGGGACTGAAATGGTTTGTTTTAGGTGAAACAAAAAGTACCGCTCAATCCCCAGGACATGGCCCTTTTTATTATTATTATTCGGTTTCAGCAGGAAATAAACTAAAAACTCTTCATTTTAGTTCGAAAACAAATCTTTTTTTTTTTTTTTATTTCACGACTCACACAACCCTAACAAGATACCAGTGAGCTGAGCTGCTGGGAGACCTGCAAGAATGGATGGGTTTAGATGTGGCTTCCCTGCTATCACTCCACCACTGTTTGCATTTCTATAATCCGCAGCCCCATAGCATCCTGGTGTTATCGCTTCACTTACAATGGAGCCAACAATGGTCCCTGGGGAAAAGCCAAGCTTTGAGCTGTCTCCTCCGTCTCCTTTCCTTTTAATTAAGTGGTTTATGTAGAGAGAATGGCCTCTATAAACATCAGAGAAAGGCTTCACTATAGGGAGGGCCCAGCAGGAAGAGACAAGAGCATTTTACAGCTGGACATGTATAACAGGACCTCTAAATGGGAATATAAGCCAATTAGTGGTGTATTTCCTCACTCATTTAATAGCTAAGAATCCATCTTCTGGGTTAAAAGCCCTGCACCCCCACTCTTTCTGTTTTTCAAGGGGGTTATGTTTTCCCATTGATAATGACCCAGCAATCACCTCTCCTGTCCATTAGCCCAGTGGACAGGGCATTCACTCAAGATGTGGGAGACCTAAGTGCAATTCCTCACTCTGCCCAAGGAATTTTGAACCCATACCATACATCGCCCCAAGTGGGTGCCCCTGCATCTCTCTGACAACTCAGTTGCTGGTTACAGGGGGGCACCATCATCAGTGTGGCTGGCTTTGCAAACGGAGTTCCAGTTTCCACACACGCACCCCCTGTGAAACTATTCAGCAAATCTGCAAACACTTTCAAGAGGACCCAAACCCACATTTGTTCAGGAATAGACTACTCACCAAGAAAAAACTGCAAAGCTCTACTTCCCATCTCACCAGCAACGGTCTCCCTCCCTCTTGTCTCCTTCTTCCATCTCTATCTACCATCTGCCAAGCTGTCTCCCTTCATGGAATAACTTCCTAGTTCCCTCATGCCAGGCTATAGCTTCACCCATTTTAATCTCTCCTGAAGATCCACTTCTTTTGTGGCACTCCCAAGCCCCATCAGTCAACTTCTCTCTCTCCTGCACTGGTTACTGAAGGGGGAGTGAAAGACAGGAATGAATGCAGATTCCCCCCACAGACCCCAAACCACTGAAAGCAAATCCTTCCTCTGGGAGTCCCAGAGCATCTTGAGTTATCTGGGTCTGCTATTCAGATTAAGACAAAAAGCCTTTATACTACAGGGACAGTCGTACTTGTATGTTGTCATTGTGGGCACTTTAATAATCCTAATAGCTGCTCTTCTTCCTAAATAGTACACTTCAGTACTGAAAATGTGTGATTAATTGGTAGCAAATCACTTATCAGACAACTTTAACCTCTCTTCCCATTCATGAATTGCACATGAGTTATTTATGATTTTCTTGACTTTAATTGTTATTCTAAATTATTCATCAAATAATTTCAATAACTGGTTCTTGAGCCAGATGACATTTTAAATGAGCTGTTTCCATGAGCATTCCTGCCTGTGGCCTTGTTGGCTAGAGTATCCATGGCAAGTGAATGCAGAAGTGACGCAAAACACCAGGGAAGCAAACTGGAGGCAAAGTTCATTGTGGGGGGTGTTTTCTTGAAGGATATTTGCCCAGCTCTGTATAGCATTTACACAGGGCTTTGTGCTTTTGAATGCTGTCTAATAAATCCTCACAGCAGTCTTGTGGAGCAGTGAGCATCAAGCCTGGTTTCACATTTAGAGAAGCTGAGGAAGTGGAGTAACATGACTTACCTCAGCTCAAAACAGGAGTTAGTGAACTTGCTTTAACATTCAGGGCTTCTCGATTCCCAAGCAAATGCGTAAACCACTGGACCACACCTCTCTGCAAGAGCTCCCAAACAAACCACCCTCCCCACACACTGCTCCCTTCCACTCGCACACACAACCGCGTACAGAACCTGCGTATCCTAACAGCTGTTTCGCGTCTCATGCAGGTTCTTACCATGCGAATTCAAGACAGCCTGGCTCTGTCACAGTAGGTTAGTGGAGAAAGTGGTACCCACACCACAGGGAGGTCACAGGGGACAGTTCAAACCACTTCTGAGCAAAGAATCCAGGGAGGCTTTACACACAGCACAATTAGAGAGAACGCTGCACTTTTTTTCCCAGCCCAGCCCAGATCTCCAAGCCAAATGCGGAGACGTCCTCAAATGCGGAGACATCCTCCGCTCAAGCAAAAGGCCAGCCTCCAGTCACTCAGCAGGGCATGGCTGCGTCCATAAAGCTGTGCTACTGCAATTTATTCCTTCCTTGCCCAGGCCCTGAGGGGCTATTTGATTCTGCCATTCAAAGGGGGACGTGTTCTTGTGTGCGCACAGGAACACTGGCAATTACCTTCCACGGTGATACCCACCAGAGAAATCTTCTGATGGTCTTTTTCCAAATGCAGCTAATGTTGAGGTTGGATCTTCATCTGGCCTGCTAGTGGCTTGCATTTTGTAAAGCTTTGCCTGTCTTATTTAGACTCTAGAGGACATGTTTTCCTGAATATTTCATGCGCTGCAAAGCATCCTAATAGCATTAAGTAAATGGCAGTGTCGACTTCTATCCAGATCGGGCACTGGCCTGGGAGGCAGGAGGCCTGGAATCTATTCCTTTTGCTGCTGGTGGAATGGCACTTCGCCTTTCAGTGACACTGTTACCCTTTGTCAGTCTTGTCTATTTAGACAGATGAATGCTCTGGGGAATGGAGTCTCTCTCACTACATGTGTATACAGTGCCCAGGATAACAGGGGCCTGATACCAAGCGAAACCTTTAACTCCTACAACACTAACAATATTACTACTAGTGGTAACAATAATGGCATATTCCCCTGAAAAAATGTAGGAAACAGGGCAATGACCACAGTTTCTGATGTGCAGCAGTGAATCACTGAGGGCAGGGGAGAGAGGAACTTTTTGCTCCAGTGTTCCCATGGCCAATAGGTACACAAACAGCAACAGAAAGCATAGCTTTCAGCAGAGGGTGTGGGGGGGACTCTTTCTAGTCCAGCACCCCAGCCCACCTCTTCTGACACATCCTTAACTTTACTTGCATCTCCATTACTGAGTTATGCCCTAGTTCATACCATGGGAATTCATTCAGGGAAGTCTTATGGCCTGTTTTATGCAAAAAGTCAGACTAGATGATTTTAAGTCTGTGTGAATGAGTCCCTTCTGATTCACCTCTGGCCTGATGTACAACGCCACTTTATTCTAACCCAGGGACCCTCGTACAGATTGGACTCGGCACTGTAGTCCTTGCTGGTGGCACTCCTGGCTTTGTCAGTCCTAGGGCTTCTCCTACTTGCCTGCTAATGAGGCAAACTTTTACCACAGGGTCAGTACTAAGGAGCATTGTACCTATTATTCAGAGAGAAAGCCAGTGGCCCCCTTTCTGGGACATCTCAAGGTCATTTTAATAACTTTTGGCAGCAGCAGAAGGTTGGCCACCATAGTCCCTTTGCTTTCGCTGTGGCAGATTATGGTGTTATGACATATGTTGTATCAGGGTTGGCTGTGTCATGTTGCTAATAAGTTAAACAGTGGATTTGTATATCATGGTTTGGATAGGTGTGATTCTGCCACAGGCAGGAGGCTGGACTAGGTGATCTCTGGACTGCAGGTCCTTCCAGCCCTACTTCTCTGTGAGTTTATGTAACACTTCCTCAGTTACACATCCCCAGAAGGAGCTGGCACACACAGGAATAGCACCAGCCCTGGACCAGGTTTGAGACCTTTGATACACATGATGGTGTGTGTGTACCTGCACATGCCTGCATCTGTGCATGCGTGTAGGTGTGATTTAGCATGGAGCACAACACTAATGCAGACAAGGTAGGAACTTCAGCAGGAGCCAGCATGCTGACCTTGTCTGCTCCTGAGATAATATATCTCGGAGACCCAGTTCAGGTTTCCTGGCTCTGGCGCTGCTACTTAAAATTTACGGTTTGAGAAAGTCCGCACAGCCCAAATCCCTCGACCTATTGCCTCTTCAACCTTGTGTTTATCGAGATATAAGTTCCTCCTCCTCCCACCCTTTGTTTTCTGCTCTTTACAGTCTCAGAGGCCTGACTCTGGTGCTGACAAAGCCAACATGCAGGTTTCAGCTCTTGTGAAAGTGGCAGGATGCCTCTCCACTTCCCTTTCCCAGCCCGCCTCCCCGCCACGCTGTGCCTTCTTTTCCTGCTCCTTGAAAGGGGAGGAGGGTGCTGACATTTCGCTGTTTGCCCATCCAACACCTTTGCCACTGTCTCTCTCCTCTCCTCCCATATTTGCACATGTTGTCTTCTGAGAAGGGGTGACCTGGCTGTTTGTACATTTCAAGTTGCCACGGCGACAGGAAATTGACAGTGACCCTGGGGATGGGAGCTGGGCTTGTATCCTGTGTCGGTCACCTGAAAAGCACATTGCTGATCAATTTCAAAGGCCTTCCCAGGCTGTCAGCCTTAATTATGAGGCACAGAGGTCTGAGACAGAGACAGACAGTCAGAGCATCCCCCATGACCCAAGCTTTGGTGGGAGGGAGTGTGTTGGGGGGGAGTGGGGGAAAGGGGAGGAATGAGGATGCAGGTTTATTTGTGTCGATTATTATTACTGGGGAAAAGTCTGGGTAGAATTATTTTTAAGCATGGGTTTTTGACACCTGCAGAACAAAAAGAACCACCGGCAGCAATGTGGATCCTCTAGGCCAGGGGTATCAAACATGTGGCTCCTAGAGCTGTGTCATCTGCTCCACAGGAGCTTGGGGTGGGGTTAGTGGGAAACGGGCCTGTCACCAAAACCTGGGGTACAGAGCCCTATTGGAAACGTGTGTTGGGGGGGGGGGATAAGGACAACTGCTTTAATCCCTGCAGCTCTCTGCTGCCACTGTCATTGGGTCCATAGATCTGGCCCACAAGGAGCCCCTCTGGATCTGGCCTGAGGGGCCAGGTGAGTTTGACACCCCTGTTCTAGGCTAAAACAGCAAGAGATAGGGTAGAGCAGCAGAGCTGCCTGTGGTACTCTGAGCTTGGATGGGAGTCAAGGAAGGATGTCCAGGCCCAGGGCACTAAGGTGGAAAAGATGAAGAACAAGGAGTGAAGAAACTCTGGTGATTTTCAAATGAAACTCACAGAAATGCAGGATTTGAAGTGTACAGACAGCAGTGCAGAAACATGGTCTAACTATTGCTTATGTCATTGTTATACATCTCTGCTTGTGTTTCGTGATGTTCCCTAAGTACCATAGTGCTCTGTTGTCCCTATGACAAGATTAGACAGCCAACATTAAAAAACCAAATTGGAAAAAAATATAACAGACCCCAAATTTGGCCTTTAATTCTCTGCCCCTCTGGAAAATGTTGTGCTGCAGAGAAAGTACCAAAGTATCACCAAAGAAACATCTTTTATGGTATCCCCAGCTCAGCCAAATCCAGAGAGCACTGGATATCTTGCAGGAGAGGACTAGTTTAGGAGATGCCAAGACAATTATTCTTGCCTTAAATCAGCCTGGCAAACTTTTAGAAGTTTCCCGACTGCCTGTTTAGGTATTGCTAGATCAAAACCTCAGTTGAATAAATAACTAAATAAATAACCAATGAACTAACCAGCTATTATAAAGGGCATGACATGTTTCTTTTCATGCTGAAGCAAAAAATGGACAAGATACATAACAACAAGCCTAAAAAGGAAGATACTTCCTTTATCTCTGATATTTATTCCCCAGTTGGACTCACAAAAGCCCTCCATAGAGACAACACTCCAGATCTCTCCCTGCCAGTTATTAAAATCTGATAAAATTCCTCTGCAGTTAATTCCATGAAAAGAAAGCTGCAGATAGATGTACAAAAGACTGCCTCTCATGGCTTGCTCACATCTGCTTATTGATTTCTTTCTAACATGTAGATCAGCTGCACAACTAGGAAACTGCTTTTCAAAGTGGTATAGAAAGATTTGTAACAGCAAATGGGATGGTTCCACCTTTGTAACCTACTCCAGAAAATACAGGATGGCAGGTTCTCACTTTCACAGAGAGACGCATCACCCCATCTCTTAGAACTCCTGCCATCTGCCCACAGGCCAGTGATGTTAGGTTATGAAATTTCCTCTTCTGAAACATCTGTCACAGACTGCCCCACCCTCTATCAAATGTGTTTTAATGAATTGTATTCCATCTATGACTTTAAGAATCGTCAGCCTCAGCACAGGACTTAAAACATATGCCCTTCACATTGCCCCCTTACTCTTCACGCACGTAAAACATTCTCTCCCCCCACCCTCCCCTTCAGACACATAATCACCTCCGTCTTTTCTCCCCAGCACACTCTGCTCCCATGCACATTCACACACAGAATTTTAATACAGGCTTTCTAAGTATTTTTACTATTTTATTTAGCTTTTAGCATTTGTGTTTTATGACGTTTGAATAATTGCTGCTTATTTATGATGGATTGTGTTTGTAATTTCAGCGTCTGGGTAGCACCGCATGCACTTCGGTTTGAAAGGAGGCACTTTATGCATTCAATTAAACCTCTTTCTATTATGGTGTTATTATTATGATTCAGTGTCATGCTATACATTTCTGAAGGCAACACATATTCCCCCTCTTAGGGAATTTATATACATGTTCCAGGAGCGGGGGGGGGGGGGCATTTTAATTAGACCGGCTCTGAGAGCTGGTCTAATTAAAGCCCCCAGAGTGTCTTGTGTATCAGTGTCCCTGCACTTAAAAATGGCGGCAGGGGTGCTTTAACTAAAGCTTGTTTGCTGAGTTTTAGTTAAAGCACCCCTGCCGCCATTTTTAAGCACGTGAACACTGATACATGAGATACTGGAGTCTGCTGAAGCGCGGTAATTGCCATGCTCCAGCAGACTCGATTAATTAAGCACACTCTAATTACAGAGCATTGGAGCAGCCTTGCTGCTTGTGTACAGGTGTCCTTAGACTATGGATGGGGAGGAGGTGGAGGTTATTTAAGCTCATACGTCATGGGCAAGTGGGGAAACAGGCAAACCTCTTAACCCATCTTACCATAAACCAAAATCTTGTCATGGCCAAGAGCCATAGGAAAGAAATGTTTTTAGATAAGCAAGCTCCAGGGTCCAGTACCTTTGCATAGTACCCCTGCTCAAAGAATAGCTTGTCAATAAATGACTTCTTAGAATAAATAGTAAGAAAGACCTGGTGAAAATCAAAAATAACAAAGGAACAGATAAATCAAACCACACTTTTTCTCTGTAACTACTGCTCTTTCTTCAGGACCTGCATTTAAACTGCCTGGGAGCAGCTGCATGTGGCTGGTGAACTACAGTTTAGCCACATTTGCCATATAACAGAACAAAAACTTGGCCCTGTCTTTTAATATGTGGTGTTTTGTCCAGCATGGGATGTTCCAGTTCTTCATGTGGCATTACCAGCTCTGCCAAAATAAGGCAATGCTTCAGAGAAAAAACATACTGGAGACTTGACAGTGGCTGGAGCCCGGAAAGCAAAACCCCTTCCAGAAACCCCTCTTCTCTTTCTTCCGTATCACTCCAGCCACATTTTTTCCAACAGGGACATGTTGTTGGGCACCATCAATTGCACTTTGGGAGCCCAAGAATAACTCCTCCATGCAAACACCAGACATTAACCAGCTGCAATCTCCTTCTGATTGTTAAACCAGCATCCAGGCCAGACAGTTCCAGGGGTGTTTGAGAAAGGAGGAACTGAGAGTTGAGTCTTTCAGGAACCCAGTGAAAAATCACACTTACCATTGAGCTGGGGCAGCAACTGTGCTTCCACTCAAGAGAAGCCAAAGCACCAGGCATCTGTTTACTGGCACAGCCTGCCTGTTAAAGTCACTCATCTTAAGATTGCCCACTGACAAGGACTGTGTAAAAACCAATAAAAACAGATTGCTGTAAAAATTTCAGAGCTGGAAAGGGGAGAAAAACATATGGGGAGCATTTTGGAAAAAAGAAAACAACAACACCAAAAAAAAAAAAAGAAAAATCCCACCCGTGGGCAGAGTTCTGCATATGGGACATGGATGGGAGCATGTGGAGTGAGGGCTGCAGACAGGAGCTGAGCAACAGATGGGTGCTGTGCATAGAGGCGGGGGAGGCTTTGGCAGAGGTGGTTGGCATATGGGTGCCCAAATGGAGCTGCAAAGGCAAGAACCAAGTGGCAGCCTAGGGAAGCAGGAGCCCCGGGTTTCGCAGTCAGGTTTATACAATTTTAGGAAAGCAAATCACTTCAGCTTGCTGTCTGGTCGGAGCCGGAGTTGGGCTAAAACAAACACAACTGAAGTGGGGA
>NW_017729029.1:2798940-2812653 GCF_001723915.1 Gavialis gangeticus
GTTTCGCAGTCAGGTTTATACAATTTTAGGAAAGCAAATCACTTCAGCTTGCTGTCTGGTCGGAGCCGGAGTTGGGCTAAAACAAACACAACTGAAGTGGGGAGGGAGGGAGGTGGGGAAGGCAAGCACCTGGTACTCGCCTGGATGGAGATGACAATTGGGAAAGCCATTGCCATCCTCTAATTGCCTAAATGGCCCCGTTTGCTGCTCGTCTGTCTGAACTCTCTGCCACCCGCTTTACACCCCTCGCCGTTATTGATGTTTTTATTGCCTCCCTTGCAGTGAGACCAGCTGTCGTGAAATCCAGCTTCCTACCAGCTGGGATCTTAATTAGGTCAATTAATTAAGATCATTACACCACCTTCTCTTCAGGCCTGTGTGGTAAGAGCTTGGTGTGTGCGAGAGCGGGTGGCAGGGGATGGGGGGGTTGGCACTCCTGCCCACGCTGGGCATGGGAAGCTCCCCTGGCACATCACATGCAAGTGGAGGAGGGGGAGTGGAGCCCACTGCCAAGGACTCTGATCCACAGGAGCATCACAGATAAACAGCTCTGTTCTCTGCCTTTAAAGCTGTGCTGAACAGGGCTTGTTTTGGCACCAGGCCGGTTGCCGTCTGCCGGAAAAGGGCTGTTTTCTCCCCAGCTGGCTCACTGTCCAAGCATATCAGTATGCCAACCCTCTTGACTGTCAGCAGACTCAAAACCGTGCCCAGCAGGGACACTTAGCAGAGACTGTGGGCCTCATTTGTAGAAGGGGGACTCCAGTGAATGCAGTGGGGTGGTGCCAGTAAAGTCTAGAGAGAATCAGGCCTTAGAGATGCTGGAACAGGTTCTCTCATATCCTGTCCTTGTCACATGAGAAAGGGACTGAGAAAAGACTGATGGTCCAGAATGAGGAAAAGGCATTCCCTTGTAGGACAGGGACTTGTTATTCCCTTATAGGAATACCAAATGAGGTGCATGCTTTTCCCCCAGGAAGAGAGAAGCTACTTGTCCTTTCTGCAGAGGTGTGTTTCCGCCTCTCTCTTCTAAGAGTGGCTGAGCAGCTGAAATAACCCAACACCAAAATGTTACCCCACATTATATGCAGGCTCTGAGGCATGATAGGAAAGGGCACTTGGGGAGTGAACAGTCGCTTCTAATTAGCTCTCCAAGCTAGCTGCATGGAGCTGATAAAGCTGTTCATCCTTTACCTGAATACTGAGCATATGGGACCATGGGAAATCCAGGACGCTGCTCCACCTCTCCTCCCCCCGCTTCAAGTCAACAGCACTGCTGCAGGCAAAGGCAGAGTGGTGTGGTGCACCAGGTAGGCAGGCAGCAGCGGTACTTATCCACCCACCTGCCTGGTGGACTGTGTTGCTCTGCCTCCCTGCCAGACTGCCCCATGCCTCTGCGATTCTGGGGCTCATTTTAATTTTCACCAACTGGTCAGAACTGGCCTTTGAAATCTGGGACTATCCCAGGCAAACATCCCTGGGGACATATGGTTACCCTGTCTATAATCCCAATGATAGAAGCACAACAAATTGAGGCATGTCTGCCCTTTATAATACAGAGATGCTGTAAGCAGGACTAGACTGAAGGAGAGTCTGGAGCAGTGGTGGTGAGAGAAGGACCTACTCTTTACCTGTAATAAGTTACAGAGAAGCATCCTGCTGGCTAAAGAGGTCTCAGATACTGCCGTGATAATGGACGATACTCTCCTGGCTTCTCAGGCACTCTACTCTCAGTCCCCAGGGAGCTCTGGTCACAGGGCACCATACCGACATCTTGGACCTTTTCTTCTTTATTTTTCCTGAAAGGACTCCTTATATAGGCAGGTGATAGATGGTTAGGTAATGTAACCCACACATGCCCGCCTCTAGCAGATGGCCTTTTGGGGCCTCATATGGCTTGATTGGTGTTGGCTAGCTTTATGAACAACATCATGCCTACTCGAGTGAGATCTGTGACACTCTCCCACCCCTTTCCTGGAGCTCCCAACTCCCTCCCGTTCAGCAGGCAGGTTGTCTGACCTCTTCATACAGTGACATGGGAAATGGTTCTCGTTCTCCTCTAGGGAAACCTCAGGGCCTTGGCAGTGCACAGTGTATAATTATCACCCTCCACTTTACCACCGAAGGCTTATATTTTTAGGGACTTCTCTTAAAGTTGTCATACCAAGCCATATCCTTGAGGCAGCAGCCAAAAAAGTGTCTTTCATCCCCTTGGGGAAATAACTTCCCAGCACAACCGCAGCAGAACGGGTAGCATACCAACCACAAAACTGGCACCACTGCACTGCTGCCGCTTCAGTTATGGTAAGTGAGGGAGAGAGAGAGGGAACTGTCAGTCTGTAGGATTCACCTCCAAAAGAGATTATAGAGTCACTCAGTGTGATAGGATGGAAAGTAGACTCTGGGCAGCTGAACTGAACATAAAGGGCTACATTACAGTTAGACATAGTGATTTCGGATCCCATTACCTGAACGCTGCAATCAGCCCAATGACCCTCTAAAATCAAAGTCCTACTACAGATTAGTAAAAAATTCAGTCCCAACGCTAGAGATCCAGATTTAGGACTAGCACCAAGTATCAGGCATAAAACAATCCCTGACTGTGACTGACTTGTAGCCCTGAACCTTGGCACCCAGCAGCCGTTTGTATACCCTACTCCCCGTTCCAAAACCACAACTGGGTCACAGAGAACTAAAATAAAATAATTTAAAGTTAAAAACAAAACATCCCCAAGTGTGAGACACATTAGGCTGTGGAATAGTCTCCCAGGAAAAATGTTGGGGAGTTACCATTCAACTTTTCAATTAGACTGGCCAAAGCATTGGCTAAAGTAACAGGGAAACAAGCCTATCTTACAAGGAAGACTGAAACAACATTTTTTACATTTCTAACTCCTAGAATTTTCTGATTAAAATTGAAGCCATTCACATAAGACCCCAACCACCAGATCTACTCAGTGGGCAGACAGAACTGGGTCAACTGAAAATAGAAATTTCACTCTCATTTTTTCTCCAGTAAAAATAAACAGCCCCCAAATTTTCCTTTTCAAGTTGACTCAAAGTGCTTTGTTCAACACAAACATAAATATCCTGTTTAGTTATCAGATCATTTAACCCTTTTCTATTACTTTTAAATAAAGTTAGGCTAACTTACACCCAAAAATGCCATTTTAAAATGAAAAAGTAGCATCATTTAAAACAATGTCAATATTAAACATTTTCCCTTTTTAAATTTCTCACCCATTTTATTCCTCTGCATGTGTGTGTGAGCACATACAGATGTATACATTGTTTAGCCAGAACTACTGATGAAATTCAATCTATACTCAATATGAATTGAATAAAAATTTTAAAATAGTGTTGGTCTCCTCAAAACTGCATTCTTGGCAGAGTTAATATTTGTCCCCCTCCACCCACAATTAACTCAACTCAATAAAATATCCATTTTGAAGCCCTTTCGAAAAGCACTGTCCACTGGCTCCTGAGCAGTGGGGAACAAATGAGGGGAAACAAGAAAGATTTCTCATTGGTAGCACATCCAAGGACAGCATGTGGCAAGCCTATGGCAGCTCCCCACATACCGTCCTGGTGAGGGGGACAGGTGCCACCATGCCCCACGTTGTCCTAGTTGCTGGCAGTACCTCAGACCCACGGACATTTTGCCAACAGTTTGCATCCTGGAGCTTACGTTCATTGTTGTTTTGCTTTAAAACTTAAGGAGGAGAGGAGGAAAGGCCTGGCCTTTCTAAATGTCAGAAAATGCAGTTGCTAAGACTGACTGAGGCCATGATTGAGGCCCAGGTCCCCAGGTAATGCCAGGCAGCATTGAAATCACTGGGACTGTACCAGTGAACATCAAGAGCTAGCCCTGAAGACTGCGGTGCAGTTGCATAAGCGTCTCAAGCCATTATATGGAGTTTTGCATGGCCAGTAGGACCCCAAGCTGCCATGGAATAGCGTGAGAAGGACAGCAACCTGGATTGCTTTGCTTTTTCTCACCAGAGCACCCCCAACTTAGTTTGATTTCAAAGAAGGATTTTGGAAGAGAGGGGTCCTGCCTTTAAGGAGAGGGGGTGCCATCAACATGTGCCAATCAGGCTGTTGTGAGATCAGGGTGTCTCAGTCCTTTCTCTCTCTCTCTCTTTCTCTCTCTGTGAGCAGTGACAGCTTATCTTCACCGCTACCTTCCCTCTGAGGTGGCTTAATGCAAATCGGAATCCAGATTTCAGGATTAGGAGAGGAACAGAAAGGTCAGCCTGGATCAGTGGTGATTAGCTGAAAAGAACCTAAAGAGGCCTATTGTTTGCTCTGCGTTAACGATTCCTCCATTGAGCCAAGATTCTCCCCGAGCCACTTGAGAAATGAAAGGACAAACACACCGAGCCGGAGATTAAAGCTTTGTGTCCGTACACCTGTGAGCATGCTAATACTACTCTCACTGGCGCTTAGTACTGTAGCCGCAGGTCAGGACGTGGACTTGTCTGAACTCCACTGCACTTCACCAAGGGAGCAGGCTATGCTAAAAGGCCTTGGCAATACTTCTGGGAGCCCCTTCAACTCTGCTTTTCTCACTGAGAGAGGATTGCAGGAACAGACTGACCTTTCGCAGCTGCTTTGTGCAGCACAAAGCATGCTACTTTTCGCCCCATCCTTTTTTGATTCCACCTCTGTCACGAAGCCCTGGTCTAGGGCTCTGTGACATACATGCCTGATTTCAGCACTTGCAATGCACTGGGCATATTTTTTGTTCAGAAGCAGAAGGCGTCTGTTAGATGGAACCATCACAAAGAGGAGAGGCAGAGAGAAGAGGGACCCAGGGAGCAGGGGGAAAGGTATATTGAACACCAACAGCTATGTACTGACAGGCTGGGAGAACAGCAGCCTGGAGGAGAGTCTCCACTGGAAAGGGGGGAAGAACATCACCTATGTTATTTAATGCTGGAGAGGAACATCCTTGGCTGTGAGCAGCTTGGGGCAGTGCCTGTCTCTTCCTATCATGTGTGGCTACTACTTGGGGAAGCAGGGGCTGTATAGGAAAACAAGTAAAGCATGAGTATGGGCTGTAGAGGACAATTCGGCACTGGCTCTTGGCAGGGTGGGACAAAGTGACACTTGTCAGGGCCTTCCCAGCTTTAGCTCCCATGATACAGTGCTATGGTGAGCAGTCAAGGCTGTATTAGCATCTGTTATCTTATCTGGTTGTTCAGGGGGACCTTTCCTGGAGCCACAGGATTATGTCCAGGTTGGGGTGAAGTCTGCCCTCATGAGAAGGTGAGAGCTTGGTGATGAGAATGGAGGTCTGATTTTCCACCTGAGCCTAACCCAGCCCAGCTTTACTACTTCACTCCCAAGCCTTTTCTCCTCTCCAATAAGTGCTTCATTTAAATCGAAAATGATATTTTCAGCATGTTAATTAAATACTAATTGCTGATTAGCAATATAGTTACTGAGGTCTAACAGCTATGTAACAAGTGATGTCTTATTACACCTTCATTCCATGGGAGTTCGACCTGCAGAAAGATTGTTCTAAAAAGCAATTGGCATTTCTGTTACGTGCAGTTAGCAAGCCACAGAGCAGCTCTCCCAAATGGGAGAAGACAGTTATTTATGTTAATGAGATGTCAGCTGATTATTAGAAACACATTGATACAGGTTTGGGCTGTGGTGTAAGTGATATGTATCTATAGCTTACAGTAGCTGTGAAACCTCAATCAGTACGTTTCTCATAATCTGCCTGCATCTCATGAACATGAACAATATCCCCGAAGCAGAGAAGAGCTCGGCTCCAGCTCAGCCACTTCCAGGAACCCCAAGGTTTATAAGAAATTCCCAGATCCATCCCCGCCCCTTGCACACACTGTAGGATCTGTATTCTTTTCACAGATTCACAGAAGTTTAGGGCTGGAAGGGAACTCATGAGATCATTGGGTCCAGCCCCCCTGCTCTGGGCAGGAAAACTGCTGGGGTCAAATAACCCAAGCAAGGTATGTGTCCACCTTCCCTGCTTATTTCCAGGTGGACAGCCAGGGCCTGACTGTGCGGACCCATGCTGCCCCTCAGTTCTTTAGCCAGGCTGCTGGTCCCTGCACCAGTTTGCCTGGTGCCTTGAGAATTCTGTGGCCACTTCAAGGCCTGTCCCAAAAAAATGCTGAGCATCGAACCAGGACAGAATTCCTAGGGCAGCAGTTTTCTATATTAAATTCAGCTTCTGCATTCTAATTCATAGAGATTCAGACCAGAAGAGACTATTAGATCATCCAGTCTGATCTCGTGAATATCACCGGCCCTTAAGTTTCACCCCTATATGAAGCTGAATAGTTTTTGCTTGGCTAAAACATCTTTTAGAGCAAGGCATCCAGACTTGAAATGGAGACCTCCAGAGATGTGGAATCCACCACCTCCTACAGTAAATCTTCCTCACTGCTAAAAAAAAAGTCAACCCTATTTCCTGTTTCAATTTGGCTTCAGCTTCCAGCCATTGGTTTTGCTCTGTATTTCTCCACTAGATTAATCAAGTTTTTAGACCCCAATATTTTCTCTCCAAAGAGGTTTCCTTTTACTCTTACCAAGTCACCCCTTAGTCTTCTTTCGGATAAGCTAAACAGATTGAGTTATTTCTTGGTGAATAACTTGGTGAATAAGCTTCTGAATAACTTTTGTGGCTCTTTTCTGCACCCTCTCCAATTTTTCAATGTCCTATTAAACATATAGACACTAGAACTCTATACATTTACATACACTATTCCGGTCTTGCTTTCAATAATACCATACATGGAGGTAAAATTACCCCTATCCTTCCACCACTACTCTTTTGTTTGTACATACACGGATAACAGTAGCCCTTTTTTGCCACATTACACTGGAAGCTCATAGTGTACTGCTTGTCTACTGTGACCCCTGGATTAGAGATGGATGTATTATTCATTTTACAATCCTTCCAAAGATTTAAAAAATCCTCTCTGTCTACAGCAGGACCAAGCAAGACTCTCTAAAGTTCTTTGCAAAAAAACAGGTAGGCAGAGGATGTTCTACTTAAGAAGAGGAAATACTCTAAAGCCTGAGGCACTCCTTGGGAAACCCATTTTCAAGTTGCCATTCTCCCACACCCCAGGCAAGTGCTGTAACAATCAGGTTAGTGGGTATGCTGGGCTGAGATTCTTTCAATTTTTTCTATTGAAGCTGCACCATTTTGTATGACTAGTTAAACAGTTATTGGAGAAGGGATCTGAATCCGAGTGTCCACCAGGGGAGTTCCCTAGCCACGGGGACTCGGTGATTAATTTTTGCAAATAAAAGTGATCAATTTCTATTTTTTTTATTATTATTATTATTACTATTTTTTGCCTAAAATGCTTTGGCTCTTTTTTGTTGTGCTTAGACCCTGCAAGATATGGATTCTCCCCGATGTCCTTAGCTTCCCTTACTGATTTTCTAACCTTTACAACTTGATTAAGGGAGTCAGTTGATCTATCAGACCTACCCTTTGTCCACTTGCCAAATATTACTTTTTTTCTTCTGATCACTCCATTTTCTTTGCTACCGAGACAGGATGCACTTTTAGTCAAATTTGTCTTCTTGAATCAAGAATTATGGCCAAACCATCTAATAAACTCCTCTTAAAGAACTCCCAGTTTTCATTCTGATTTTTCTTACTTTTTTTTCTTATCAGCTTAATTTAGTTCATTATTTTTGTCAGCTTTGGGAAATTAGCTCTTTTGAAACAACAAGTATATTACTGGTTTGGACTGTTTTTTGTTTGCCCATATGGAATGTATTTAGGTCATGGTCACTGGTGCCTAAACAATCACCCACTTCCTCATGTGGCATGCAATGCTTCTTGTTCAGTTTACCATAGACTTTTTATGCTGAGAACATCTGACTGCACTGGGGGCATCAGAAAGCTGGGGATTTGGAAAGCTCGTTACGTATGAATACTAGGGCTGTGCAAAATGGCACTGTTCTGTTTTGCCTTGAATGTCGATGGTTTGACGGAACAGTGTTCCATTTTGAATTTCATTTGGATTCAAAACAGCTGTTCTATTCCATCGAAACAGAAAGGCTGTTTTGATGCTGTTTTCACATTTTGCTGGGGACGGGAAGTCAGCCCAGCCGGGCTGACTCCCCATCCCCCGCCATGCTACATCACACCGGGAGCAGGAAGTCAGCCCAGCTGGGCTGTGTTCATTTCCCCAGCACTATGGTCAAAATGTTTTGACTTTTAAAATGTTTTGACTAGCCTCGTTTTGTTTCGAGGGTGTTTTGTAACCCTTTGTTTCATTTTGATTTTGCTGTTTTGACCTCAAAATGAGTTGAAACAATGTTGAAATGAAATGGCCAGTGAAATTTTGCTCAGCTCTAGTGAATACCCAGGACTAGTTGGGTGGAGTTCATGCATAGGAGGTAGCTACAGCATTGCATCCTGTGGACAGACAGCATTTCAACATTGTCTCCCCCTGACAGGCAAACGGTAGAGATGCATCGACATTCAGAAGCATAAGGAGGACTTGAATTCCTCACCCCTTATGCTAGTAACCAGATTCCTTTAAAGGACACAGCTTTGTCCGCTTGTTAACATACTGAATTATGAGAAATAATGAGCTCATTGCTGACACAAAAAAGCATCAACAGTCACAGCAAGAAGCCAATAGTACCACTTCTGTAGTGCCCACAGGTTGTATGAAAGATGCCAAAGGGAGATCCCCCAGAGTGCCAGTTTATGCATGCTATGGAGCCACCTGCCAGATGGGGAAGCAGGTGAGGACAAAGTAAGGTAGAAAGAGAAGATGAAAAAGGAATTTAGAAAAATCAAAAGGCAACTGAGCAAAACAGCAAGGATAATGCATGGCTTGGCTTGTGCCTCATGAATGCTGGAGAGGGGCAGAGACAGAATTGTTTTATTATTATTTTTTCTTTCAGCTTTCTTTCTTCCTTTAATCTTTGATCGGGAAACAAGCTGATTTTAATTAAAAAGCCCTCCAATTAATGCCGCTGTGGAGTTTTCATTTCCTGGGCTGCAGCAATTTGCAAGCACAGGTTATAGAAGCTCTGTGTTCCCTCTTGTTAAGTAAATAACAATAACAACAAAAAAGTGGGAAGGGTGGTTGGCTGGGGGCGGGGGGGTGTATCTTCATGTAGGCAAATGCTCTTCTGGAAGAGAGGGGGACTCTCCATGGCACCTAAAGCTGAGTGGCTCCTCTGATGAGACACAGGAGCATAAGGGCCAATCCTACCTCAAACAGGAAGGGGTTTGGGAGTTAATTTACAGTGACAATAATACTTAGTACTCACATGCAAAAGACTTTTATTTCTTCAAAGTGGCTTACAAACATTAAAGGATCTAGTCAGGCTCCTGTTGAAGATGAAAGGAATTTTGCCAATGGCTTCAACAGGAGTGGGAGTACACCACATCCCTTCTTAGTTAATTTGTACCTGCCTGACCCCATAGTGTTTCGCTTGTACCCAGACGTTGGGGCTACAAAAATGCCTCCCTCTCCCTTGATGCATCTGGTCTATCCACTGACAATCCAAAAGAGCAGCACTTCTCAGATTACAGAAGCTCTTTAGCGCCTTCTCTGGAACCAGATGTATGGAAATTACAGGGTGAAAACTTTAACCCAAGCATTTGGAACATCCGAATAAGTTGCTGGGGCAGAAATTTGAGTCAGTGCTTATTAGATTTGCTTTGGATCATCAAGATACCCATACAAGAGTTATTACAGTGCAGGACTAGTATTCACTCACTGAGGTGAGTGGAGTAACCAGGACTAGAATTGCACGGAGAGTGTAGGTCAGGGTTGATGGGCATGCGCAAGACAAAAAATACATACAGAAATATATGCATAAACACAGACTCACATGCAGATGCTCTCTCTGTCTCACACACAGCTGTACATGTATAAAAGCTCCAGCACTGAAAACACCAACCCTGTAAAAAGCCTCTATTATCCTCAATCCCATCTATTGTTAATGCGATTGTAAGAAGGGAGTCTTTGGAGAATTCATTTGCAATAAATATTTATACCCTGTGTTTTTGGGTTGTTGTTATCTCAAAAGTGTAGCTGTTTGATCTGGTCTAGTGCTGTTTTTAGGTCATTTACATTCCCTTTCGCATCAGCCCTTGTCCGATAGCAGCTATCACATAATTATGTTTCTTTTGCTTATCCCTAATCCTGTCAAACCACCTACTTATCTCTAATTTCCTGTCCATTACCCTTATTGTTTGAGCTTAGCTCTCTAATGCAGGACAGAGATGGCTTCCGAGGGTCTGCAAAAGACAGAGGCATCAAAATACCACCAGGTTCAGAAATACACTCATGGGAGTTAAACTGTCCAGTCCATTGGGCCAGCTCAGAGAGCAAGTGCACTGCAGGGCTGGTGGTTACACCACAGACACATACACACTCCAGGGGCAATAAAACACAGCTAGGTCCAGAGCTAGACAGATAGCTACATGCCTGGGGGGGACGAACTGAATTCAGATAAACATCTGTATGCCCTGGGGGTGGAAATTTATGACAAGGTGAAAGATTACCTTCATCACGGGGCAATAACACGCAGCAGAGTGTTCAATTACCAGGTAACCATCTACCCTGGGGTCAGGAGCACATGGCAAGGTGCAAACTCACTGGTTAGTGCTGTACTTCTATGGTAATAACATCACACAACCAGACCCAGTTATGCCAGTGATGACACACCTTGGGGCAATAGCATCCCCTGAGGAACCAATGATCTTGGAGACACTGAAGGCGCACCAGGATTGAATTTGTCCAATTGTCACCAAGGCAACCTTGCATATGAATTAAACAGGCTTGCCTGATCACACAGCAGTGGGCTGTTCTGCTGTGGGACTGCCTCACAGTCAGTGCTGTGGTTCACTGTTCTTTTGCCTGGTTTTGAGCAGTCGCTGATCTGCAGTTGGTGTGCCAGCTCCTTGTTCTGCGACGGTGCTCCTCCTTGGTAGTTGTATCACTGGCTTCTTGTTCTTTCACGTTGTTGTTCCGGTCTGATGTTGTTCTGTTTTGCTATTGTTGCTCTATGGTTTGCTGATCTTCAGCTGTGCTTCTTGCTCTAAAAAGTCTGTGATGCGGTTATGATAGATGCTGAACACTATGCTTCCTGCAGTTTATAAGCTTGCTGCTTCATTCACGGACAAGTGAGGCTGTCTGGAAGAGCAGCTACTTATTAATGCTCTTTAGGGAGGTGCAGCACTGGTCTGATCTAATACAGCCCAGACTCAGAAGGCCAGTGGCATTTCTTTCTGCAGCTGGAGTGAGATCTTCTCTAAATGTAACATGATGTAGGAATAATCTGGGTGCCCTCAGAGCCTGAGCAATAAAGTTTCAATCCAAATCCAGTCCCAGACTTTCTCAGACTGCCATTTGTTTGCATCTGAAATCTAGTTCAGAGCAGTGCTATTCACACTGGAGGAGGCTTGATTCTTGTGTCAGGTGTACTAAGGTCATCCCCCTAGATTTGTGCAAGGGCCTTGGGTTTGATCCATGACCTCTGTGTCCCCAAAATGGTCTACCTATAACATGTAATATCATTATTACATCCTTTCTGTGCCAGGTGTGGCTCACAGTGCAGAAAACAGTCTCTTTCCTTCCTCTCTATCCTTTGCTGTTGCTTCCATCTGCTCAGTTTTGCACTCCCCACTGAAGGTTCTTGCTAAAGTTTCTCCCAGTCCCACTTTCCTTCATATTAGAAAATCATATTCTGAAAACCAAGCCTGTGTCAGGTGTCTCACCGTAGACCTTCCAAAACTTAGGCACTGCAAGACACTTTGAACTTGTGAGAATGTGCATTTTAATAAGATTTGTTTCATTTATTAAACATAAAATGTATTTATGCAGATGCATTGCCTTCCACAAGTGAGCACTAACTCTGTAACTCTTATTATGTGGAAGAACAAGCAACCATCAAGCACAGCAGAGCAGTGGATAAAGCCAGTATTCCCTATTGCGGTCTTTATCTTAGAATCTTACCCCAAAAATGAGATACCCACTGGGGGATCTCTGTCTGTCACCAACGCCCCAACCTGATTGAAAATAAATGATATACCAATCAAGGAACAAACCAAAAATCACCTCCACCAAAGGAACCATAGGTGGCATGCAAGGCCAGTTTACAGGGACCAGCTCTCCCTACTCTGTTTCTGCTTTGTTGCAAAACTGTTTACTGTCTGCGTTTCAATAATGCTTTGGTTCTGAGCGCTCATGGTGCCTTGTCTTAATGACAGCCTTAGCCATGTATTCCACTCCTTTCTTTCCCCCGCTCCTTCCTTCACTCTCTCTCTGTGCTGGGGGCAGAGCTCTTTGGAAGCCATGGCTGCTGACCCACAGGGCTGCAGTGCACAGCAGAAGTTCAGTGTTAGCAGGAACCAAAAGCTTCCTGTACTGTTGCATGGATTCTGGGGGTTGGGAAAGGAGTGGGGACAGGGAAGAAGAGGAGAAGGATAAATTGTAGCCCTTTAGTTGCCTTATTGTTGCTGATTTTTCCAAACTGATAGCTCTTTTGCCCCCCACCATATCTTCCATTGCCAAGATGCAGGGGTTGAAGGCTCATAGAGAAAAAACATCCCTTCGTTTAACAGCAGTATTATCTACTACGACTACTTTCCTGATTCAGCTTTGTAGGTGCTAGTCTTTCACAGTATCAAAGAGAGGTATTAGAGTGACTGTAGTTGCAGAGCATGGAACATCTGGCTGCTGGTTCAATGAGCAAACCTGGTTCTGTTCTCTTTTCTGTTTCCAATGAATGTACCATATGCCATTAAGATGTCCTCATGGTCATTACCATCTGAAGGTACACTTGAACTAATGTTATCACACCTCAAACTAAAAAAAATGGACATTCCTAACTGGATGGGGAAGGGGGAGGACATACTCATGTGCAGGCAGCCTTCATCTGGATCCCTGCAGCACTGCAACCTGTATGGTGATGTTTTGTGGCTCTGCATAGGATGGGTGCTCATCTGAGGGGCAGTAGAAGTCACACCTACCCAGTAGGCCTGTGCAGGTAGGCAGCTATTCGATCCAGCTTTGGATCCGGCTGCTTCAGATGCCAACAATCTGATCTGGAGCTCCGGACTGGGTTTCTGCTTCTATCCGGCCAAAGCAGCTCCGAAGCTTTGGAGCCACCTCAGAGATCCGGCCGTAGGGTATAATGGGGAATCAATGAAATATCTATAACTATGTTGGTTTTTGTCTGATTTGGCTAAAACTTGTAGGGATGGTAGCCTCTGCTAAGAGCATGAAGCCTGTTAAGTTTGAAGAAGATTGGTGCAGGGATTCATGGGGAACTGCGCCCCAAATTCCTGAAAGCAAAACTCATGTCATGTGTATGTGTTACATCATGGGGGGGAGAAAACTGCAGGGGAGGTGGCCCCTGCTCAGGCCACAAAGCCTGACAAGCTTCAAGAAGATCAGTGCAAGGGTTTGGGGGGAACTGCACCTCAAGCTGCTGACAGGCAAAACTTGTGACATAGATAACCCTGTGTGCTAAGGCGCAGTGGGCTGAAAACTACAGGGGTAGTAGTCCCTGCTGTGGCCACGAAGCCTACCAGCTGTCAGGAAGATAAGTGCACAGGGGTTCTGGGTTCTGGGGCCCTGCATCTCTAGTGTGATATATGTGCTTGTACAACTGTCTCTGTCTTGGGGCGGGGTGGGGGAGACACTCCTGCAGGCCTGGCTGCTAAGCTACTGTGTTACCAGTTAC
>NW_017729029.1:2813110-2830686 GCF_001723915.1 Gavialis gangeticus
CATGTGACATGAGTTTTGCTTTCAAGAATTTGGGGTGCATTTCCCCCCCCAAACCCCTGCACCAGTCTTCTTGAAACTTGGTAGGCTTCATGCTCACTTTCAACAGAGGCTACCAACCCTGCAAGTTTCATCCAAATCAGACAAAAAACAACAGTTATAGATATTTCATTGATTCCCCATTATACTCTATGGCCGAATTGCCTCCAAATCTTTTCCAAAGCGATTCAGAAGATCCGAATCGATTCAGAAAGCCTAAAGCTTCCAGCGATTTGATTTGGATTCATAGATTTGGCCTCTGAATCATCCAAATCATCTCTGAAACCGAATCATGATCCAAAGCTTTGCACAGCCCTACTACCCAGGGGCACACTGATAGTAATTGGGAAAGTGTCATGTACAAAACACACAGGACTGTGGCATGTGAATACACTGGCAGGGGAACATGGAGACATAATCAATAGGTCTGCTCTAGCTTTAACCTCCATGATCCTACTTGTCTCTCAGCATTCACCCCACAACCCAGTCTGGCTGTGGACTCTGAGAACAGGGCAGGGACTAGGTGCTTTCACCTTGGTTATAATCACCCATGTTCCTCAGGTATTTAGATACTACAGTGATGGGATCTGCATAACAGGCTAGTAACAATCCTATTGTATTTATCAGGGCTTTCAATTCTGACCTCTGCTGACTCTTCTTGATGCTGACATGCTTCTGCCTGGTTGCATTGTGGAGACCACAGTCTATGTCATTAAGCAAAGCTAACTGGGCAATGGATGGGGAGAAGATACATGCTTTTTTCAACAAAACAAATGCTTTGGCATCTGAAGAAGGAGCTTTTTCTTTTGGGGCACTAATTAGTAAATTGGCAATAAAAGACCAAACAAAATAAAAACAGATGAAAAAACCTCAGATCACCCTATTTCCTCAGGCCTCCCTTATTCCATACATTTAGGTACATCAAATACCAGCCCTAGATCTTTATGCAGCCTGTGCCAGAAATTGGGAACTTGTTCTCTCCTGATCTCTCCAGAGAAACACACCAGACTGAGATTTAGATTTTAAACCAGAATGACATAGCTCTGCAGAAGTCAGCTGGGGATAAACAAACAGGTTGGGATAATAGAGAATGTGCTTGAGCAGGCAGCCCAAAGTTGAGCAGAACAAGTATTATTTGGAATCTAGTAAAAGACACAATTTCATTCATTCCTTTCATCTTTCCTGGTCTTTATTTTCACCCTTCCTGGCATCTTTAAGGACTGAGAACAGATTATTGAAAGGCTGCTTTCTATCTAGTTCAGTAGCTTGTTTCTAATAATGCCCAGTGCCAGATGCCTTAAGAGATTAAAAAAATTGTGCAAAAGCCTGCCCTTTGAGGAAGGTTCTTTCCCTGCCACGAGTCAAATCTAACCAGATCCAGGTTTTGGAGAAATCTGGATCTTAGTTGCATGGTCCAGCCCAAATTTAGTTTGGCTCATGCTGACCCTTTAATCCCTGCATGACAGCCTCACTCTGCAGAATAAATTCCAAAGCCTCCAACAGTGGGTGCAGCACAGTACTGATTTAACAATCCCAGCATAACATGCCCCCAACAACTAAACTGCAGAGCTGTCTACCATGCTGTGACAATCTGAATAAGGGAGGCTGCAAAATACTTCTGAGTGAGCATTTAAGTGTCTCATTTCAGCTCACAGTAAAACCCTGCCTCACAAAACTGAAATGGTTTCAATGTTGCCTTAAAATGAATCCAAAACAAGGAAGCAGTGCTCCCCTGTAACTGAGACTTGGCAGGCCTGGTCCTAAGACTTTTCCTGAGCCCTTCCAGAAATCATTTTCCTCCCTAGGCCTGCTCCCAGCTATTTATAGACCTGGGCTCAAAGAGTGCAACCACTGATGTATTCCTGCTAGGAAACAATTACCACTAAAGAATAAAATGCAATGGCTCATCACAGCTCCCCCCCACACTGTGTAGAGTCTCCCCATCACTCATATAGCTCAAGTATCACTTCCAGTGGGATCAGTCATGGACAGCTCTGCCTGCAACTCAAAGCTTTCTGTGCAAGAGAACAGCTGAACACGTGTGAAAGTAAGAAGAGGGAATTATACGGGTCTCTTCTAGCACCTGCACCAAGAATGAATAAAAATGAAGCTTCTGTTTTTGTGGCCTGATTATTTGACCATGCTGGAGGCTGAAAAAAATTATTTCCCCAGGTGAGGTGGCAGAGCGGCTAAGGTGCCTTGCCAAAGCTCCAGATACATGCATTCAAGCTCTGCTCTGGACTGAAGCATGCTATAAATGGGCATCTGGTCATTCAGGCTGAGGAATCAAAGGCAGCCAGAAGCACAGTTAGCCCCTGTATGCTGTAGGCTACAAAACGGGCATGCCTTAACCATGCTTCCGTGATGGGCTCTTGGGCCCAGGCAAACCTTTGTCTTTGACTAGCCAACAAATATACCACCTCTCCTAGATGCAGCCACCCCAATGTCCAGCATTTCCACCCCTGAAACTTCAAAGTACTTTCCCAATTTGGGTAAGAAGACTCTCCATTTTACAGAGGCGGTGGCTGATGCACAGAGAAGAGACATGACTTGTTGGGAGCCATTTTAGAAATGAACAGAACCCAAATCTCGAACCCCGAGCACAGCGCCTGGCCCTTTCTGCAGCTCAGGCACAATGTGCTGTTCTGATTTTCTAGGTGGTGCTTCTGTCCCTTGATGCTCCCCTCTCTGTGGCTCGTATCATTACTATCTTGTAGCTCTGGTCTCGCACTCTGACTGAGCAGATCTGTATGCTATTGTTTCCAGAGCCCCTTGGTTCGCTTCTTCTACGGCATTGATCAAAGGGGATTTTGTTATGTTTGTCCAAAGGCACAGGCAGCCACAGAATATATTGTAAACATAAAGTAAAACTACACTTGCATTGGCATTAGCAGATTCACCAGAAAGTAACTTACATACAGATTCAGCACATTCACATAGCTCACAGATTCCTTGTGATTACAGCTCCCTGCTACCCTGGAGCTGACTGTGGCACCTCTACAGCACTTCTCCAGATAGCAGTTCATTGCACTCCTTCCAGACTGTTGTCTTGTCATATACTACCTGGCTCTTAAATAGATTCACCTGATATCTGAAAGAAGCAGTACCTCCAGAACACTGATATCAAGTGAGTCGCTGGTTCAAATTCAGCCCAGGTTCGTAAGGGCTGTATCCCAGGCTTATTCCCATTGATGGCAGTTTGGTGGCCTGTATGAAATGAGCTTTTGGGTCTCATTATGGTTCCTTGTGAAGACATTCCCCAAGCATAATAGACTGTGCTTGACTCCATCATTAGAGGGGCCAAGATTTGAATGGGACTTTGACTGTAGAGGAAGAACCACAATGGAAAAGGACTTTCCTTTGCTGCCTGAGCTGTACCTGTTTTAAATAAAGAGTGTTTTTTCCCCCAGAGCTGTCAATCTGTTATCTTTCACCACCACTAAAATTCAATTAGTTAAAACAACAACAACTGTGACTCCAGACAGATCAGACCTAGCACATTTGTTTCAATTCCTTATTAGCTGCTGCTCAAAGCTCAGCCAGCAATATCTAACTTTTATTCAGTTCCCGTTTTAATCTACTGGGAGTAAGTCAACCTCATACTCTCCAGCTGCTTCATGGCTGGACCTGGATTCATCTTTGTACTCTGCGTTATTAAGTGGATTGTGGCCAAATTAACAGAGCTGCTCCAGGGAGGACAAGGCCATTCAGGTCAGTAATGGTCCTGCCAGCTGGACAGACACAGGGGACTCATGATTTGCTGGCAAGACTCTGAATTGTTGTCTTGGCCCCTCAACGTCCCTGGAGGCGCTCCTGTAAAAGTCCTGATTCTAGCAGACGTTTGATTTCTTGGCACATAGTAATGTGTCCTACAGTATTCTTGAAAATGTGCATTTTGATCAAGGTGTCCGTGGTTTCACTTCTTCTGAATCATTCTCTACTCTCCACTGGGCTGTTGGCTTCTCTGAATGGAATCCCCCCTAAAAAATTATAAGACCCCCTAGGTAGACAACAGCTTAATTCAGAATCTGCATCAAGAGCACAAGAGTATAAGGCTGCCAGTGACTTGTCCTAAGAAACAAAGTAATTATAATGCAAGTTGCTATGACTCCACATCATGAGGCTTGTTTTTTCAGCCTACTGGGTTGTCTCAAGGGGTGATGATGCGGGTTATCTTGTGATGTGATGTCATCCCACAATGTTTGATGATACGTCACAGTGTGGGTGCTTCATTGCAACAAGCAAGGTGCTGCTGCCCCAGCAGGAGCTCCTGTAAGCTCATTGTAAAACTATTCAGCATGGACTGAAGGCATATGACTCGGCTAGACAAAGCCTTGGCTGGGATGATCTAGTTGGGGGTGGTCCTGCTTTGAGCAGGGGGTTGTACTAGATGACCTCCTGAGGTCCCTTCTAACCCTAACTTTCTATGATTGTATGACTCTAAGAAGAGGAGAGAAAATGCACGAATAAAAACATCATCTGGCTATGAAAGAGAAATTTGGTGTGGTGCTATTGATTATACTGTAGCACAGATGCCTAGGAGAGGGCTCAGGAGCTTCACCTTTGTATCATTTGGAATACAACAATCCAAAACCTTGGAAATAGACTGTAGAGAAAAATCCTGTACTGCTTCCAGGCTAAGAATTAGATGTGACCTACTCTTGTTCCCATGATTCCTTTCACAATTCAGCATTGAATTCAATGGGTGATAAAAGGTCATGACTCATTGCCACATACAAATCTCCAGAAATGGGTCTCAAGGGAGCCACAATCAGTATCAATCTCCCTCTTCACCCTAGAGAGCCATCTATACAGTTTATTCCAGAATAACTACTCTTGAGTAACTGCATGGGTGGATGCTCTTATTCTGCTATATTTTGAATGATATCCATTTCAGGAGCATATTATGCAAATTCTGAATAAGATGCCTTAAACCCAGAATAAAAGCATCTACGCAAAGAGACTTAACCTGGAATAGTCATTCCATTTAATTTCACACCCTAATTTAATCCACATTAAGATCCCTAAGCAAGTCCTAAAACCCATCCTGTCTTCTCCCAACAATCCTTACAAAGCTCCCCCAGCCATTCTCTGAGTCACAAAATAGCCCCTCTAACACAGCAAGGGAGGCTGAGGAGCATTTATTTTCAGAAATATGCAGAGCTGATTCTCTTCTAGTATAATAACACCACTTACATGTGTGACTCATTTTTTTTCTTGCCTTGGTCTTGTAGTTTTTCTAATTACTGTTAGCTTTGCAACTGTGAACATGTAATGTTCCAGAAATGTGTATGTGATTCACCTAACTTGAGGAATGCACTTCCAGCCAAGAGGGACTCAGAGCTGTTCTGGCATCAGTTTGTGACCTGGACAGCAGCCAGAAAAGCTCACCAAGGTCATTTCTTTTTCTTTCATTCATTTATTTCATTTCTTTCTTTGTCCCTCTCTCCGTGTCCCTTGCTCCTCCCTCCTCTTCTGTCCTAACAAAAATCAGACAGTCTTCTTTATTACTCATCATCATCTTCTCTGTTAAATGTATACCAGGCCCCACCTTTACCTCCGCCACTTTTTTGTTCCATGCTCTCTGTGGCTTAGCTCTTGAGAAAACCTCCCATCTGTGTGGCTGCATCTCATCTATCTCATTTCACAGCAAGATGCTGGGTAAAAACCTTAGAAGCACCTTGATGCCTTAGGGGGTTCCTTTCCCAGCCTAGCCAATGGGATATGGGTTTTTAAAGCCCTGCCTATAGTGTGTCCCTGATGAGCCCAGGACTGCCACTGAGAAAAGAGCCTGGCTAGGCTGGCTGACTTGCTCTTGCTCTGCCCACCTCTGCTCCTATGCCCAAGTGCAGAATGTAGACATCTGAATGCAGATGTCCAGATACGTGATCTGAGTACTCCAGTGCTGGGGCTTGGGAGTGCATGGAGTGGAAGAAAACAGACTGAGATTGCTCTTAGCAGTGATCCTGAGCTCGGCAAGGGACAACCCAGACAATCATAAAGCAATCCAGACAGTCAAAACTTCACTGGCTGTCACAGCAGTGGGCACTCTAGTGTGGACACAAGGTTCATGCTGAAGCCCCATTTTATGTGAATCTGCTTGTGCAGGCCAAGACAACACAGGGACTGAAATCCAGGCAGCTGCCAGCAGTTTATCCATGCTACTTCTTCCACTGTTGCTATTTCAAGTGGAGCTGAGCCAGCAGTAGCGATTTTGGGAAGTGTGAGGTAAAAAGTCTAGTACAGACACAGCCTAGGGGCTACTGTTGGGTATGGAAATAATCTGGTAACCCACGGATTTTCATGAAAGCAGCAGCAGCAGCAGTCGCTGCTGTTATCAGCTGTTACAGGTTAGCGTTAGACATAACAGTGTCTGCCCAGGGGGGTCAGAACCAAAATGCATCATTTGTCAATGACTTGTTTCAATTTTCACTGAATAGTTTTCGGAGTGG
The DNA here is from genome assembly GCF_001723915.1 of Gavialis gangeticus. Taxonomy (NCBI): domain Eukaryota; kingdom Metazoa; phylum Chordata; order Crocodylia; family Gavialidae; genus Gavialis; species Gavialis gangeticus. Next base: position 2,819,599 of record NW_017729029.1, read on the forward strand.
GCTGGAAGGAATGTGATAGTCATAATCCAGAAGGGTCTTTGTCCCTGTCCCTGTCCCCATGCCCCACCCCCCTTGGGTTTGGTTATTTCTTTTGAAATAAAGTGATGACCATGCTTTCTTACTTGTTTTCTTTCAAAAGTCCCCAACCTATCTAGGGAGCTACAGGGCTATGACACCCCTTCCTAGTAGGACTAGTCCCACGTCTCAAGCAGGTGCAGAGATCCACAGGATACAGAATGGGAATGGGCTTGGGTCAGGCCAACAGGTGCAAATATTACAGCCCCACCTTGATTTCCTTTTCTTCTTGGGAACAAGGTGGAGACAATGAAAAGAGAGCAGGGGGCCAGATTCCACTCCCTGTGCCCCTACCCACTGCAGGGAAGAGCAGAGCTTAACCTCACTCTGAAACGCCCAAGCTGGTAACCTGCAGGACTGTGAGGGGCGGGAGCGATGGTGGAGCAGAGGGGAAGCAGGAATTCCACGCTAGCTCATGTCTCTTCTGCTGCATTTTAATTTGCATCTCTTTCCCCTTCCAGCTCTCTCACTGCTTGCCTCAGCTCTGCTACAGGCTCATCCGCCCAGTGGCAACCACCTCAGCAAGCCCCCCCACTCTGGCCCCCACCATCCTGCTGCACATCCAAGTCAAGAGAAGGATGGGGGAATTTGTCCATCGGTTGTTTTCATTGTTGACACCCAACCCCAATCTGCTGGAGAGCTGTTCAGAAAGACTCTGCGTCAGAAAGATCATCTACCTATAGAGACACTTGGATCAGAAGCCACAGGGCAAGGTTACAAGGGTTGCTTTCCCACAGTTGGCAGGGCCGTGCTGTTGGACAGTCCTCATTAACGTCCGTCTGCATCCCCCTCTGCCCTCCCCTACAACCTTAAAACACACTGAAATTCCTACTCCTCTGAACACTGGCTGCAGGGAGTGGGGGCTTTCCCAAGAGATTTAATAGCTGAGGACAGTGTTTTGGCTGCTCTCCCATCTCCACCTCTGCTAGGCCAGGTCACAAGAGACTTAGTACAGATGGGAGTAATCCAATTCCTCCTTTAATAACAGTGTGAGGCTTGAAGAGGAAGTAAAGCCCCACAGGATGGGATGAAACAAGCAGGACCCAATGAAACCCCAGTGTCTCTTCACCTGGGCATTGGGGCAGGGGATTGCAACTCTGGGAAATGCAAGGAGAGACAGAGAAGGGGGGAAATTAGATTTATTTTCATTTCCTATGAATCCTTTCAGCAGCCCAGGTGTATTTTCTCTCACCAGCTCTGATTCTATTCCCCACCTGCATCACCTTTGGTCTCAGAGTGCTTTACTAACATTGGTTAAGCCTCACACTTCTTTGGAGGCAGGGAAAGGTGCCTCACCCTTGTTTATGGAGAGGAAAGCGTAGCAAGACAATGGGCCAAAGGAGCAGAGCTGGGAAGTGAATTCACCGCTCCTGACTCCCACTCCCAGGTGCTGTGACACCAGATAGCATCTTCTCCCCCTCCCTTCTAGACCACTGGGGAGATAGGACTGAGTTTAAAATCAATGGCAAGTCAGGGTCTTGTCATTATATCCCCCTTCTGACTCTCGGAGCAGCAGCCTCCTGGCCTGGAATTTTGAAGGCTACAAAACCAGAGCAGGGGAGTGAGTTTTATTGGCGCTGACTGCATTGTAAGCCACCCCATGGGTCTGCAGTTCAAATGCAGACCTCCTAGCATGTGTTTAGCCAGCTGAGAGAAGAGTGGGATACTGTTCTAGGAAGCACCGCCTACCACGACTGTCTGCTTTAGTTCTGGAGGAGACCAAGCCCAATTGCTGGCTGTTTTGGGGGCTCCCTGCTGCTCTGGGGTATGCTTCCACAGGACTAAGGGGTTCATCCCAAGGATAGGCTCCATGTGAGAGTTTATACCAGGCATGAATTTGGCTCATTGTGAAGCACGTGGTGTGCAGTGTTTGCAGTGAGTCATACATGACTGCACGATGTGCTTGGGGTGGGGATTCTGTAGAGCTGGGTAGAAAAAAAAACATTCAAGAATATACATCTGATTTTTTCCAATTCAATTTTCCTTACTTAGGCTCATGGCTCCAGCTCATGTATTTTCCAGGATCATAAGCATTTTGCTCTTAGAAAGCACCTGTTAAGCTCACTGACACAACTATTCTTGGAAATTTCATGTTAAACAGTTTTCTGTGATTACTCCAGAAATCTGTTTAACAGAGTGAGGGGCCATCCAATTACAATGCAGAACCAATATCATGTGACTTATTAAATTAAACTAAGCAATGCAACTTGAATTTACATTTTCCAACAGCAACCCTTGGGGAAAACATTGCTTGAGAAAATGTCATAAAATACTGAGGAAATTTCAGAAGATCTCACTTTCCAAGGCTAAATTCCTCATGTATATTATTCCTCAGGATTTCTTTGCCCATTTCTAGTCATGCGTATTCTATATATTTGTGTACAAGTATATTTAGCCATGGTGTGTTACAATAGACATTGTGTGGGGTGTTTGTATTAGAAGCAGACAAGGTTCTTTCAGTAAAAGTGATATCTTTTATTAGACCAACTAAGTAGTTGGAAAAATTGTTCTTTGCAAACTTTCAGGCACAAACACCCTTCTTCAGGCATAGGGAGAGTCTGCTGGCGTGTGTGCACACTCCTGGGTGGAGAGGCATACTTTGTGCGCTGTGATGGGAATTTTGCGATACACGGTGTGCTTTGTATCCTGTGCAGTGTACATCTGGGATTGTGTGTTGTGTAACTTGTACAGGAAGAATAATTTGTCTGCTCCCACCAAACAGCATTTTCCTGAATTCCTTGATCCAAGATCACAAATTAAGCCAGAGCCTAAAGCAGTGGCCAGATCACTTCTTCATGGCCCCAGAACAAACACACTGAACGCCTCCCCTGTGTGTGGGTGTGGATTAAGTCATTAATGAATATTTTCACTAGCATCACAAATCTGGGTGGGTTTGGAGCAGTCTCAGCCAAGACTTTGCAGAGTTGTCTCAAAAGATTCAATAACAACCAGCAAATTGATGCCAAATCCTCTGCCTGCCTGAGGGATGGGTTTTCTCTGCAGAATGTTCTGCCTTTAGGGCCACAACTCGATGAGCATGGGAGGCTTCACTTTTCACTCCTGTGCCCTTCCCAAAGTACAGAAACAGAACCTGCATCTCCAGCTTTCGGCTGAGCTGCCCACTGAGCCTGCCCTTCTGCGTGGATTCCCCGAGGCTGCGCTGTGACAAGGAGTTAATGCAAACCTTCTAGGTTTGGTCAGAAGGGGCTAGGGAGCTTTGCTGTCATGCTGTGCGTGTGCTCCTGCCCTATGTGGGTATGCCCAGCACTGCTCCCATATCATGTACATGCTTTGCTTTTGGACCCTGGCATGCAGAGAGTAGCAGCAAGAGGGAAGGGTTGTCATGAAAGCATTCCCCGATGCTATACAGAGACACCCTAAATGCCTTTAGTCTGTAAATAGAGTGTTATCTGGCAGCAGTACAATGGCTTTTGTGGAGTTTGCTGTCATGTCAGTAACAGGGGGGCTTACCTGGGGTGTGCCTAATTTATCAATTAGTGAATGACACGTGGACAGGTGAAAACTGGTGCTTGAAATGGCTTTTACATAATGAACACCAATGATTTATGCTCCCTATTTGCTCCCTAATGTAAACGTTCATATAAACCTGACATGAACAAAAGTTTATACAGCTTTGCTTGCAGGGAAGGAAGCATTTTGTGAGGCTCCGTAAATCACTTTGGGGCTTTAAAATGCTGTTGGGAAACATTTTTACGTCTGAAATGTGTGTGCATAAACTGGAGGCTTGCACTAAGCCAACACTAGTTGACACACGGATGCAAGCTTCCTGTGCTAAGAGACTCCCCCAGCCTGGTTCACTGGGTTTGGGTGAGGGCATGTGGTGAGAATAACCCTCTCTCCACTCTTGTACCTGTCAGTCAGGGCCCTCGGAGAGCCTTAACAGGCATTAATTGAGATTCAGAGACTTCCCTGGTGAAGCAAGGGGATATTATTAATATTATTCCTATTTTAAACTGAGACCCAGAGCATTTGAGGCCTTATATTCAAACCAGTTCAGTGCACAAATGCATGTGATATATTTGCAAATAGGGTAACTGCTCCTGCAAATAGCTAATTAGGCCCATTTGCATGCACAGTTACCCAATTTGCTCCTATCAGCATGGCACAAGCCCATGCACTTTGCCTGCATAAATCGCTTGAAAATCAAGTCCTTATTGACTTGCCTGAGTTCTCACAGACCGTCTGTGGGAGAGCCAGGAATAAAACCCAGATCTGCTGTTTCCTTCAGTTGTGCACCTTAACCACAAGACCATCTTTCTTCCCCTGAAAACTAAGGAGCTACTGTGTCTTTGCAGAAACAAGTTGGCATTCTGTGCAGTTGCAGTGAATAAAACCATCTCCCTGACATTCAGGAAGTGCTGCCAGAGCTATTGATCGGACACATTCCCCATCAGTCCAGGGAAGACCTTTTATCTTAAATAGACTGTCTAAAGGGAAAGTAAAGCAGTTTAAATGTTATTTAAAGATGTGTCAATGTGTCTGGGGGACTCTGATGAAAGGTGCTCACTCGCCTGTAGGTAACATAGATTCTTTACTGCCGGTGGCATTAGAAGCTGCTGTAGGGAAGAAACATGGAGACAGCTACAGTTGAAGGGGGCGGTGGGGGCTGTAAAATGGTCAGACCAACTTTTGTCATCAGCAAAATAAAAACAGCTGCCTCTCCCTGCACAGCATCTCCAGCTGTTAGTCACTTGTGTCCATCCTAAATTCACTTAATGACAGTACAGAGAAAAGACAAATGCACAGTGGGCAGGATTCGTTTCCATAGAGGTGAGTTATGGGAAAACGTGGGCTGCTGTAACAGGGCCTGATGTGCCCCAGACAAGCAAAATGTACTGTTGTATGGCAAGGAGACATGAGGCGGTGAGCCTAACCAGGATGAAACATAGCGTGGGGAGTGATGGGCTTATCTGAGTAGTGGTGAGCCAGGTCAAGGGATGGTAAGGTGGCACTGTGTGGGGAAGCAATACAGGGCAAATCTCTCCTGGATATCATATGTCTACACCCCTCCTGGGAACCCTTCAGAGAAAGGGACTGATTTCAAGTTGGCCCCTGTCCTTCTAGCCCCTCCCTGTGCCTTTGAGCAGGAAAAAAATCATCACAACAGCTTTTTTCTTGCTGCAAGGACTGAATCTGCCTTTCAGTAGCAGGATACCCCCCTACCCCCCTCCATTCTCGACAGTTTGTTTGCTGCCATGAATAATGTGTTATGAAAAGAGGACATGGCTTTAATGAGGGCTGTGGCTCCATTATGCTGAGCTCTAACTCCCCCAGGGGGCTCATTCCACAGGCTCTCCAGAATTGGGGCTACAAATGTCAGCAAGCTAGTTGGGAGCTCTATCAGCAAAATGAAGAAAATGCAGCATGCGCCCCTTGCACCTCCTCATTGATTTCCTAGGGAAGCTGCCGGGATTGGCACCATGGTAAACTATTTCCCATAATCCCCCTGTGGAGACCCTCAAGTTCGATAAGACAGCAGCAACAGAAATAAGTTGGAATTGAACCAGCTGGTAATTATCAGGTTTCCTTGCTCAGGGACTTTGAGAGGGGCAGGAGAATTTCCCTTTCCTCAAAGAAACTGGCAGTTTTGTCACGACAGCTAAGCCATATTTGTAAGGGGAAATGGCAAGCTAACATGACTTTGTCGCACAGCACTGCCCACTGCAGCAGAAAGGACAATGGTGAGGGGTCTGTCTCTTCTTGTATCTCATCGCCAACAGTGCCAGAAACCTTGCAAGCACATCTGCATGGATGAGGACTGAATACCCTGCTCATAGAACAAATTCCTTCCTAACTCTGCTAAGTTAGTAATTGGCTTATGCTGCAGTGCAGAAGGATTTATATCTCAGGTAGAAAACGTTGTATCCCATCTAAGGGTGCAATTTAGAAGTCATTATTATCCATAAAAATGTCTAATCCTTCCTTGGATCCTACTCAATTCTTGCCTCAGTATCACAAGGCAGAGAGTTACACAGGTTAATCATATGTTAATTCTCTCAAATTTGTTTCCTTTTAACCATTTTGCATTTGTCACCTTTAATGCGACGAAACGTTTCCTGGATCCTGGGTGCTGAGAAAAGCTACAGCGGAGCATCAGGTTAGACAGTGAACAGCCCAGGGTTGAGAATACGATATTCAATTACATTAGGATGCAGTACATGCCAAATGGTTAGGCAGGAATATTCTGGCACTGAGTACAATAACCTAAGGAGGTGGCTCCTCTGTGGTATAATAGGGGAAAATACTCTTTTTAAATAGTATAAACTGTGTCTGTATGTTCAGATTGCACAATGTATAGGGGAAGAGGAAAGAGAGGTCCTGTCTCTTGCAATGTAACATGGATTTCAGTCACTTAAAAGATAACCAAGAGGTAAATTTGGAAAATCCAGTCTCAGCCTCCTGTGTATCTTCTTTATATTTTCTGAGGGGTGATGACTGTGATAGTTTAGTAAAATGCAGACAGGGAATAGGCATGTCTATGATATGAGTAAGAATGTTGGCCGCTTGTTATAGAAGTGTAGATATAAATTGTAATAATCTCTCCTTCCTCCTGCTTCAGACCATTCACAGTATACCAGCTGGGGTCAGGAAGAAAAGGTCCCTGCCTCTTGGGATGAACTATTAGGAGTGCAAGTGGATGTTTCCTTCTCTTTCTGAAGCACATGACATTGATCATTGTCAGGGGAGGATAAGGGTCTGGAAGGACCATTAGTCACACCATGTCAGTCCTGCATTGTTAACGTAGTTATTTTGGGAGTAAAATATTTGTATTCTATCCCATTCCTCCTGTTCAAGAGGAATCAAAAACTACAGTGGGAAACAATATCCAAAGCCATGACACAGCTCAGTGTCGGATGTGATCAGATCCCATTTCCTCTGATTCTGTCGTCTTCATCAGATAGCATGGAGTACCCAGACAATGCTGTTGGCCATGAACGGAGCAAGTCATCACAAGGAACAATGACAGGCGTACTTTATTCTGTGCCAGCACACAATCCTATCAGATCCTGCAAGGGAAGAGAGGGCTATGCATGTTCCTACAACTTCTGGATGAGGCTGTGCATTGTTTAGATGCTTTGTTTTCATGTAGCATTGGCAGCCCTGGCCCTGGGCATGTGGAGGTGAGGCAACTCCTGTTCTCTTAAATATCTTTCCATCTTCCTTCCTCTTCTTCCTTTTAAATAAGCCACTGCCCTGATTATGGTCTTGGCGGAGGGTGAGCGGTATCTGTGTTAAACTGAGTCTCCCCCTTCCCAGCATATGCAGCCTGTTCCTTCACCACCTGAGGAGCTGTAACAGCCAGCAGCCATGTGACAAGCACAGACAAGCAACTGAAGAGACCACTAGTCTGCATTCTTGGAGCACTTTTGAAAAGGGTATTTAACTCACTCAGAAAGAGTAAAAGAACAAAATCTGTCCAACTTGGCTAATCACTGGCTAAGGCTAACAGGTAATGTGGTACTGGTCTGCAAGGATCTGAAAGTGGAAGCTCAGTTGTTTGAGACATATGAAACAATTCAGGATCCAGGAAGATACACCTGAGGAAATAAATGTGTACCAGCCCATGTGGGGAGGACTGAAATGCCAAAGAAGGAGAGGATGAGGGGCGGGGGACGGGGGGAGATGGACGGACATTTTCACATGTTCTTGCAACTGGATGGGTTCCTTGCATGCATAATTATTTTGCTTATATCACCTATACAAAGGACCAATTAGATAGGTGACTGGTCATTTGCTAGTATGGGTACCCAAACTTCAACAGTTTCTTAGATGGTGAGCTCTTCCATACAGTGCCTGCAACTTTGTATCTGTGTAGGCATCTAGGACCTTGGGGGTGGTATAAGAAGCCAAAAAAATAAGTAGCAGCAGTAACACATTCACATAGTTCTGAAAATTAAGGCCAATAATGTATTCCGTTGCTAACTATTCTGATTCTTTCATTCATCTGTAGCTGCTGTTTTGCTAGTTTCTCTTCCTGCAGCATGTGCCCAGGAAGTGTTCAGGCCTTGTTAATTAGCACAAGGGTAAGAAGATGTAGCGAGCTATTGCAGCAAGCACGGTTAGAGCACGGAGCAGTCTAGCAGCCACAGCAGGCAGAGCTGTAGAGGCTGAGAGTCAGGGAATGATCACTGCCAATTCTCCACACATGCTTTTGCACTTGTTCTTTATAGAGAGTTTTATTTTGTTTGAAGGAGTTAAGTGAACGGGTGGAAGCAATCACTGGACATGCCCAAAACAGAACTGAAAAGCCGTCTTGGGTTCAGTGGTTCTCAACCTTTCCAGACTCAAGGTGCCCCCTGATAACTTTGCAGAATTTAGTGGCACACCATTTAAATGCTAATTTGTTTTCTTTGCACCCCCCCCCCCGTGCCCTTAAAAGGATCTTACATGTTGGCAAGATGGACATGGAATCCCTGAGAGCATGGCAGGGGATGGTACTTGGTGCTCAACACTGGCAAAGCCTGATTGGCGGATGTCCCAGGGGCACAACCACAGGGGAGCTAGAGACCATCCCCACAGGGGACCCTGGGATGGGGGCTACACACCCAGGGAGAAAAAACCCCGGAAACAAAAAATACTTACCTGCCACAGGACGCCAGATGCAGGAGGAACAAAAAGTGAAGCCCATGCGATTCATTAGCCATGCTTTTATACAACTGAAGCCAGCGGGTGACGTCAGGAGCGATCACCGCTGGCAGAGATAAAAAGGAACGCTGACAGAGAAACGAGCACAGCGGGAGAGGTAGTGGAGGCTGCGCTGGCATGAAAGGGAGGATCCCACTTGGAGAGAGGCAGTGGAGGCTGCGGAGGCTCTACGCACCGGTGGCAGGCTGCCCCAGTGGAAAAGGTGGATCCCGCTTGGGGAGAAGCATCCCAAGTGGCAGCAATTAAAATACAATCCCATGCCAGTCACAGGAAGCACCGGTGTCCAGGGGAAGACCCCACTCCTGAAGAAGCTATAGGAACCCCGGAGGTGGTGAAGCCGAGGAGAAAGGCTAACCCCAGGAGAAATGAAAAATACCCATGGCAAAGGCAAAGAGCAGAGCAGTGCCAGGGGATGCCACCTGGCTCAGGTTCTAGGGCAGAGAGAGGGAAAGAGCAGCTTAGCCTGATCTCTCCTCTTCTATCCACCCTCCTCCTTTTTCTTTAAGTTCTTTTTCTTTTTAGTTGCCTCTTGCCTGTATATAGTTTCTTTTGTTGCTTCTTATGGCTTGTCTTTTTTTGGTTATTCAGTGGTTAGGGTCCACCTCAAGGAGATCTGACTGACACCTCAACACCAGGGGTGCTCACAAGGCTTGGTAAGTACTGGCAACAACAGAAGAGATAGACAAGAGAAGTGAATCCAGCAGGCCTGTAGACTGCCAAAGAAATGAAGATAATAACCAGTCCCAGAGAGGGCATGAAGACCAAAGATCGTCTAGACCTGAGAGATGGCTAAATTAAGATCAGGTGGCCCGCCGGAGGTTGGCATAAGGAAAGGGTGTAGGGGAGGTGGAGCCCCATGAATATCTGCCGGGAGGAGTGACTGACCCTGAGGGACCTTCAACAAAAGACCCCTCCACTGAAAATAAACTCAAAGTCATGGTAGGTGAGTGCAGGGGCCTTCTCCAGAGTGATCGAGGTCCCTCTCAGTGGTCACATGAATCCTTACCACACCCACCACAAGGTGCTCACACTAAGGCAGCTCATCGAGCGGGTATTCGAAGAAAGGCAGTCACAGCAGGTCAGATTGGGGAGGGGATGGTAGGTCATTAGAGTCCTGAAGGAGGCATCTGTCCCTGCAGGTGGCAGAAGCAGGTAACAGTTGCCACTCAGGCAGAGAGTGGTGCCAGGTAATAGCAGCAAGGGAGGACCCTCCTGAGTCCCACTCTTTCCACTTTATGTTCTCTTCCTGCCCCCCTTTCTACCTGAAAGAGTAAGTGGCACTGCAGCTGCTCTTCCCGGGACTTGAATGCTGGTGCCATTAATGTCTAGAAAATGGTATTTAGTAGGGCTGTGCAGAGCAGGTAATATTCGATTCGAGAACCATGTCAAATATTAAACTGGGTCCCACTTAGATTTGCCATCCACTTCGAGTCGAAGTGGGTCCTCTTCGACTTGAGGTGGAAGCTCAGTCAAATATTTGAGCTGCTTCGACTTCCCCATAGGCTATAATGGGGAAGGTTGAAGCAGGCTATAACTTTGGCATTTCCTGTCTGATCTTGATGAAACTTTCAGGAATGGTATCTCCTGAGGAGCCCACAAAGCCTGCCAACTTTCAACAAAATAGGTTCAGGGGGTTCGGAGAAACAGTACCCCAAATTCTTGAGCAAAAACCTCCTGTGACTTCTGTGTGGAAAGCCACAGGGAGCTCACAACTGCAGGCTTGCTAGCCCCTGAGGAGCCCCCAAAGCCTGCCAACTTTCACGGTGATAGGTGCAGGGGTTTGGGGTAAACTGCACCTTAGGCCGCTGACAGACAAAACTCATGATCCAGATGGAGGGAGGAGGGTGGCATTCGGCCTGTATGCACCTGGCACTTTGGGAGCCCCAGCAGCGGGAGGTTCACCTTGAGGAACACCAGCCACTCCACCAAGCCAGGACCCAAGCAGGTGCGGTGGGGTGCCACAACATCTGCAGCCACGCTGAACACCCTCTTGCTTGGCACACTGGTCGGTGGACAGGACAGGTATTCCCGGGCAACTGTGGCCAGATCCAGCCACATCGGGCTGCAGGTTGCCCAGTAGGCCAAGGGGTCACAGTCCAGGGGCTCCACAGGCTCGGCAAGATAGGCAGACACCACAGTGTGAGGGCTGTCTGCCTGATTCTGGGGTCTGGTGGGTCTGGACCCCCTAATGTTTGCCATGGCCTTAGCCCATGTCGGCAGCGCCTGTGGTGGAGTAGAAGACTGGCTCATGGACGGGGGGCTGGGTTCAGGCAGTGGATCCCCCTGTTCCACTTCCTTCCACCTCTGCTGTTCCGCCTCCATCACTTTCTTAATAAGTACCTCCCT
>NW_017729029.1:2830697-2848172 GCF_001723915.1 Gavialis gangeticus
CTGACAGGTCACTGGCCAGCCACACATGTCAGTCATGAAACCACTCCTTCCCCCTCTCCCCCTCCCTCCCCTTACTGTCCTTTTTTTCCCCCCCCCACAGGGAATCCAGTATAGGTAAGTCGAATATTCGACCCCGCTGTTAATATTCGACTTCCTGTATTCGATTCAACAGCTGTTCAACCAGCTGCTATTCGACTCGACTTTCACTTTTCAAGGTCGAATATTTGTCAAATTGAATATTAAGTCGAAGCTTTGCACAGCCCTAGTGTTTGGAGGTTTGCTTTTGGGAGCTGTCTGGTAGGTAAAGTAGATACAGCATTAAAACAATGGTCCAGGGCAACAGCAAGAGTTAAGTGGTTTCTAAAAGCCTGTTTGCGACAAAGTTTCCTTCAAGGCCCACAGTGTCTGAAGCCAGCAGACATACAGGATGGGAAATTGAAGACATGAACACTATTCCATAACAGAGATAAGGGACTCTGCTGCATTGGAACCAGGTCACAGTGCCCAACTACGCAGCCTTTGGGATTTCTGATTTTGGTAAACCGACCAAATTAGGAGGCCTGGAAAAAGCCCAAATTAAGTTGTGTGCATGTGATGGATTTGTGTAAACAAAGGAATATGCTGACAGGACAAAATGTGAGCAGTATGACAACCACAGGGAGACCAATCAACAATGCCCAGATACGAAGAGTTATCAGAGGGGGAGAAAGAATACAAAAGGAGGAATTGCAGAGCAGCACAGGGTCCCCAAGAGGGGAACCCAAGGCCACTATGGACAGAGGGCGAACAACCAACCCATCTCACCCACCCCACTTGGCAGGGTAGACCTCAGCCTTCAACCTCCAGGCTGCTGACATCTGACATTCAAGAGAGAACCTCAGAGTAAAGCTCATGTACTGGTCAGATGCACCTTGACTCTGTGAACCTTAGGAGTGGTAGATATAACATTGTTTGCATTATTCGTATCTGCTGTCACTGTGTATCAATACAATTTGCCTATTATCAAATGGAGAGGTCATGGTCAGTCTGAGGGTTTGGGGCTGCCCGGAACAAGGTATCTGGGTCATAAGTCTAGTGCCAACACCTGGAGCCACCATTCCCCGTGGGCCCTCCCACCAGCCCTGGGACCTGGGAAGCAGTAGGGGAGTGAGCGAGGCTGAAAAAGTGCAGCTTCGCATCCCCGTACCCACCCAACAGAATGCGCTGCTCATAGCAGAAGGGGGGTTGGCACAGGGGATGGTGGAGAAGCAGGATCTGTACTTTCTCCCTGCTCCTCCTATGCTCCTAGAGCTGCTGAAAGGGGCTTCAGGGAACAGTGGTGGGGCACTGGGGCAAGAGCAGGGTGCCTGGTATATGGAAAAGCTAGCTTTTACTTGGTCTCATGGAGGCTGCATACTGTGGCACACTTCTAAGAAGCTTGTGGCACCGCAGGGTGCTGCAGCACCCTGGTTTAGAATCACTGCTGTAGTTTAACAGCTAGGCAGGGCAATAGTGTAAGAGAAATGTGGTTTAGGGGTGGAGCATCAAAGTTCTCTCTCTCCTGGATAGGACCCATCCTTAGATACATAGATGGTAAGGTGGGAGTTTTGGTTCTCTTCTAAGCCACAAAATCTGGAGAAACCCCAGCTGCCTTGTAGCAGTATGATGTGGGGGTGCTCACTGTGAATAGCCCCAGAAGCAAAAATGTTAAGAATGGCAGAAGAGGGATGACTGGAGAAGGTGCCAGGCTCTTGGTGCTTGGAAATCCCAACACCAGTATGGCAGGAGAAGCTCATGTATTGATCCACTGAATCCTCAGCGACACTTACCAGCATGGTGATATCTGGGCCAGATGCTGCTTTCTACTACAACAGTGTAAAGGCAAGGCACTCCCATTGACTTTTCTGGACTTAACATGAATTGATGCTAGTGTAAATGGAAGCAGAGTCTTGCCCTCAGCCTTTGAAGTTCAACATCAGATCCCTGTGACTTGGCATTCACTGTTGGGGGCTTTGCACTTCCCTGCTAGAGACCTTGGAACTCCTTCTTTCTGGGAAGGTGATGTCCAAGGGCTGTGAAAGGAGGCAGAGGGATCTTATCTCCAGGGTTGCCGATTGTGTACCAATTGATCCACAAAGTAATACTGACACCAGATGGGAAAGAGCCTGTGCTATGCTTGCATGGAGCCAAAAGCAAGAGGGAGAGAGATGAGCTACTCAGAAACCCAGAGAGATTTTGCACACTGACTCTATAATGGGTACAGCATCTGCAGAACACATTGCAGAGTAATACAAACCCCACTGGCATGATTATCAAATTGGCCAACTCCAACAATGTTTAACAGGCACGTGCAGAAAGAAGGCTGCAGAAGTGGGGAGTATGACAGAGAGACTCAGAGCAAGAGCAGGCTAGAAGGTAGGCATACCAGATCCTTTTGGGAATTTAAATGGGATCAATATGCTATTTCAATACAGAACTTTCTTGCAACGGAAATGTCCTGACTTTTAAAAACAGCTCTGCGGTTTGACAGGAGATGCACTCAACAAGATGCACACACAGCAGCTGGACAAAGGCAGCTTCCAGATTAGATCTGTGTAGTGCTCTGCAAAGTACTTTAACAATTCCAAAATGAAAACTCAAACCTCTCTGCAAATGGAGAATTCATTGTGATATTAACACTTCCTTATCACAGTTGTCTCTGCAGAAGCATGCTCACCTCATCCTCTGTAGCCTGCCAGGGGACCAGCAAACCGTCCTACCCACACTTCATTTGAAATGGCTCCTGCTAATGCTATCTACACATGTATTACACAGGTGGGGAGACATGCAGATCTACAGATACAGCATGAGATACATCCAAATGAGATAAAGGTTCTGCAATCAGTTACTAAGAGTTGTACTTAGGGATAATAGCAGTTCATAATGGTATTCCTCTGACACTGGTTTTCTGCCCATTCTCTCCCTAGTTCTCCCCAGCAGCCATTGTAAAAAACTTAAGGCCACCCATTGTACAACCATTCCAGGCAGAGGCCAACTGAGGAATTTCATCCCACCTGGCTTATTTTCAGGAACTCGGTATGGGCCAGGGAATTTGGATAAAGTAAAACCTGACCCAGGCCTTCTCCCTGAAACTAAAGCCAAACCATGACCACTAAAGCCTGAAATGTTTGGTTAGCTTTTAGTTTTAATGTACATATTGAAACTATATATATATGGATCTCTGCAATTCCTGGTTTTCATCTTAAAACGGTGAGATGCCCTGAGAAATAGCATTGCTATTGCATGGCATTTCTAGTAGAGCTTTGCAAAGTTTTGGTCCCCGATTCAATCTTGCAGAGATTTGGCCCAATTAAGTGGCCAAATCTCCAAATCTGAATTGAATCAGGAGACCCTTTAATCTCTCCGAATCGAATCAACCCTCCAAATTGATTCAGAGAGATTTGGAAGGATTCAGCAATTTGGACATAGACACAGCTTTAAATCTTTTTTCTACATACCTCAAGGTAGCAAGCGGCTTGTGAATGTTGAAATGCTGGGGTGGATGGAGCATCCCTCAGGAGTGAGCAGGGCTCCCCACTGCACTCAGCAGCAGACCTGGAAGTGAACCAAAAGCACTTCCAGTCCACTTCCGGGTCCACCAGAGAGTGCACTGGGGGCCCCCCTGGTGCCTCCCTGGCTTGGTGATTGGTGCCTCCTGGGTCTGTGGGGACACCCAGGGTCCCCCCCGTGGCTGATGGTTGAGCCAGGGGGATGCAGGGAGGCCCCCCTGCATGCTGCCTGGCAGATCCAGAAGTGGACTGGAAATACTTCCAATCCACTTCTAGGTTTGCCACTGAGCATATGGAGGGCCCCGCCACACTCCTGTGGGATGCTCCATCCACCCCAGCATCACAGCATTTATGAGCTGCACTGGTACCTCGAGGTATGTAGAAAAAACTGTTAAAGCTGTGTCTGTGTCCGAATCGCTGATTCTCCAAATCAGCATCGAATCTTCACATTTGGATTCGGCCTAATCGAATCAAGACAGTGATCCAAATCAACGAATCAAATCAGAGCACTGTCCCCAATTTGGGCCAAATCCAAATCCAGTGTCTATGGCCGAATCACTAATTCTCCAAATCAGTATCGAATCTTTGGATTTGGATTTGGCCAAATTGAATCAGGACAGTGATCTGAATCAATTAATTGAATCGCTGTCCCCAATTCGGGCCAAATCCAAATCTGAATTGAATGCAGCCTGTTTCACACACCCCTAATTTCTAGTCCAAGCAGAATCAGAGAACTCACCAGATGACTGATATTTCTACATTTTCCTGCTTGATCTGTGCAACCAAACTCTTTGAACAACCCCTGCTGAAGGTCCAGAACAGTGCAGTTTTCTGAAAGGAACAGGCTTTTCAAGCCCCTCTAGCTCTTTAAAAGTCTCACTTGGGATTCAATAAGCACCGAAAAATGTTTTGACTGCCATTAAGCTGGCATAGCTCAACTGACCAAACTGGAGTTCCATCAATATACACTAGGTACAGATCTTGCCCCTAATAGTCACTAGGATTTTATGCACATGGGAGGAAAAAAGTCATCTTTTTCAGTAAATCAGCTTTTGGCCAAGTTCATTCTGCTTTTGTGTTCGCTCCACTCAAGCGTTGGCATGCCTGGGCTTCCTGCACATAAATGCCCTAGAATACTACTGCCAACATCACACTTTCAGGGATTCACTGGCTGGAGGATGTTTTTTTTGTGGAAGGAAAATAGCTTGCCACAACTGAGAGAACAAGAGTTCCCAGAGTCCCTTTCCAGAGGCCTGGTGCATAGACATCTAAATGAATCAGACATAAATTCAGCCCCACCCTCTGAAGGAACATAAGGTTGAGTTAGTGAATAAATTGGAGGAAATTGCCATCCCCTCATGGATATTCACAAGCAAGAGAATGATTAGCCTTGATGGCTCACTATAAACTCTTTGTTCAGTGTTGTCCACCAGCAGTCAAGAGACATTTTGTCTCTGAAGGCTCCTAAGTTAAAATGTTTCATCATTGAAAACAGGAAATGCTATTTATTTAGTGTCTGTACTTCTATTTCACCAAGCCTGGCAGTTCCTGACAGAGATCTGCCTCACGCCATAAATAAAAAGCTGTATGAGTGACAAGGACATGAAGAGAAGCAGGCTGGTCTTATATCTGCCATTCGGGTGTTGATGTTAGCGTGTGGAGTGCTTACCACAACAGTGAGGACCTCAGCGAATGCATGCAGCAGTACAGTGCTGTAACTCTCTTTGCTATCTATCTGTTGTACTCACCTAGCATTTCTTGTCTAAGACTGAAAGCTCTTTGGGGCAAAGACTGTCTTTTTTATGGATATTTATACAATACCTAGAACAACAGGCCCTGATCCTGGATCAGGAGGGTCTGGTGTCTGTCCCAGTAGAAAGAATGTATAGTGGCAAACACAAATGGTATATAAAGAGGGATGCTCTTTGAAGTAGATGCCTGTTCATCTCAAATCAGAGACAGCAATGAGAGGTGGACTTAGTGGTCCAGTGTACCTCATACCTCTTTGTGTGAGGTGATCAGTCTACAACCCCAGGCAGGAGGATTGAGGATTTTCCCTCAGAAAGAGACATATTTAGAGAATGGCCAGAGCTTCTGTGAAGTCCTGCTTATAGCATCTGCAGTGGTATGTGTATTCCCAATCATCCTAGGCCAGTGGTTCTCAACCTTTTTAGACTTAAGGCACCCCCCATGAGACTTGAGGCACCTCTCAAAAATGCCAGCTCTTTGCTTTCACTCACGGAAAAACAACAGAACAATTCTTCTGTTGGAAAGAACTCAGAAAGACCATCATGGATCAAAACGTTTCTGATGCTATGAATTCCTATTTGAAATCTCTGGGAGTGTCCCCAGGAGTGGAAACATGCGTTTCCCTGGGGACAAACTGCAGCGGCACAACGTGTGCCACTGCTGCTTGCCTCTGGCGCATAGCACATTGCCCCGGGTTGGGTAGAGGAGGCTGGGGCCAGCACTTGGGCTGGCTCCAGCAACTTTATCTGGGGATCTCCGGGGGCTGCAGCCATAGCAGTCCTGCAGCAAGGAGCCTGGCATGCAGTCTGAGTGTGGCTCCAGCCAGCCAGGCTCCAGTTCTGGGCAGTGCATGCTGCCCCCACGTGTACCGCCCCAATTTTTTAGGCTTAGGTTTTTTGACACCAGGATCTCCTAGTGTCAACCCCCCCCCCTGCCCTGGACACCCTCTCTTTGGCAATGCAACCCATTTTAAGGCCTGTATCAGTCCTATGGCAGAAGGGAGACTGCAATGCTTTTCTCCCTCACAACTCCCCTCGGGTAGACAGAACCCAGGGCCTGGAAGACAGTTCAGATCATGGGCTGAATTTATCCACGGACCATTTTCAGTTAGAGCTTTTTAAACAGGGGCGAGAAAAATACAGCCATGGACTGAATTCGGTCCACCAGGAACTTCCACCCAGCCCATGGAGTCCCTTCAAAACCCAGGTAATAGTGGCTGCCTGCCTGAAAGCCTCCAGTGGCGGCCAGCTGCGCAAATCGCCGGCTGCAGGTATTTCAGGCTGTTTGCTTAGCTTCTGGACGCGAGGTAACCAGCCCAGACCCCAGCCTGATCCAGCTGGCCTCGATTCGCCCCTGGTGCATGCCAGGTCTGCAGCTTGAGAGGGGCAGGAGGGGCTGGGCCAGATCCTGTGGCACCAGTGAGGGGAAGGGATGCCTGGGCCAGCTTTGGACCAGTATCTGCCTTGCTGCGCAGGACTGGAGAGGATCCTGCCACGCAGGTAAGGTAAAACGGCGGCTGGGCGGGTTCCGCCACACCGCGCTGTTCAGGCCGGGACGGGCCAGCACTGGGGAGGGGAAGTGGCAGCTGGGCCAGCTTCACCCTGTGCTGCTTTACTGCATGCTGCTCGGCCAGCTTAGCCGTGTGCCACGTGGGACAGGCCAGGCCAGGCTGGCACAGGCAATGGGAAGCCCAAGCTTTGCTGTGTGCCATTCAGGACAGGATGGGCCCGGCCAGGTCAGCACCGGCAAGGAGAAGCGGTGGCTGAGCTGCGTGCCATTTGGGACAGGCCAGGCTGGCACCAGGGAGGAAAAGCCTTGGCTGGGCTGGTTTGGGCCTCATGCCACTCAGGACAGGATGGGCCCTGCTGGGTCAGCACCAGGGCGGGAAAGCCACAGCTGAGCCGTGTGCTGCTTGGGCTGGGCCAGCACAGGTAAAGGAAGCTGCGGCTGGGCCAGCTTCAGCCGTGTGCTGCTCGGGACAAGCTGAGCTGGCACTGGGGGCAGGAAGCTGCAGCTCAGCTGGCTGAGCCATGAGCCACGTGGGAAAGGATGGGTCCTGCAGGCCAAGCCAGTGCCCGTGAGGGGAACTTGGGCCTGGGCTGGCTTCTGCCATGCTGCGCAGGGCAGGCTGGGATGGTCCAGGTCATGCCAGAACCAGGGAGGGAAAGCAGGGGTTGGCCAGCTTTTGCCCCTGTCTGGGGCTGGGTGGGATGGGCTGGGTCCTGCTGTCCAGCGCTGGTGAGGGGAAGGGGAGGCTGGGCTGGTCCCAGCCCCTGCCTTGCAGCTGGGAACCCTGTACTGCTGGGAGGGGATGGGCCTGGCCATGACTGATTTTCTGGTTAATGCACATGAGAGGCTTCATTCTTCACATTACATTCCTTTGTTTGTCTTTAAATTAATCATCTTAGTTAAGTTAAATTAAGTTAATCGCTACTCAAATTATTTTTTAAATAAAATTAAAATCTGTTATAGTAGATGCTTCATTTTTAGCATATGAGACTTTATGTCTACTTTGTTAAAATGATTTGTTCTGAAAGTTTTTGTGTGTGCGGTCCTTGACTCAATTGGTTTGGCTCTGTTCTGGGGAAGGTCTGATGCCCCTGAAACCCCACCAATGGGGCAGGGTGTTAGAGGGGTCACAAACCCTCGCTATCTAATAAGTTGTGCCTGTGCCTCGTGGCCTAGAGGGCAGAACTCCTGGGGCCACAGGAGCAGGCCATGCACGGGGAGGGTGGGGGCCTGTGGTGGGTCAGTGCTTCCCAGTCAAGGGATAGACCATCTGATGTCAGGGACCATGTGATGAGGGCAGGGGATTCTGAGACGGATGTGGAGTGCAGGGCAAGGTTTGGTGTTAGGTGGATGTGTCTGATGACACAGACCATGTGGTAGGGGATAACTTCCGGTCCCAAGACCACCCCACCTCAAAAAGGAGCACTGCCAGGGGCAAGGGGAACGATTCCTGCTGGCAAAGGTCAGGGGATAGGGGGTGGGAGTTCCAGTCCCAAGATGGACCAGGGGGCAGGGCAACTGTCAAGGGGCAGGGCTATCCATGCAGCTCTCCACGGCTCACCAGAACTCGTGGAGCAGCCCTCCACCAAAATAATTGCCTGCCCCTGTTTTTAAGCATGTCCCTCTTTGCAACTGTGGAGAGAATGAGAGCAAGAGAAAGGACAGCCAGGAGCAGACAGCTTCCTTAAGAAACAGACTCTTGACCAGATCCCCTGCTCGGGCCATACTGCACAGAGCACAGGTCAGAGAGAGGCATGCACAGGGCTGGCGGGCAGGGTTAGCATTTCCACGCCTTTGTTCCTGGTACTGCACACTGCAGAGCCAGTCCCATAGGGGACTAGAGCCACTGTTGCATTCCTCCCATAAAAAATGGCTGCTAAAAAGCTCCTCAAACCGCTGTTGTGGATTGTCACAATGCAGAGGGGGCTTAGCTGTACCCTCCATCTTCTAACCAGGACTTCTCTCCTGTGCTACAGTGGTAGCAGTGAAGCAGGCTAAGGAAATAACTAGACATTGGCTCAGTGTAGAAAGAGGGTCCAAGTGATATTCCCTGGACTCAATACACCAGTATATATTGTCAGAGCAAGTTAGAGGATCTGTGCTGTGCTAGATCTGTCCTAGGGGACAGCCTATCCCTGAGATACTTACAGCATTTTTACACGTGCTCCTGGAGTGGGGTGGAGGGGCACTTTAATTAGAGCAGCTCCAAAAGCTGCTCTAATTAAAGCACCCAGAGCATCTCATGTATTAGTGCCCCTGCACTTCAAAATAGTGGTGGGGGCACTTTCTAAAGCTTGTTCAGTGAGCTTTAGATAAAGTGCCCCCACCACCATGTTGAAGTGCGGGGATGCTGATGTGTGAGATGTGGTGGCTGCTGGAGCACGGTAATTACTACACTCCAGCAGACTCAATTAATATTTGGGCTGAGGATGATGTACTAAGTGGGACCCAGTGTGTCTGCTCCTTTGGTAAATATTGACAGATGAATGAAAAAACAGGAGAAAGAAAATTAGTGTGAATGTGGGATACAGACCCAGAGCTGTTTTAAACAGGATGCTTTTAAAGCCTTCCAGGAGGTATGTGCTTGCTTTTTAATCCCCATCAATTCATTTATACCTAGTAATGTTATACTGCTGCCCTGTGACATCAGACCTGGTAGGAGCAAGTGATAAGAGAAACTCAGGAAGTTGGGAGCTTCAAGGAGATGGAGTGGTTGAGCTGCCGGTCCTTTCTGTTGCTAAACTCAGATGTGAGTAAAATGCCCAGATGCTTGAACGCTTCGTCAGGCTGCCCAGCATTCCCGAACCAGCAGCACTGGGCTTAAAAGCTCCTGGCAGCTGGCTCTTATAGAAGAATCGAGGTGATTCCTGTTTCTAGTCAGGTCAGAGCCAGGTCTCAATCAGCAGCATATATGGAAAACAACAGGACAAAGAGGTTAAGGAAAGTTTTCTGAACCATGGAAAGGTTGGGATTTGCTTTGTGTTGCGAGACCCAAACAGGCATTTTCATTTCATTCATCCCTAACGAGGCCTGGCCATTTCCTATCTCCTAGCACTCCAGTTCGCAACCTTTGGTCTGCTTCTTTGCTTTGGGGATTTGCATAATTGAGCCAAACGCCCTGCACAGCTGTAAAGCAAGGATGGTGGCAAGCATTATTCCCACACCAGGCAATAGGGGAAGCAAATTTCTCTGAAATGGTATTAAAGATTGCCCATTAGAATAAACCATTGCCGAGTCCTTCTTTCAAGTCCTTCTCTCTTGCCTCTCTAGGGCTGAGGAGTGCTTCTGTCTTGGACAACATGCACAAGTAAGACACAAAGGAGAAGAACTCCTTTGCACAATGCAATTTTTCTTGCCCTCTGAGTTATTGGTGTGATCAGGCCTCGTAGATTGCGAGCGGAAACCCGACAGGAGGCTAATAGCAATATTTATTTTAGAAGAAAGTCTTCGGGAAGCAGGTACCATGTGACCTGGAGGGGACAAGCACTCCAAACACACTTGCATAATAGTGCAGAGAATAATATAAGGAGCCTTAAAGAGACACAGTGTTATTTGTTTTTATTATTCTTCACAGTATTCTTAACTTTCCATTGGATTTCACACCTTGAAAGATTGCAAGAAAAATGCTTTACCCTGCCAGGCAAGAAGCATGGCCAAAACACAGGGCATAAGAATGGCACTAAATGCTCATTTAGCACCTTTCTAAAGTGGCTGCCTCACATTATTTCCCAGGTTTGGCACACAAAAGAGTGGGAGTGAGGCACATTTTTCAGCTGCGCTCCTGGGTTCACTACAAGACTAGCATGAGAGTTTGGTTTTCAAAAGCTCCGAGTGTTTCAGGTGCCATCTGCCGGGTGATAACATGAGAGGACTCTGTGCATCTAAAGCTAAACTGACCTTTATTCAGAAAAAAATATTTACAGAGGTGCCAGAACAGGCAGCCTGTACATCATGTGCAAACCAACTGCTTTTCAAAGTGGCTCCTTCAAAATCATCCTCCTGGCAATGTGTTCTTCCCTCTGCACAGGTTGCTCTGTCAGGTAACCCCAATTTCAATCAAAGCTGGTGGAGCTGGGGGTGCCAACCACCTGGGGATCCTGGTCTGAAGCGTCTCCCCCAAAATGGAAATTGGTGTCCACTTTGGGGCATTTGGTTTCCCATCCCTTTTACTGAAGCGCATAACAAGCAAACTCAACCCATCCTCCCCACCACAAAGAGAACGGATGAGATGATCTAGAATCGTTATTCCATCCCAGAAGTGTCACAGCTGGGGACGCTCCATCATGAGGATGAGGAAAATGCTTGTGCCTTATGAGCAGTTGGAAATAAAGCGAGTAAAAAAGAAGAAAGAAAAATGTGAGGAGACAAGGAGGCAACGGGTGGAAAGAAAGGACAAAAAAAGAAAGGCAGAGAGACAAAAAGGATAACACAAGAGGCAAAAAAGAAGTGGAGAGAGGGAAAAGCTGTGGGGGGATTAAATGTGAGGCAAGGTGAGAGCAATCTTCCCCAGCATGAACAGCTGTTTCAGAAAACACTTCAGTGTTACTCCATCCCTCCTCAGAGCCTTGCTCTCCCCAGAGAGAGAAGCAGGACTGTCTTTTTCCCCCATTTCCTTTGTGGTCTGGCTTTTCCTCACATGTGTAGCTTTCTTGACCTACAGCCTTTTGCTGTGAATAAGCAGGTAATTCTTTCCAGGGCTGGCTGTCTGTCCAGCCTGCCGGCAGTCCCTATCCAGTTTTTCCTTCCCGCCGGCCTCTTCCTTTCCCTGGTCCAGCTTCTCCCTCTTAGCTTTCCTTAAGAAAAGGCCCCTCCACCTACCCCTTACATGACCAGCAATAACCTCTGGGTCTGGTTTACACAGAGACTGAGCAATCTCCGTTCCTCCTAATGCACTTCTGAAAGTCAAGCCTTTATTATGTTTTGGGTAGCTGAACTCAGCTTATACTAGAATTACTTTCCCATGATCTTTGGGCCTTGTGTTCAGAGCTACCAGCTTTCACATCTGCTGCTGAGGAAGATCATGGCTATGGTCCAATGGGCACAAGGAATCAACAAGTTCCTGGGCAGGGGGACCAGAAAGCCAGTCAAGCTTCTGCTATCAATTGTGAATGCAACACAGCCATCCTTTTGCATGCAGGTGTAGATTAGTGATGGGAGAAGGGATCGGTTCTTGGGCTTTCCACGTCTTCCATGTTCTAGTTCCTGGTGAAGAGATTTTCCTGGAACAACTTGGCTTCTGCAGAAAGCTAGAAAGAAGTGCAGTGGTGTTGCCAGAACAGGAAATAACAGTAATTTCAGCTAAACTCTTCTGAGTCCCACAACAAGTTTTTGAGTTCAGGAAGAGTTGTTCAAGTTTTGGGCAGAAGTTCAGGACACTTGCAGAGTAGTTCACACGTCCCTAACAGAAACAAACCGAGTCAAATCTCATTTGGTGGTCTAGGTTTTAAAACTGCATCCAACAAGCGGTTCCAGGGGGAGGGGGTCCCAAAGGCAATTTCCTGGGCCTCCCCAAAAGGGCTTGAAAAGACTTCTTGTGAGAAAGCAAGGCCTGGAGTTTTCAAAATGTTGCACTGAGCCCAGCAGTCTCCAACTTATATTAGAACAACTTCTCAATTGGAAATGAAGTACAATAAAAAGGCCACTCAACTCCAGCTAAATGGGTTACAAAGGCATGAAAGGGGGTTGCCAGAGAGTGGGGGTCTTAATATGTTTGCAATTCATCAGCTTCCTGCTCAGCTCCCAGCAAACTGGCGAGGCTGGGAATCAGAGGTGAAATACCTGCATCTGCTCTCATCATGTCTGCAGCTTAGTGCAAACATTTATATTTCTCTGGAAATAAAATAAATAGCCCCGTGTTCTGGGGGAGATCACAGCTGATGTAATTTACAATGCCTGAACCTGGGTCCCAGAGGGTAGGTCTGGCTGTGGGGGTGAACAGGAAGCTTCCTCTCTCCAAAGCAGAGGATTCAGCAGTACCTCATCATCAGGCTGTCCAGGAGGCAGCTGGGGCACAGAGAGGTGCATCTGCTTGCTCCTTCTCCAACTCCCTAGCAAAAGGTTCAAGCACATGCAGGTGGGCACTGTGGGAGGGAGGACCAATCAGATAGGCTTTGCTGTTGAAGCACTGCGGTGTTGTCCTTTTCCTCCCAGCCTGCCCCACACACTATCCCTTTGACCCGCCATGGACTAGAGGATATGGCTTTTGTGGAGCAGGAGTTGGGCATTACAAAAGAAAGCCAGCTGTGGGGAAATCAGAAGTCCAGTGCTTTAAGGTTTGTACCTGGCATTTCTATCTGGAGATCGGGTCTGAGAGAAACCTACAGCTCTTGGGTGCCCTTTACAAAGCACCCAAGCCATCTGTCTTCATGAGTCAGTCTTGTTGACCACACAACTCATGCCTGCATCACAGATGAGCCTATTCTTTCTGCTGTCTTACAACTCATAGCTAAGGTCTGGAGGCCTCTAGAGCTTCCCATCTCAGGCTTCCTCTTGCAGTTGTGCTTAATCTGACTGGGCTTTCTGGAGGAAGGAAGAGTTTTTGATCATAAAGAGGCTCTAAGACTAAAGGGGAAGGACAGGATGGCCCCTCAGTCACTAGGGGATGAGGGGAGTTTATCCACCTGGGGTCTTTGCTGCTGCCTAGAAGGCAGGATACTGCCTGGCCAAAGCTTCCAGGCCCCACTTCGTCCATCCCCTCCTTATGCTTGTCAAAAGAAATCTGTGGCAGAGCCTTCCCCTAAGCAGCACAAGAGACTTTGGAACTGGAGTTAAACCTCTTTTGCATTTAATATCATGCTCTCTCCCCATTGGCTCCAGTAATGCAGTGATAGATTTCATCTTCATGCACGCTGCAAGGGGGAGAGGACAAAGATGTGACAAGCCTGCCAGAAAAAAAGCATACCTATGTGGGAATGCAGATTTTCTGATGTGCTGGTCTGCAGTAGTACAGAATGGGACTGCCTCACTTCTGCTGTCTCCTGAATACCTCTGTTACACATTCGCTCCATTTCCTTACCTTAGGGAGGCTGATGGGGATACTGGGCACAATTCAAGAACACAAGGAGGTAGCAAAGAAAATTCCCTCCAGATACCACCCCAGGTCCTGGGTCAGCATTCCCACGGGTCACTGTCTTCACAAACTCCCCCCAGTTCTGAATATACAAGACAGCTCTGATGCTGGCTTAGAATACAAACTTGCCATAGGTGGATTCAGAGGATGGCAGTATCCAGGAGGAGTGAGTGACCTAGCCATTTTTAAGCTGAACACAACTCCTGCTGAGTTGGAGAGGAAATAGCTCCTTTTTGGCTTGACTGGCCAAGCTAATGCCTTCTAACAATACAAATCCCAGCTCAGGACCTGGCCGTGAGGCAGTATCTCTGATGTTTTAGCCTACAGAGGATAATCGCATCATTCATTAGCCCCTGTTAGAGCCTGGCACCTCAGAGAGGTTTCCATATAAAATTAATCTTCATGAATTTTGGCAGAGGTGGGCTCTGCCATTCTGTACATGGAATGGGTGAGGACGGTCTTGCCATCAATCCATGTACAATAAACTGCATCATTTAATGCTAGATCCTGAGGTGACAGCCTAGCAGCAAGAAGCTTTCTGCCCATGGAACAGGTCAAATGCCAGCAAGTAATCTCATGAGGAGCTTTGTAAAAGTGGGGACAGTTTTCTGACAGAGATCCGTTCATCCTAAACTGCAGATGCCAATTAATATTCTTTTTGTGAGGTGGGCACCTGTCCATCCCTACTTGGACCGTCATCCCCCAATTCATTTCCCACAGGTCAGTAAACCACAATGGAATGGTGAAGTCTTTTAATCACTACCAGCATCCTTTGGGAGTCATCAGGGGACTTCAAAGTGAAACATTTCATGCCTGATGACACTGAGCAATCCTGTCCACCTCTGAGTAAGCTGGATTCTAGTACAGAGCAGGTCCTTTCTCCTCTTCTGTATGCACCTACAGTCACAAATCTTTAGGTGTTTTCCTTTTGTTGGTTTTCCTCCTCCTAAATGACATAGCATGCAGTGTTAGCAGTACCAGGCTGTAATTCACTTGAGGAGTCCTGAATGCCAGTCAGGCAGTTTACGACATTCTTTGAGAACCCCCATCTGAATTACTGCTTTGTTATGGCCCTCAGTGCCGGCATCAGCCAACAGGCAACACATCATCAATTTTGTAAGCTAATTGTTTAATGTGCATATCCAACTCCAAATGACTGGCAGTGCCACCAGCACTCTGCCTTTTTGTGCCAGGGCCCCACAACCTATCTGTCTGAACCCCTCATCAGGTGCAGTAACTTAGGCACTCAGGTGCTGCTGGGATGATTTTCACTGCTAAATTAATTGACACATTTGGGGAGGAAGATTGGAGAAAGAGAAAGACAGAAAGGGAGAGGAAACTACCACTCAGGTGGAAAGCAATGGGCAGTGAAATGCCACCTGTGGCAGCCTCAGAGCCTAATATCCCACCACTGTCAAATAGAGTATATTTTACTGGCTAATATCTTACCCCCTGCCAGCCATGACCCAGCTGGCTACTTGCTCTACACCACCCCTGAAAACAGCCTGGCTACTGCACAGCACTCTCACAGATTTCTGTCCTTTTGCACTTGAGTGAGGTTTGCAGGGGAGTGAGGACGCAAAGGCTCCAGCGTCTTTCAATTCTCTGGTCACAGGCAGGTGGCTTTGCCACCACCTTCAATTTATTTCTTGGCTTTAAATCACTTTGTTGCAAAGCTATCTTACTGAACCATGGCATCTGCAACGTATATTGGCTGCTTATGTGGGCTCATGAATCAGGGGACAAGCAGGAAAATCAGGACATATGGCCATGTGTGAGGAGCCTGGGGGCTGGAACAAAGAAGGATTGCAGAGGGGGTGCCAGGCATTCTCCAGATTCCTCTATCATTGCTTCTTGACTTGTTATAAGGGACTGGCATTAGCTTTGCACGGTTTCTGAGGTTCTTCCAATCCTTATGCACTGCCGTGCTTGTCACATGCTGTTTATTAGTGGCATCAACAAGAGTCAAAAAGAGATGATTTTCCTGGACTTTAGAGCAATGAAATGGTACTCTGAGGACTGAGGGGGAGCAGACTGCCCTGTCCCTTCACATGCTATCACTGGTTACTTAGCAACTCAACAGAGGTCACCCTGATATTTCCACCATTATGCTGGCAGGCCTGTCTGAGTCTTGATTCAATGGCCTTGGCCTTGTGAAGTCATCCCAGACAACAGCAGCAGCAGCAATTTAGAAAGGCTCACAAAAAAGGTGACAAATCCTAAATGGTGGGTCCAAGGAGAATCAAAAGGGAAAAAAGGTTGAATTGTGGATGCATAGAAACAGGCTATTCTGATGAAAGGTGTTAAATGAAAGAGAGGTGAAAGGGAAGGTGTAAGCCCAGGTTGTAGGGTGTGTGGCCAGACATCATAGACAATTAGTCATAATATAAGAGGAGGTAGCGGGTAGTCAGAGATGAGGATAAAGCATAACATGACCATGAAAGGTAGTGATGTACCTTGGATGTTCTGCAAGAAGTGTGGAGTACAAGTCAGAGAGAGGCAGTCCAATTGTAGGGCAGACAAAGTTGTAGGAAATAAGAATGTAAAAATGTTATGGGATATTTCACTCATTATCGCTCATAAAAAATATGTAAGACCAGATATAGTTGTTGTGTTAAAAAGGTGAGAGAATGATTCATTGTGGATCTCTCCTTTCCATGTAATGAGACTATTCAGTTGAAAATGCAAGAAAGGATTGATAAATATCATCTGTGAGGACAGGAATTGAAGA
This sequence comes from Gavialis gangeticus, assembly GCF_001723915.1. Classification (NCBI taxonomy): domain Eukaryota; kingdom Metazoa; phylum Chordata; order Crocodylia; family Gavialidae; genus Gavialis; species Gavialis gangeticus. Next base: position 2,847,283 of record NW_017729029.1, read on the forward strand.
AAATCAGGTGCATGAAAAGTATAAGCATAATACCAATTATGTGTGATGCATTGAGACCTCATGAAATGGGAATTACAGGAGCACTGTGTACATTAGAAATTGGCTCTGTTGTGGGTCCTTCAGAATGCAACACAGATGGATGTGATGCAAGCCCTGAGGAAGGAGTTAGCATTCAAAACTCATTGAGGCCTTAGCCTAACTTAGACCTGTATTAGAAAGCATCTCCCCCACAGTTCCTTCCCTTCCAAGTCCCATCAGATCTCAGATAGTGGAGCGTAAGTATTAGTATTATTATTATTGTAATACCAAAGCCCCAGATTCCACAGAGTGGGATTTCTGAAAGCATCTGCATAGTTACCTGCAGACAACTCCCCAGACATCTCCTGGCCAAGTGCAGCCAGACAAAGCAGCTTACCAGCTGTTGATGGTTACAGGCCAAAGAGCTTTCAAGGGCTCCTCCTTCCAGAAACATTTTCCATCCATATTGCATGAGGGAGGGGAATTCAGTCTTGAGTCCCCCAGGCAGGAACAGGGTAGCATGGAGAAAGTGGGAGGAAGTTCTCTTTGACCTAAGGATCAAAATTTGACCTGCCTTGAAATATTTTACACTCTTTTTCTGGCATACATTCCAGCTTCAAGATATCCACTTCACAAACAAGCAGCACTAACAGTTAATATAAGAAAAGAGATAAAGGCTGATGCATTTTGGTCCCTGAGTGGTGCTGACAAAACTCATGATGTCAGTGTGTGACTGAAAACAGGCCTATTATTACCAGTTCCCATAGAACTTCAGTGTGTGATTGCATGTACACATGGGATTGGATGTGTGTGTATATGTGTGCATGAAAGAAAAAAGTGTCTGCATATGCTTGAGTCAGCAGTTGGGTTGA
>NW_017729029.1:2848468-2851591 GCF_001723915.1 Gavialis gangeticus
TACCAACACCAGCTTTAATCTAGGTAGCCCTGGTACTGCTAGCAGTGAAGCAGCAGCAGCATGGACTCCGGAGACTTGCCTACAAGGTTGCTGGCCCTTACTGAACCTGTACTATTGCATCCTCACTGTTGCTGTTCCCTATGGTACAGCATAGTTAGCACAAGTGTGTCAACTTATGCTACAACCCCACCTTCATTTGCTGTAGGGACAGACCCACTGGGACTTAGATTAAAAACCAAGGATTGCTCCATGGAAGAGCAAAGAAGAGAAATGTTAGGTCTGGAAACAAAATGGGGTGCATGCTTAGCAGACATCGTCACTGTGTCACAGCCTCCCTTCCCAGAGGGGCTACGAAATGCAGGGTGTGAATAAGAGTAATGAGATAAAACTGAAACAAAGAAATACTCAGCAGGATCAGCACCAGGGAGCCTGGAGGCTATTAGGCTGCGGACTTGTATTCCAAGGAAAACTAAGCTCCATCGCTTACACAATAGAAATGGGATTCTGCCAGACCACGTAGAGATGATAAGGGACAATCCTGCACCGATGGACTAGTGGTCTGTTTCATCCCTAATTGCTCTTTCATCCCTAGTGGACAAAAGTGGTCCATTTTATCCCCAGCTGCTCTGATTCTGTGATAACATGGTCTAAGGGAGAAAAGCTGACCCACACAGAGGGGAACTGCTGGTGTGTGGAGCTGTTCTGTTCAAAAGAGGCATCGCATTTGCATGAAATGCACAAAAATTAGTGAAAAATGCTGAGGATTATGTGGTGATGTCTCCTGCCCAGCCTCGCACAGAACCGATCCAAGGATTAGGTAGGATCAGAAATGCCACTGGGGCTTGTTTATTCTTCGCACACAGAGTGACGCAAGGGGAAAGATCCTCTCTCTCTCCGCTATATCCAGAGGTATTTCTCTATTTGCTGCCTTCACTGTTTCCTAGGACTTCAAAAGAAGAGCCAGAGATAAGAGACAAGAGAGAGTAAGAAATATACCAGGACAGTCTTCAGGAAATAAGGTTAAAGGAACCAACAAGGCAGCCTTCCTTTAAAGCCTGTTTTCCATTTCCTCCCCCTCCTCTGAATTTATCTCTCAGATTTTTTCCTCCTCTTCAGTGCCTAATATTTAATTGAAAACGCAGATCTATAGCCCAAAGAGGTGTTATTTTCAGCACAAGAAATAGAGATATCTCCTAGCAGCTGTCAATCCCAGTGACCTTAGCTTCTGTGCAGACAGCATGGGACTTTTTTCCCCCTTTTCTGTCTTTTTTTTCCCTTTCTTTTTTCCTCCAGCCGAGTTACTGTTTCATTGCACTCCACTGGGACTCTGACAAGAGTCGAGTTCCTCACAGATGACACAGAATAATTGAAATGTCCTTCTGGTGACCTTCAATCTCTGGCAGCATTCACTTCCCTTCTGGTAATCAGTGAGAGCTGACAGATGAGTGGCACACACATACTGTACACCCATGCAGACACACACATATACGGCACACATGCACGCACAAGGACAGACACCGCTCCTAGGTAGGCATACAAACAAAAAGAGATAAAAACACATGGGAATTTAACTGTATGAAGAGGCACACACCCACGCACACATGCGCACAGAGGCATCCACCTTTACGGGCATGCTCTCACACAGCCTCCCAGTCTTGCAGGCTTAGAAAAACCCACACACTTACACCTAAGCTGGCACATGAACAGAAATGCAAACTCAGCACTCATTTACAGATGTACACTCCCACAAATTGGCATACAGCTACACAGATGTATTTACACAGCAAAGGTACTAGCACACAGAGATGGAGCCAAACCTACAGAGAGGAATAAACACAAAAAAGGCCTCACTGATAAAGACACAGAAAATCAATAGGGCCTAAACAGTATGCATGAAATACTTGAGGGAATCCACATTCAAACCCTCTTGCAAGTATATGAGCACAGGACACACACAAATACATGAAGTTAGGCCCACAGTACAGCCCTCAAATCCAAGAAGCCACAACCTTGGATAGGTTTGAGCAATATGGACCTTAGTTCCTGAACCTTAGACATTCATACATCTTCCTTATTAACACAAGCTCAGGCAGACACCCAGATACACACTGCAATGGGATCATACACACATGCATGAAAGGAGACAAACATACATCCATGAAGATATGCAAAAGTACCCATGTCATATGCTGGCGCACACACACAAAAGCTCATGAAAATGTACCTGAAGAAAGAGAAGCAGAGGCCTGCCAAAGCCAACTCTCTCTTCTTTATTTGCAGAAGCTTTCTGTTGACGTTTTGTCATGAGCAACACCTCTTCACTCAGACTTGTGTTGCACTGTGACTGCCTTCTTACGTTATGTCTGCCCTGTTTTTAAAAGCTATGGTCTCATGAGCTTTTGAGCAGGAGATGCAGCGTCGGACCCTGGTCTGGCCCTCCTGTTCCCTAATTTGTGAAGGAGTAGAGTGCACAGGAACAGGTGTAGCCCAGGTAACTTGGGTATATACTCCCCTTCTTCAATTGAAGGGAATTGTTAGCTGGCAGGTGTGCTGTGGGGGGCCTGCAGACCACTCAGTTTCCCTCTGTCCCTATACAACCAGGCCAGGACAGTCAGGGAACTTAACTATATGCAAATTTATTTACATTAACTTATCACAAGGAAAAGAAACATGGATATAAACCTAAACAGTTTTATTTATATATATATAAAGTTAATTAGGTGCCTGAATATGACACCTTGGAAAAAGGGAAAGCATAAAACAATTTGGTAAATCCAGAAGAGAAGGTGGTGCCCAAGAAACTATATCATTAAAACAAAGGTGCTTTTCTTCTTTAACTGTACAGACACCTCACATCTCCAGAACCTTGTTGGCTGGAAGCCTGCAAGCCATTTTCCTCATGAGGGAAGTGGCACCTCTCCTGATTAGCCATAAAGCACTTGTTGGAAGGATGAAGGTTGTATGTGTAGCTCACTTACCTTCCAGAGCTTGGGTTGAGGCCCAGGCTTGAAATCTTGCTGTTTTGATTGATGGAGCCCATCCACCAATCAGGGGGCAGCAAGAGGAGTTATGTCACGCCCCTTTCCTGAGGGGAGGGGGAGGGGAGCTCCCCCCCCCCCCCCC
>NW_017729029.1:2851601-2864787 GCF_001723915.1 Gavialis gangeticus
CCCCCCCCCCCCCCCCCACACACACACACCTACCTGATTTGGTTGAAGACTCCAACGCTCAAGTCTGGACGACTTCAGGGGGCAGAGCCCTGGAGAATATAAAAGGAGCTGCGTGCCCAGCATGAGGGGAGCACATCTGGGACAGAGAAGAGAGAAGAGCAAGGCTTAGAAGAGCTGAGGAGAGCTGCAAAGCAGGGCGAACCAGTAGCCCAGAAGCACCCCTGAAGACTTCCATCAGCGGAGAACGGCGGACAGCTCCAGCAGCTAGGCTCTCGGTGTGCGGCACGGCTCATGGCATCCAGACCCTGGGAGCTACGTGAGGTGGCTTGGGCCCGCAACCTCTGGCATGTGGCCAGAGACACAGTGCACAGGCCGATGCATGGAGTAGGACCTTTGGAAAGCTTGGGCGGCTCAGGTCCTCAACCCCCGGAACAAGGCTGGGAGCTCAATGCAGGAGGGTCCGGAAGCAGACTGAGCCTGGTGCTGCATGAGGCAGCCCAGGCGTCCAACCCATAGCAAAAGGTTGAGTCCAAGGACCCAGACGGTATATAAAAACAAACAACATAAACAATACTCTCTGGGTAAATGCTATAAAACCTTACACCAGTGCTCCAGATATTGGTAAGTATCTGATCTGAAACAGATAAACCCCAAAATAAATATAGATAGCCAACAGATAAACTATAGATAAGTATGGGTGAACAATAAATAAGTCACAAATAAATACAAATAAACAACAGGTGAAATAATAGCAACAGGGGTCCCAGCAGAGCCCTAGGACTCTACTCGTCTGCTAATTTACAAACATGAGAGTTCACAAACTATAAGGCATGACATCACACCACTTATGGTGCAAGAACCCCAAAGGTAAACTTAATATCAAGGGGAAACCCCAATGCCCTTGGACTTTTCCCAAGCCGTGCAAGGAAGCTGGTAACTTTAGGGGGGCCCTCCCAACTTCAGGAACCCTTAACTAACCAGGGAGGACTCCCCCTCCCCTGTGGGAATTCTCTTTTCCCTGTAACTCATGGCTCCTAGACCTGGAGGCTGGCCCTTGTCCTCTGGGCCAAGCTGCTCCCCTGCTTGCAGTGGGCTTCGCAGGAGGGGTCGCTGTCCCCTGGAACAGGGCTCCTCTACGCAGGGCTTCTGGCTCGGCCCTGTCTGCTGGCTCAGTAACCCAAGCACCGTCTGGCTCCCTGGACTCAACCTTTTGCTATGGGTTGGACGCCTGGGCTGCCTTGTGCAGCACCAGACTCAGTCTGCTCCCGGACCCTCCTGCACCGAGCTCCCAGCCTCATTCCAGGGGTTGAGGACCTGAGCCGCCCAAGCTCTCCAAAGGTCCTACTCCATGTATCAGCCTGTGCTCCATGTCTCTGGCCACATGCCAGAGGTTGTGGACCCAAGCCACCTCACACAGCTCCCAGGGTCTGGATGCCTTGAGCTGTGCTGCACGCCGAGAGCCTAGCTGCTGGAGCTGTCCACCGTTCCCCGCTAATGGAAGTTTTCAGGGGCGCTTCTGGGCTACTGGTTCAGCTCTCCTCAGCTCTTCTAAGTCTTGCTCTTCTCTTTCCTGGATGTGTTCCCCTCATGCTGGGCATGCAGCTCCTTTTATACGCTCCAGGGCTCTGCCCCTGAAGTCTTCCAGACCTAAAACTGTCGTGGACGACTATATGACTGTTGGTCCTTGTTATCCCTTGGGGCGCTGTGGCAAACAGATGTTCCCCCAGATCCTGATGCACACCCCTTATGTACTTGTAGGCAGCCACCAGGTCACCCTTGAGCCTGTGCTTTTCCAGGCTGAAGAGTCCCATGGCTCTCAGCCTCTCATCATAAGACCTATTCTCTTGCCTTCTGATCATGAGGGCAAGACAGCATTAATATAAGTGCAGCCTCTTCTCTTGGCAACCCTGACTCTTGGGTACTTGTTAGGTCTTTCCTGATGCCAGAAGTTCTCTTTAACCAAAGATGGAGCAATTATTCTTTCCAAGGCCACCAGAACCTTGCAGACACATGGCCTTAGTATAAATACAAGTTTGATATTTCTTCCTACCCACAGAGGCTATAGAAAATGCTTCTGAAGTTCAGGCAGTGACCTTTCTCTGTGTAGTGGGCCCATTAATGTTACAGGTATCAGATGCTTTTATATGGAAGGAGGAAAAAGATAAAGAGGATTTGGTACAGATTATGAGTCCATTTAAGAGAAACAGCAATACCAGAAAAAAGCTTACTTACAAATTATTGGTTATTGTTATTATCATGACTACACACAACCAAGACTAGAGATCTAGATGCTAGCTACAGGGTAGAAAGAGTGACTGTACTAAGGCTCAAGCTTGTGACTTCAGGGAGCCACTGTCACTCCTGAATGGAAGGGCTCTGCATGACCTAATAGAAAATGAGTATCTATTCTATGCTGCATTATTTCAGGAAGAGTACGGTAGACTTAGAACCAAAACAAGACAGCACAGAAATAGCAGACCAGGTCTGTACCTGATATAACTTGACTTCAATGGAATTATGCCTAGAGCTCTGCAAATAACTGATTTTTTGATTCACTGGCTGAATCAAAATATCAGGGGAGAACGTGTTTGAGGTTGATCCCAAATTACATGTGTGCATTATCTCAGCAAAGTATAAAACTGGAGAAGAAAGTCACTTCAGTGCAAACTGAAGAGACTCACCTGATTTGAAAGCAACCATTTTGTTTCCTGTTCAGATTTTTCAGCTTTTGGTAAAAAGTCAATTTAAATGAATTTCCAAGGAAAAATAATTTGAAGTGAAAAACTGAAGCCCTTCATCTAGAAAATGTGGAAACTTCATGACTTTTCAGACTTTTTTTCAGCTAGTGCCATTCATGAAATTTGCTACAGATTTGTAATTACTCTGTTGACCCCACACTACAGTTTTAGGGGAATAAACTATTCATTCAAATAATTTCTTCCAGCTCTTGCTACACCAAATTAAATTGTACTGAAGATGAAGTCCAAAAGGTTTGCCAATATGAAAATTCCTGTGTAAATGGGAGAAAAAAACCCTCATTCATAGCCAGAAACATCTCTCAGAAGTATATTGGACTGGTAAGACCTAGCTGTGTGTTTGGTGAAGAACAAGACAGTGCCATGAAGCTTTTGTAAATTCAGTAACTCTAAAACAAGCTGTCTGAGATTGGCAAGGCAGCTAAAGGTTACCGGTAGAAATATATCTTCTTTGAACTGGATACTGGTGTACAATGCAGTGATATTCCAAGGAAAACACAATGCGTAATCCTGTAGCTATGGAATTTGTACCAAAATCAGCAGCAACGTTTCAATAAGTAAGTAACAGTTACAACTTGTTTTAAAAACAGTGTCACTTAACCGCTTTCTAATTGCAAATGCAGGTGTTATACCTGTGTTAAAACTAAAAAGCTAAGGCAGGAGACACAATCTGGCAAGTAAAGCTAGATGAATAAGACTCTAAACTACTTTATAATTCCACTTGGTATTAGCCTGGTCCTAAGTTATTTCAAAGAATAACTGTGTAGACTTGGAGGTATTACAAGGGGTGGTAAGTTAAAAAGGATGTTTTAATTTTGATTAGGGACCTTAAAAATACAATAAGAAATTTAGGCAAGACTTGAAGAGAAAAAAAGAAAAGCACATTACATACACTGACTGTAAAGAAAGGACAAAATGAGACTAACAGATATAATTTCTACTGGATGCATTTGAACAAAGATATTTTAATTGTTGATTGAGAAAAAATAGTTAAAATGCCCATTCTGCAAAGTAAAAAAAAATCTAAAGAAATTTGTAGGGAGGCATAACTATTTTGGAAAATTTATTCCAACTCTATCTATGGCTAATGATTGGGATAATTGCTGCAAAATGATACTGTCTAGCATTGGAGAGAAAAAAGAGAGACATAAATAACTAAGCCGCTAGAAACAAAGAATGCAGATCCTTCATTGCTAAATAACAGGAAGAGGGAAAAGAAATACAGACAAAGTTGGGACCGTACTGGCCTCTTCAGAAAGGTATTAGCAAAGTGAACAACATTTTGCTAAGACATTAAGAGTGTTCCAGGAGGACTGGGAACAGAAATTGTCACTAAGATCTAGAGCACTCATCCCATAAACAAAGGACAAGAGAGATTTGCTTCTGGTCTAATGCGTGTTCAGGTCCCAGACACAAGACACAGCCCACCAGTTACATCGCAGTGAAAATACATTCAATATTATTGTCAATTCTCCCCATCCCAATAAAATGTCCATTTTTTGCAGGAGGGTGCCAAGGGTGAGGGGGGGCAACAACAAAACAAAACAGCTCAAATCAGTGAAATTGCTTATATGCAGAACACAATGCCTCCCCCACCACTCAGTTAGACCTGATTTAGGACTCCAAATATTTCTATTGTGCTGGGACAGAGCAAGAGGTTTGGAGCAAAAAGTTCTCCATGACGGTGGGAAAATGGGTTTTTGCAGAATGGACCGGCTCAGAGAGTGAAACGCCAGCCTTCCTTGCTGACTGGGTGACTTGTACCTTTCTAATCTGCAGTAATATAACAAATAATATGCACAATGGTGGTACTGAGCCTGTGTTACTGGAACCAACTACAGTTAGTAAAAAACTATTTTAATTGGATCCAGAAAGCTACATTTTGTTCCATTTAATTTGTTGTTTTACTCTGTGCTGACTCTGTCCAGCATGCTGTGTTGCAAATGTCCCAACACTTCTCCAACCCTGGCCAATAGGAATCAGCAACATGCCCTGCAACTGCACGGTTACACGTGACAAGGGGGACGGATATGGATGCCTGAGCACCCATTTGTCTTTTTCCTGCCTCTTTCTCAAGCGCTGGCAGAGGAAGATCAAGGGAATGAAGGAGGGAAGAGAAAAGATGGGAACCATCTAATGAGAAGTGGCATGGGTTATGCTAATACAATCCCACAGACCACAGGAATAGCATGAGAACAGCTCAGCTTGTGGTCAACATGGGCCTCTCTGGAAAGTGCCTGGCTCTGTCACAGTTGCAAACCGTGCTATTTCTAGATTGTTCTGCAGCTGTAGACAACAGATACGTAGTATATACAATGTGTGTGCGCCTACACATTCTCACAGCCCCTCGGCCAATTAGTAGTCCACTAATACTCAATCCCTCAAGTTTGACATCATGTATCACTGTCCCCTTACCACAGATATCCCCCATGATGTCAAACTGGTGCCCATCTGGGCTTTTGTGGCCAGGTGGTTTCAATAACTTGGTAATATGGACTGTAAGTTTGTTTAGCTGTGGGTCCGGTTATCCATTTGTCTGTCCTTCTCTCTGGATAGACAGACTCTATAGATAGAAAGATGGGAAAGCAATAAACACGTACAAAGCAACTGGTGACCAAGGGGTGCCATTGCACCAGAGACACTCTCTGAACTAGCTATGACAGAAAACATCATAATAAAGACCCAGTGCCTTCATGCCTTTCCAAGGAGCAATTCAAGCCCACTCAAACAAGTCCACTTTCTGAGCCAACTTGCTCTGACAAAATGGACCACATCCTTTCGTACAGTGGTTGGCAAATAAGTCCTACATTAGTGCAGGGCACCCTCATGAGCCAATATGAATCCTGTTATGTTAATATTTGTTTTAGATGCCTTAGATGAAGACCCATTCTGCTATCCTTATGTTCACTTATGTACTCACAATGGTGCCTCGCTGTGGCTATTCATGACAGGTTCTCTGGATCTAAAATTCCCAGCTCCCCAGCAACAAAACAAGCAATGCTGAAGTCATTGATTATCCTCTGATGTCACAAGTTGGAGGCCAAGCCTGTGACAAGGGTGACTGTCTAAGCTGGATTTTCAGGCTGTTGACAAATCTCAGGGGCTCTTTCCCATCCCAGGCACTATCCACACAGCAGCAGGTTCAGCTTCCAGGCACATGGTATTCAGGCTCAACTTCTGTCTCCTAATGAGACGGCAACCCTAGCTGAATGGGGGGTTTTCATGGACGCAGCAACCCTCTTGATCCATTTTTACAGGATAACCAAGCTCCCTGGCCCCTAACATGTGAACTGGGAGGTACTGGGAGAACCATTGTAAGCTCAACATTAGCCTAACAAGCACCGTGTCTGCAGGCTGCCTGACTCACAGGAGGAGGAACCAGAAATACGCTCCCCCCGCCCCCCATGCTGAGCCTTTATCAGCACTTAATTAAAACTTGACAAGAAGATTAACACACAGAGGGCAGTTTTAATTAACTTAATATCGCATTCAATTTTCCAATTCGTCACAGCGTACTAGACACCTGCAGATCTTAATACAAAAACCAAACAAAACGGGGGGGTGGGGAGTAGGAGAAGAAGAAGGAACAGGGGAAGAAGAAGGAGAGGGATGTGAGAAACTGAAACACATGTTGTTTTAAACTTTTTTGCTGCTCTCCCCTGAACGCATGTCTCAACTCCCTTCTTCCTGGGCTGCCTGTAAGTGATTTCAGAGTCTAATAGTCAGTGTCCTGCTGGGCCCAGTCAGGTCAGCCTTGGGCTGTTTGCTTTTTTATTTTTTTCTGGGATTTTTTTTTTAAGATCCATTCCCGGAGATTCTCAGAATGTGTTCCTACTAATCCCACTGTCCAGGCCTCTGAACGGCCCGTGGAAAAAGCCATAAGGATGTCGAGGAGAAGGGCCCCAGATAATCAAGCTGGGACTTAATGCAGGAAACACACGCTCACTTTCTGCCTCGCATCACTGCTTGGGGACGGATTAAGGGAACAGATCAATTAGAATCAATGCAGGGGCCCCAAACCACTCTCCAGGGAAACAGGGGAAGGGGTTGCTGGAAAACAAAAGTTGCCCCTTTGGCCCAAATGCCTGGCCAATATTTGGGGCCCTACTGGATTGTATGTGTTAGGGTGAAAAACTGATAATATGACTCAGGTAATTTTGCATGTACATTCTGGGTAAATTAATAGGATTGTGTCCATATCCTGCTTCCCCAAACTCAGCAAGACCAAACAACAGCTTGCTCAGAAATCCCCAAGCCTGTCTCTCCAGCAAGTTCCAGACCCCAGGGTGCTCTGTCTGTGAGCTCTCAAGGCCAGCTCACCCCTGTTTCTCTTGCTTTCAGCTGGCTTTTTGGGCTCTCTGCCACTCTCTCACACACAACTTGCCAAACAATCCCCTAACCCCTGTCTTTGCAAACAGTCCGAGGGAAAAAGTGACTGTTTCATGATAATGTGATCCAGAAACCCTGGAGTGAGCTGGAATATCCTGGTTCAGACTTATATAGCAGAGTTGGCCAAAACTGGAGCCTTTAGTCAAAACCCTTAACTATCTCAATTACCCCCAATTAAATTTTGGTACTTTGGAGTTAAAAACCTCTGTATTGCCTTAAGGTTCAGTTTTGCAAGCCCAAATCCCAGCCACCTTGGGCCACCTCTGCTTTTTTGTTTGACAGGAAGGAAGCAGTCGATCGCTGTAGTACACAGGCAACTAAAGAAACATTCGAATGGCTTGAGAGTCATAACAGGGTGGGGTTGGGTGGCAGCGTGTGCATGATGAGACAGATGCATAGATAATTCTAATGTACGGCATACACAGATACAGGGGTATTATGGGGAAAAAATACAGCCCAAAGGTCTTATACTGTACCACATATCTCCACATGGTTCTGCTACCATTTTGAGTCTGTCACTCAGCCTTGGATGCACCTTCAGCCTCTCATACTTTTTCAAGGTTCCAGTGTGACTTTCTCTATCAGCAAAAGTGTAAGGATCACACCCAGATCATGCAAAGAACACACTTAAATTTGTGCATGTGCTGTGCCTGATAATACACTTTTGTCATCGTGAGATAAGAATGGGCAACCAGCTTTATACATGATAAATCACAGGTATCAGAGGCTGCAGCAGAAGGGAGGCGAATGCCTTATATTGTATAGCAGGGAAGGCTGGATAATTCAATCCCAGCCTCTGTCTCTCTCTACAAAACTATGTGGAAGTCTGGCTGAAACAGGTAGTTTTTCAGTTCTCTCATTGGTTGCAACTTTCCACATATCTGGCAAGACAACCAGATTTCTTCATGAATAATTAAAACAGGGCTGGGCTGAGAGCCTAGAGGTTAGTGCTCTGAGGTGCAATGCAAGAACCTAAATTTTGAGTTCTCCATCTGGTCTGCTGGTCCCTAAACTAGCAGGAGCTGGGAGTGATGCAGAGGCAGTTCTCAGCCACAGATTATGTGGATCAGCCAAGGTTGGCTCAGCCAAGGTATTTCTTGCTGAAAAGCCAAAATGGTGTTGAGTGGCTTGAGAATGATTTGAGGGCAGGAAGATGGTAAGTACATCACACAGACTCCAGACTATTAGGGAAAGCAGTAGGAAGTCTTCATACCTTGATTAAGGCTTCACCAAGAAAACAAAAGATCCACAGGAGTAAAAGGGCAGTCAGGAGTGACCTAGGAAATTCAGCAGTGTGGGGATTTCCTCTGGATATACTTATTGTGCTTATTTAACCACTGCTGGCCACACAGGGGCTTGGAATAGGTGGCCCTAGAAGTCCTACATGTTTATGATATACAACTCTATTGTACTGCACCTTACAGATATGATTACCCCTCTACTACAGGAGAGCAGCCTTTCTCTAGCCCTGCCCTTATCTTCCATCAAGGGCACACCCTCAGGCCTCCTATCCACCCCACACACTCAGAAAATCCAGCTGTTTTCTGATTTGAGAGAGAAAAGGGAAGAAAGAACTGTCCCATTGCTGCTGAATTTGACTAAATACCATGGGTAGCCCTCGACAAATTAATTGTGGAGTATCTGTTGCATCAATAGTATATTCATGAGTGCTTATGAGACTCTCAGTAGCTTCTGCTCCCTTTCATTTTCAGGGTTCATGTGCTTTTCTGCCAGCCCAGGTCCTGAAGATTAAGGCTTCATCAAGCCTTAATGCATATGTGATGTGCCTATATGACACAGCTCCCATTTCACTTAAATGAAACCAATGTCTAGGGGGAAGAAAGGAACCTATGGTTTACCTTCAAAGTGGGGCTCAGTTCACTGTATTAGTAGAGTAGTACTAATTCAGTAGCTGCACTTGCTGCATACACATTTTCCCTGTTACCATAGGCAGGACTTGAGTTAAGGCCATCAAAAGGAAAGAGAACTGAGAGGCAATAATGTGAACTGTAAGAGAGCCTCCCTGTAGCAGAACTGTCCATCACGGGGTCAAATGGAGCTGCTTGCTCCAAACTGAAGGAACAGGAGCAGTGCTACATTCTTCAGTTGAACCAGCAGGATCTGGTAGGATCTTTGCTGAGATGGCTTTGGGAAGTCCGTTATTATCTGGGAAGAGTAATGCCTACCTGTAACCCAAGAACAGACATTTTCAGAGATAGCCCAAACTACTTCACATGGAGCAGCCTTTATCAAAGGCACATAGTGATTCTTTGACCCATTTTCAGTTCTTAATTCTAGAGCTCACCAGAGAAGTCCAGGGGATTAGCTGAAGGTTATAAAAGCATTCAACAGAACTACAATGGGTGAACTTGCATGCATTACATGAAAACTGGCCTGACCCTTCAAGCAGCTCAATCATATTAAAAGTGACTGCTGTTCTAAGTACCTTTGTTATTGTTAGCTTTCTCCTTCCATTGTGTCATTACATGCATCTGCCCTGCTGGTTTCCTGACAACCTTGGAGCCAACAATAGGTTGCGACAAACTTTCTTTTGGAGAGTTTCAACCCATGTGTGGAGGAGAGCCAAGGACCACAGACACATTACTCCAACTTTCAGACTTGAACCAAAGATTTGGGGCTTACCCACTCTTACTTCACATCCAGACAATCTAAATAGAGGTGGAGTTGCTCAGGCCAGTGTGGGAAGCACAATTCCCCACTGCTCCTTAAGCCATTTTTGCCGCAGGTTCATTATTAGATTAGAGCAGCCTAATTCAGATCCAGTAGGAATAATGTTTCAGATGTGCAGTAAAGTTATACAGTCCATGAAGGAACATGTTGGACACACCAATGGCAGATCTCCGTCAGACATGTTCCTTCATGGATCTTATACCTTTATTGCTTGACTGCCACACTATTTCTTGATATCCTGAATTAGTCTGTGGTAATGTAATAAGCCATTGCTTTCTGTTTTTTCCTCATGAGAGCTGTAGTTGGATTTGATTTGGGAGAGGAGAAAAGTCCTTCTGGGATGCTTTATTGAGCAGATCTTATGGGTGGTCTCCCCATTTTCCCAGAATCAAATCAAAACCAAAGTAAGAGGACTGCTACCATTGTACAGAAAGAAGCATAGGAAGCACAGGCCATGTCTGAGCCATGTATTTGTTCTATAGCTGAAATGCAAGGGAGAAGACAACAGTAGCATTCACTGAAATAAACTGGAAACGTCTGTGGTGTTCCTCACTTCGGCAGAACATTCAGGTCCAGCTCCCAGGGGCATGGCAGGTTTCATCTTCTTGGGGGACTCCATATAAAGGTTCTCTTTTGGGCCCTAACTCCTTATAGGAAACCACATGACAACATAACTGCAAAGTCACATGGCCCCTGATCAGCTCAGGACCCTGTGCAACTGCTTGATGTGCATTGTCCTAATTCCAGCCCTGCTGCTGACCAAGATGGATGAGGTGGGGAAAAACTGTCATAGTTTTAAAGTGATGACACTGGGTTTCTAGAACAGCTGTTTAACCTTAGTTGGATGACTGGATGATTGGTGTCTTTAGCTGCAATGCAATTACATAAAAATTAATGAAACCCACTAGGGACCTTCAGAAGAAGAGGTGAATCAATGCTGCACCTCGATTGGGAGCTATTACCTTGGCTAGCTGTGGAGCACTGGCTCTGCTCTCATTCTTGGGGCCATATCAGTTGTTGCTCCAGAATCTTCAGCTGGCTACTCGTTTATTTGACAAAACATCTGTGAAGCCTGTAAATGCCATTAATTTTAGCATACACTCATCCAATGCACATCATTTGTTGCCCGCTATTCATTACCCACTGCTTGTCATTGTCTATTTGTTATTTTGTTTTTAAAGTTCAATCATTCAATCTGGAAACAAAAATAAAACCGCGTGACCTGGAGCCAATCACACATCACGGATAACCAATAATTGAAATGAACACACCGCAAATAACCCCTAAGCTGGAAATTGTTTGCATGAAGGGCTCAGTGGGGAATTTGTTCATAGCCTTTGCCGGGCATGGTGTGCAGCTGTACTGCGTGTAGAGGGGTAGCACGAGACGAAATCCAGCTTCTGCCTGACAAGGGACATAAGTTGTGCGTCAGCTGCACTACGTATTAGGATGATGTTGATTGCTCCCTGTGGTTCACCAACTTCACTCTAGTGTGGAGAGGGGACAGGGACCTAGATCTTGCCACCACCTCATTTGTCTCCAGGCAATCTGAAGTAAGCAGGGACTGAAAACACCCTGCTTACAAGGATAGCTGCTTTAATCTCACTTTAGACATGCCATGCAGGAGTCAAGAGGTTCCCTCACACACACCCATGACCCACATACAAAAGCAAATCACAGTCAAGTCCACATGACTTAGCAGACAAAACTGACAAAAAGCCATGCTGGGTTTATGAATGATTTGCAAACCAAGGGATAAATTATCAGTAGCTGTTACTCACTGCCATGAGTTCAACCAGTACTTTTCCAAAAACATATCCCTCCCCTCTGCCATCATGAGCTTTTTCATTTGGGAAACCTGGGCTGTCTTTGTCCCCAGTATTTCTTGGTACTCAGAAGCCAAGGGTGGCTCTACAGGGATGCGTCTTTGTTTGTCCACCAGCAACAGCAAACCGTGTCAGACAACAGACCTCATTGCTTAGTACTTTGTGACCTGAGCAGTTCCTAATAATCTCTGCACCAAAGTATAAAGTATCACTGTATAGGTCCTGCATAAATGAGGATCATTATTTAAATTGATAGTATTTTATGGTCCAGACCCTCTGACAGTATCGACTAGCATTCACTCCTGCAATACATCTACTCTGACCTGACCCAGAGAAACCAAAGGACATGCGCCTATTGTTTAAAGCAATGGTCCAATTTGAGGATGAATGTTTTTCCCATCATCACCTTTAAAATGATGTCAGAATATGCATCAGCAGTTTTCTCCAAGACTTGGTCCCATCCCTGCTCTCATCACTGAACTTTTGCTCTGGGTCTGAAAGAGGAGCAAACTTCATTGGATACCAGAGAAAAAGCATTGTTGGTTTTCTTCTCAGTTTATCCAAGATGTTTCCAGTGTTTCACTGGTCTACTGATGCTGAACTTGAGCACTAATTTGCCTCCACCATCTTCCACTTGAAAAAATCTTTCTAACAAGCTTCAGGACTGGTGGGAGAGATGGTGCACAGCCTCAGAGCAGCTGTGCCACTGTCTGCTTGTCACAGAAATAACCCCTTACACAGTAACTGAAATTACAGGGCACTCCAGTGTCTAAATATAACCCCAGTCAAAAGCATCATTCACTGAAGTGATGTCTCCACTTTCAGTCTGTAGTTGTTGTGGAGGGAGGTGTGGCCTGGTGATCAAGGAATTCAGTGCTGGTGAAAGGTGTCAGATTGACAACCTGGGCGGGAGATGGAAGGCTGCTATTATCCCTAAGATCTGTACAGAGGGAGCAGCAGCAGTGAAAACTTTCCCTGTGCTTCCCTGACAATGTGTGTCCTTCCTGACCATAAGCAGGAAGCAATTTAGTTTGCAACAGCCACTCAATCCTTGGCCTATCTGCTGAGATTTCTGATGGCAGGGACACAGTAACGTCACTTCCAGTGGATTGCCCAATACAAGGGCTTGTTCACTGGAAATCAGACTGAGACTTCCCCTAACCCTGCTCCTTAAAGCCCCAGTTTCTAGTGCCCATTTTGATTTCAATTGAGATCGTGTGCTAAAGTCATGTCCACATAGAAAGTGGTGTGTGACCAACAGGCTCCATCTCCCTCTTCAGGGCTCCTGGAAGCTTTGATGTTCCCTGGGAAGCTGCCCAACCAGTCGCAGGCTCCAGGGAAGCAGCAGCTCTGCCTTTGATGGTGCCACTGCTGTCTGACTTCCTGCAGCATCAAAAAGGAATTGAAGCAGGGCCTTGACCATGGCAGGCAGGCCCATAGGAAATACGGAACGGTTTTAACAGGGTAGTTGCCAGAAAAGCAGTTTTGCTTTTTTTTTTTTTTTTTTGGGGGGGGGGGGGGGGG
>NW_017729029.1:2864853-2874476 GCF_001723915.1 Gavialis gangeticus
TTTTTTTTTTTTTTTTTTTTTTTGGGAGGGGGGGTGCGGGTCTCAGCATGTCCTTACTTTCAGAGACAGATCCATGATACCCGCCCCTTGCCCCTCACCAGTACAGGCTGAGGTTTAAAAGGGACTTCCCATAGCGAAGAGCTTCAAAGCTGTGCTGGTCCCTCCCACTGAGTGTCCTCCTGGTTCAGTTCCATCCTTCACATTGAAGTGTCTTTCATCCTTCTCCTCCCCTGTCCTCTTCATTATTGGCTTCCTTCCCCCTGCCCACTCCCACCTAGTTATAGACTGCCATTGGTCGGCAGCCCAATGGGAACCAGCTGTTAGCCTGAGCTGAGTTATCCTGGAGAAAACAGCTTGAAAACACCTTCTTTTCCCCTTCCCCCCTCCCTGCAAAGAAAAATCTTTCTGCAAAAAACAGTCCTGCAGATGGGGAAAGCATCCTGTAGGTCACTTCCTGACCCAGGTGGGTACAGTCCCTGGGTTAGTATTCTAATTAGTTCTAGCTCTGACTTGAATTGACTTGCTGTTTGTCCCCTGCCCTTCAGCAAAACCTTCTTGGCTCTGAGGTGAGGGCCAAGAGCCTTTGCCTTGGTCAAGGCAGTTCATAATACTCCCACTTGGTTAGCTTCCCTCATGCACCTCGCTCCAGCATTGTTCTTCAAAGATGTTCCTGCCCTGCTGGCCTGGGGGTTGATGTTGTTTAAACAGCAGCGGCAGCCACACAAGCTGCTTGCTGCCCTGTCTTTACAGGGTGGTCTGTAATTGCTTCCTGTCCTCTCCAACAACTAGCTTCATTTGTTTGAATTGCTGCCTAATCTCTGAACTGGGAAAGTTTGGAATGAAAGCCGCTTGGTTCCACACTCAACGAGTGTTTCCTCGCCATGGACTGTGCTTAGCCAACGTGGGGATCCAGACAAGGAAAGTCACAAACCTCAGGTCTTGAAAGTTGGCTTAAAAAAATCTCATTGGAGTTAGGGTTTCTCAAGCAATTTCTTCTGCTTCTGGCTTTCTGACTGGCCTGGCAGTACTGAGAGATGAGGGGGAGTTTTGTCTATCTCTGGTGCTTTGACGCTGCTGCTCCTGGTGATTGGAATCCAGGAATGCAGAGACAGAAGAAAAGGAGGAAGAAATGGTGGACAAATAAAGGTGACATTTAGCAGACATTGGCAAACCAAGCTCAAGACTGTGCTCATGGCAAAGTTTGGGTCATTTTGGATTTTACCCAACCTGATGTTTTTTTTCCTTTGAAAATGTTGGTAGAAATAAGCATTTCCTGACCATCTCTAATAAAAAAAAACCCTTTTAGTTCCAGCCTGAACTTATCACAAGAAACCAAATGGATGCTGTTCTGGGAATGCAGCAAAAAAAAAAAAAAAGATGCAAAAAGAAAAGGAGATTGTGGTTTGGATCAGACTCCCATACCACCTGTCTGTGTTCTGAGCAGACAGGATGCAGAGGTCCACAACATTCAATGCTACTTCAATTTTCCTAAGAGCTTCATGCCATAGGGCTTTGAAGTCCACAGGGATTCCTGAGTGATGGTATAGGCACTTGCAGCATGCTCTGTGATAGCAGGAATGATTTCCCATTAGAAGGAAATGGAAGAAGATGAACATAAGGTGCAGGAGGTACTTATCCAAGACTTTAGGTCTGGTTGATCTCTGGAGATTACAGAAACAAAGAGAAAACACAACTGCCTGACTATATATAGCAGAAAAAACACCTCTTTGCACTGTTTGTCACATGGTAGAGTTGGGGCACATGAGCAGGACTCTATAGATCCAAGAACTGAAAACTCTGGGGACACCACAGATCAGACTGAGGTCCATTGGCAGAAATATGTAGGGGTCCCCCCAGACTGGCACCGTAGCTGGGGCTGCAGGCCAGGATGGAGTTTCAGTGGAGGAATTATGTGAGGTCCAGCAGGAAATAGAAAAGAGGGTTACAGTTTAAGACTGGGCAGCATTGCATGTTTTTCTACATGGCTGAGGTTCCTACATGGACAGATACCAGGCTGCTTAACTGAATCCAGCATTTTGATTCCTCACAGCTTTGAGCTTACTCTGGGTCTGAGTATGGCCTTTCTTATATACTCTCTCAGGGAATGGCTGCTCGAAGACAACTGCTGCTTGGTATGTGGGACTCCCTGGGCCAACTTCTTGAGGTCCTCCAGATCAGTGATGCCCCCTGCCAGTCTTCTCCAAGAGCTGAAGTATGATTTTGTCAAAGCCCTACCCTTGTGAGTGCCCAAATTTACTGTTTAACCTTTTAAGACCTCTGTGACAATTAAAACAAGGAACATACAGGTAAGGAACTTCTAAACCGGGCACAGGTTACTCATAGGCCGTGCAGAAGTGTCATTGATCTAGGCCAAAAACAAAGGACACCTGCAACAGAATCCTACTCTCCAGTGCGCCAGGTACTCTTAAAGCCTTTGGGGTTTTGGTTAGTGTCCTTTCAGGGTCTTAGGACCTTTCTTCACCCATCTGTATCTGCTCAGCCTTCCTGATCATAGCAAGTAGTGGCATGTGAGGGTGCCATCGCCTTTCTCCTACATTCATTTTCTGTGTTGAACAAATCCAGCCCTTAAATAAATAGAGTTTTGCCCTCTTCATCATGCGTCTTAATGCCATCCCCTACTTAAATTATGAAAAGTGGCTTCCATGAACTCAAGTCAACGTATTATTTTAGGATAGGTCCCATTTAAATGGAAAACCATTGAGGTTTTCCCATTGTTAGCCCTTCTGCCAGATGCCCTGGCCCTAGGTGGAAATGACAGTCTGAAAGTGAAGAGCAGAGAGCAGCTTAAAGTTAGGATGCCATTCATACAGCAGAATGGATTTTCCAGACTTTCAAGAATATTTACAGACATATACTAATTCATCACAATGGAGCTTCCACAAATGGGTGCAGTCACTGTTGGGAGTCTTGAGGTCTTTCAATGAGATAAGGTTAGCGTGGTGATTAAAAAAAAAAGAGGAACTCACTTATGGTTTATCTGCAGCATCGAGCTCACCACAATCTGGTGACTGGGGAATTGGCTCTGCGGTAGGACCCAGAGGGTGATGGTTGACAGGAGCCAATCGACTTGGTGTGCAGTCACCAGTGGGGTCCCTCAAGACTCTGTCCTAGGGCCTATACTATTTAACATCTTCATTAATGATGTGTACATTGGTGTCAGAAGCAGACTGGCCAAGTTTGCCAATGACACCAAACTCTGGGGTAAAGCATCCACACCTGAGGACAGGAGGGTGATCCAAGCAGATCTTGACAGGCTCATGAAATGGGCAGATGAGAACCTGATGGTGTTCAACACTGAAAAATGCAAGGTTCTCCACCTTGGGAGGAAAAACCTGCAGCATGCTTATAGGCTTGGCAGTGCCACGCTGCTTAGCACTACAGATGAAAGGGACTTGGGGGTCATGATTGACCACAAGATGAACACGAGCCTTCAGTGTGATGCTACAGCTAGTAAAGCAAGCAAAACGCTGGCTTGCATCCACTGATGCTTCTCAAACAAATCCTGGGATATGGTTCTCCTGTTGTACTCAGCCTTGGTGAGGCCGCAGCTGAAGTACTGCATCCAGTTTTGGGCTCCACAATTCAAAAAGGATGTGGAGCAGCTTGAGAGGGTGCAGAGGAGAGCCACACGCATGATAAAAGGTCAGAAAAAAGACCTTATGATGAGAGGCTGAGAGCCATGGGACTCTTCAGCCTGGAAAAGTGCAGGCTCAGGGGTGATCTGGTGGCCACCTATAAGTTTAATCAGGGGTGCTCATCAGGATCTGGGGGAACGTCTGTTCACCAAAGCACCCCAAGGGATGACAAGATCGAATGGGCACAAACTCCACCGTGACCGATTCAGGCTGGGCATAAGAAAGAACTTCTTTACTGTCTGAACCCTCAAGGTTTGGAATAGACTGCCGCTGGAGGCAGTTCAAGCACCCACTTTGAACATGTTCAAGACACATTTGGTTGCTTATCTTGCTGGGATCCTATGATCCCTGCTGACTTCCTGCCCCTGAGGCAGGGGGTTGGACTCGATGATCCTCCAGGGTACGTTCCAGCCCTAATGTCTATGAAATCTACTCCGTGGTGGAGGGATAGCTTTCAATAAGGCTATGCTGCTGGATCCATTTGGAATATTGGAAATAAACTGCCACTGATCAATAAAGGTCCCATTTCCCATTACACTCATTACATAGGTATAACTTTAGCATTTAGCACTTGTCTCAGTGTCCTGATAATTGGTTTCTGAGAGGAAGAGAGATGCTTATTTTGCAGTTAGAAACCAGACCTTTTACCCATCAAGGCATCATTGTTATGATGTAGACATCACTGGAACAATAAGAACAAGGACAAAGGAACAGGATATCACAGCCCTGAAATCAGAGAACAGGAAACACGATTCAAAATTAACAGATACTGTCCTGTTGATTTTCTTTTAGACGTGGGTAGCTGGCTGCCAATAACATGTGTGCTAGCTAATGGCTGGTTTTAAAGTATTATCCCAAAGAACTTCAGCATTGCCAAGTGTTTGACGTTGGTGGTCAGGGCTCTAACTTGGACCTTTTGTACCAACCAAGTTTGATAGGTACCAGGGAGAGGCAGAGAAAAGAAAAGAAAGCGTATGTGGTTCTGATTACCTGACTTCAAAACCAGGCTAATAAACCAAGACTTGGGAAGTAATTAGTAAGGAAGAAGAGCAAGAAGCAACAGAGGGAGGAACAAGGAGTCGCCTGGCAGTCTCAAGGCAGTCTTTCAAGGATCAGCACTTGAATAAAAGCCAACATATCAGCTCTGATCTTTGGCTTTTTGTTGGACTTAACAAGGACTTTAAAATGAATCCAGTTGCAACTGACAGGCCCCATATGGATCCTGGCTTGAAACCTCCTCCTCAGCTCAGAATCAAATAGTCTGGGACTATAATGAACCCATGAGTGGACTTTAGAAAGGTAAAACTAAAAGCAGGCACACGCAGAGACACACGTGTGTACACACATATGCACATGCAAAATGGAAGAAAACATTAGACACAATATCAGTGCTGAGCTACTGTCGGCCTTTTCCTTGATACTCACTACTCAACAGAGCCAGGTACTAGGCTCTCCTCCAACCAGTTCAATCGCAGCCATCTATAGGTTTCTTTCATTTAATGCCTTTTATTTCAAACTGTGATGGAAAAGTAAGGATATTTTCCTTCAAACATAAAAAATATCCCCCTCGTCCTGCTCATAAGATGGCACATCTCTAATCTCCCTAAGCTGCATCACAATGTAGGAACAAAGGCATCTGACCTGTATCCATGGCAACCCTTAAATTCTACACCTTTGCCTTTTGCATAAAGTACCCTCTCCCCACCCCTGTATATAAATATATATTTAAAAAAACCAGGTAACCAGTGTAACATATTCTTTCAAGAGCTTCTGCATTCACATCACATGCTAAAAGAACTCATGTTTATTCCATGACAGGTTTTCTATTATTATTTTTAGCATGGTAGCAAAGTTAACTTAAAATCTTACCAAAGCCCATTTCTGAGACCCTAAAAGATATGCCTTGCTTCAGGAAAACATAGAGGGTCTTGAAATCAGAGTTGATTGGGTATAAAATAATAGATCATCCGGTAAACTTTGTACCAGCATTTGAATTTTCATTCCCTGCATCTTTGTGATTACTGTTAGTGATTTAAAGGGGCACTGACAGATTTTTTAAAAATTAAAGGTTAAATGCATCATCTACACAGGAGATAATTAACAAAAATACCCTGTAATTATTATATGTCAAAAAATGAAACAGAGCTATCAAGAGGTGTATGTGCCAAAACTGAGTAACCACATGGTCATAGTTTTGTCATGTTTGCCACCATCTGTTACCATAATTGGCTGCATCACATCTAAAATTAGATCCCTGTCCTGCATCTGACTGTCCACACAAAGCCTATTGACATGGATAGGCTCAGCATAGGCATAGGAAGATGCCCACGCTCATTCAACTGTAGGACTTTGGCTATAGATTGTGAACTTTTGGGGACAGAGACTTTATCTTCTCTCCCTATTTGCCTTGCAAAGCATTCTAGAAGAAGATGCTAAAAAGGCACAGTCATCATTATCACTGATGTAATTCTGCTGCAGGCAATTAGGTTATTCCAGGAGTGAATCTTTCCCAATATATGCAAAAAAGCAAGGATAGCTAAATAAATTCAGGCCCATCTCTGTGTTATTAATAAGACCTTCAATAATTCAAGCAAAGAGAGTTGCAATGTTTTAACTTTTGTTTCAGCATACATGCTGCCATCGCTGACACTCAGCAATGGAGACGGGAGCTGAAGATCCATGTTTAATGTAAAGCTCTGTAAAAGCTTGCGTACCAAAACTCATTCAGCCATGTTCTGTCTGACACAAATAGGTGTCACTCAATGACTGAGATGCTATGGGGCAAGGAAACTTGTTACTGTGCAGTGAAGGCATGATCTTTCCTTTCTTCTCTTTTCCTTCTTAACACAGTTGCTCTTGCTTTTGAAGTGTTGGGTAAGCAACTGACTTGTGGGTATACACAGCATATGATGCAATTGTGTTCAATGGAGTACCTTATGTTGACATAGAAGAATCTTCCCTCTGCTTAATTCCTCTTCAGCAGGAGGGCTGTATGCATGGGATCTCATCCAACCCCACTGACGTCAATGGAAAGACTCCTATTGAATTAAGCGGGTTTGCAGCAGGTACCTAGTAAGAAGCAGTTTACCGAGAGATCAAGGGATGCATCTAATTTGAATGGTGCGTCTAATTTGAATAGAATAGAAAAGACTGTGGCCATGTTCATACTCTGGAGCAGTGTGTGGCTTGTGGAGACTTTGTACCCCAGCCTGTAGTGTGCCACTCGATCTAATCAGGAAAATAAATAGAAGTGCCCAAATCCACTCCCAAGAAAGATTAGAGATGTTACTCTTAGGTCGAACTGGAAAAAAAGTGTGAGAAGATAGTCACACTCTCATTCTCTGTTTGCAAGAGATTACCCACCCATTTTTGCAGTCCCAAGATAATCATGGGAACAGGAAAACTGGCACATGAAAATGTCACCTGATGGCTAGAAAAGAGGAAGAAGAGCCAAGAAGAGCCAGGGATCCTGACATCTATATGGGGCTCTACTGTTAACTCCATATGCAATCCTGGGCAATTCTTGGCACCTTCCGCGCCTCAGTTTCTCTGTATGTAAAAATGGCATAACAATCCTACCTGAGTTCAGAGTATGTTGTGAAACTTAATGAATTAATAATTTTGAAGTTCTCTGGAGTCCTGCTATGGAAGTGTCCATAGTTGTTACTATTTTTTTTTTTTTTTTTATACATATTCAGCGAGCTCCACTGCCCACACTTACAGAGGTTCAGCAATGCAGGCTGCATGTGAAATATTAACAAGAACAGAGGGGATCCTCCCACTATCTATGCCACCCCCACACTGCCATTTTCTGACTCATTGACCTGTAGGACACATCCACACATGCAGGCACGTGTGCTTGCAGCAGCTCAAATAGCAGCAGCACAAATTTGTGCCAGAGATTTGTGCCTCCACTCACGTGCCTGACCATGCACTTTGGTGTGGGGCACATTGTGCCACTTGGAGCATACTGACCCTGCTCAGCTCCTCCCGGATCTGCAGCCAGGGAGAGCTAGAGGCTGGGGCTAGCGTGCTGGAGCAGCAGAGGAAGGGGGAAGGCATAGAGACACTCTGGCCGGGTGCCAGAGCATCTCTCTGGAGGACACAGCCTCCAGGTGCTTCAGGGCATGCTCCAGGAGTGTGCCTTGTGCCACTTTTTCCTAGCATGTTTGTTTTTTTTTTGTTTTTTTTATATATATACTGAAATTTCCTGGTTTCAAAATTAGAGCTACTCTGCAAATATGCAGTGCAGGGAACATTTTTTCATTCCCAGCATTCCTCTTGTGGCATCTCAAACTGCTTTGAGATGCTGCAACAGGCATGTGCTTGCTCATCTGTACACGGCTGTAATGTGAAGTGGAATGTCCCGAGTCTGAGAGACCGCATACGCCATGCACTGATATTCTGAGCCCTGTTGTGTCATCTGTCACCTGGCTGCTGTCCCTAGGCCGGCCAGTAAACTTGGCTCCAAGGTTGTATGCACCAAAGATCTCTGATCGCTTGATGTGGCAGCTGTGCCTGTAGTCCAAAGTTCTTGGCCACCCAAAATGAAGTCTACAAGTTGAAAACTGCATTTACACACAGGGATAAAAGGGAAAGCAGAGATGAAAATGCTAAATAAATGACACAGTGTGGATTAGTTCCTTCCCTCCAGCTGGGAAGATGCTTCAATTTGGACTTCATGGCAGGAAAGAGAGGCTGTCTCTTTTTTTCACCCTTTGCCCTTTGCCCTTCCTCCTGTACCCCCCACCCCCCACCTTCTCATGGAAAGCCTGGAGTCAGCACAATTCCAACACCCTGCTGATGCCATGTTTATACAGCGCATCCTCCACGCTTAATTGCTTGACAACAGCTTTCCAACACACAAAAAAGAAAATAGAGCAAAAGAGAGAAGAGAGACGAAGCAAACACTGTGGCTTTTTGGCCACAACACATTTTTATTTGTCATGTTAGCAAACAGAAACAGCCATTTAGAAGTCATCCACTCCCAACTTTTAGGCTCTGAAGGTGTGCTCTTGAAAAGTGGATGATAAATGGGACAATTGCCTTGTTCCCTTCTCTGAAATTATAGTTGCTAATGGCTAAAGAGGTTGGTAGTAATAGTCCTTGGTCCATAGTTTCTCTTTGGGAAAGGAAAGGAGGAGAGTCTTTATGCTTCATTTTTCAGGTTCAAAGCCAAGGACTATATTGTAGAGACAAATCACTTATGGACTTTATGATTCCGACACAGAAGAGCAGATGTATTGGGGTCTCATTGGTTTTTTATTTTGAATATAAGTGTTTACATCTTGTAAAGATGATACCAAGGACTTCCCTTTTAGACACCACAACAAACTAGAGCAGCACAGCGCTTGCTCCAGCACCTTTTATCCTAAGGCCATGAAGTGCTGCCCAGGCAAAAGTCAGCTGCCATTCTGAATCCAGCAGGTTTTCACACATGGACTTGGGCTGAGGTCCCCTTCAGACCCATCAGCTTCAAGTGGTGGGACCAGACATTTTATTGACTTCATTAGACTGGACCTTGATTTATGAAAGGGATTTTATTATGTGGTTGCCTGTGATACCAGAGGCAGGACTTGATAGCCCCCCAAAAGTATATTAGAAGTCTTATGTTTATATAGAGAGTAGTAACCAAGATTTTTTTAAAAGCACCACACGTCCTCTCTGGTCAGGAAATTGCACAAGAACTGGCCTCTCTCATGAGATGTCCACTTCCTCCTTTTTGTGGACTTCTTGAAGATATCCTAAGGGAGGATTTTCTCTTGATATGTCAGAAATTACCCTGCTATACCATTCCAGGAATCAAAGATATGCAAACTAAACCAAAGAAAACATATACATATGCTGGAGTAATCATTTCTAGAACCTCAGATATGCTCTTTATCGACCAAAGGTCCTGGACAGGTCTTTGTTCATTCCCGTATCGCTAATCAGAGTCTAATTCTCATGGCCCTGTAGACATTCCTG
>NW_017729029.1:2879476-2886967 GCF_001723915.1 Gavialis gangeticus
ATTCCCCTATCGCTAATCAGAGTCTAATTCTCATGGCCCTGTAGACATTCCTGGTACAATGACCTCTTATGCCAGCTGTTCCTGAACAAAGGGATGGCCCTCACCTTTTGAGCAAAGCTATACTGTCCCTTCAAAAACTCCCCATATTTCCCTAAAGCTGAATAGTTCTTTCCTGTGTTTCTCACCCAGAAGTCTTTATTTTATAGTTCCAAATTAAGGAAGGTAAGGGACGCAAAGTAGACAGCTGGTATGGTGTCCTGTATTTCATTTCTGGAGTGAGGTACCATTCTCCAGGAAACACAACCATGTTTTAATGTGGAAACAAAATAAAAACAACATGAGTCTAGGCAAATGGGAGCTTGCTGCTGCAGTACTCAACTGTTTTCAGGAGGACATCAGCTGTCATAACCCACTGACCCAGCTTGTGGGTGGTATGAGGCACAGTATCAGAGAGGCTGCTTTCTGCTCCATAAACCAACAGTCTGATCCATGTGTCTGCTTCTCCCATGGCCTTCCCATGCAGTGGACCATGAAAGGGGGCCTAATCTAGCCTGAGATTTTCTGTTTACTGCTGTATTTATTTCTTGGTCTTCAGTCATGCATGAAAAGGGTTAATTAACTACATACTGTGAAAGGGCCTGAAATCAGGGACACACCTTGTTTCAATTACCCTATTGGAGGTATTGAAACACCTCATGGATAAGAGCTGTACTAGAAATATACATCAGGGCTGCATTTTTCTTTTTACATGGTTGGGCATGAGTCCGAGTGCCAAGGTGAGTTATGCTGTGAAGCAAAGGGCTGAAAGCATCAGACAGAGACAGTGCTAGTGTGGGAGGGCCTTGTGCAAGCTTCCTCTGTTTGGTTCTACAAATGCATCTCACTCCCAAACATACTGTGTCCCTTTTCCTTCCAGGCCTGGACACCTTGGAAGCTTTAAGAGAGAAGAATAGTTCAAAAGAATCTCTCTCTTGGCCTGAAATACCCCTTGATTTTCTAGTCCTGTGCACCCAATCAGCTCTGCCAACTCCTGTAAAACCTGGCCAACATTGCCCCTTGCTATTCTTCAGCCAGTACCCCTCCACCGCTTTGCCAGTGTGCTTTTGCACAGTGGAAAAAAGCTGAATTGCAAGTAGTCATTTTGTGCTCATTTCTGGGCTTACTGAAGTTCAGAAGCAGCAGAGTGTTCCTAGCAATTCTTTTTTCCACCTTCACAAATATTTCCACTATTTTTCCTGCTCTTTGTATGGCAATGCATTATTTATTCATGTATTTTGGTATGAATTTTCTGTCCCTGAGTTAGGACCTAGGGTTTCAGTTGCATGATGTTGGCTCTTGTTCTACCGTTAGCTGTAGGGTCTGTAGGATCAGCAGGAGTCATTCTGACTGCAGAAAGCTGCCCTCTGTAACCCATACAACATACATCTGTTCAGTTTTATTAGATTTATACAAAGAAAGCATCTTGGGAGTGGATTATGAGTGTTATTAATTGTCAGTGTCCCACCCTTTATATTAGGTCGTTGCTTTGTGCTATATGACAGCTTAATTTGGCCAGTGGCCTCCCA
Organism: Gavialis gangeticus; assembly: GCF_001723915.1. Classification (NCBI taxonomy): domain Eukaryota; kingdom Metazoa; phylum Chordata; order Crocodylia; family Gavialidae; genus Gavialis; species Gavialis gangeticus. Next base: position 2,881,042 of record NW_017729029.1, read on the forward strand.
GGTTCTGTTCTGATGTGGTTATGCCATTAGCATGGGCAAACATCCTTGTTACTTGATTGAAGCTTGACTGACCACTGACTTTCTTAATCCCCTTTGATCTGAGGAAACAGACTGACTGAACTTTTATTGCCACAGTTTAATCCCCCAAGATTTTCAGGGAGGGAACTGCTTGCAGCTTCTCCTTTTTACTTTGCCAGTATTTGAGATTGTAAATAAGCCTCAGAGTTATTATTAGTGCAATATATCGTTTTATAAAGGGGAATGCAGCTGGTTGAGAGAGATCAGAGTTCTCCCCTGCAGCGTTCTAGCTTCAGAGGCATTCCTCTCCTCAGACCATGAAGAGGGTCAGGAGCTGTAACAGCAGCGGTAGCAGAAGTGGTTCCTCATCTACAAAGGCACAAAAGAGGTGCCATTATCACAGCAGACATACTAGTAGCCAGACCCAAGAGCTATAGCATAACTTCCTCAGCAACAGCCATCTTCTCAATCAGGCAGTTCTGTCAACAGACCTTGGAGAGCTGCTACCCACAAGTGTCAGGCCCCACTACTCCAGTCCTGAGCCTCTTCAGATTAAAAAGCAGCTATGCAAATGACTAGGTTGCAGATCAAGCAAATTCCAAATTCTCTGCTGATCGAACTCACTGACTTGAACTTGTGACCTTGACTGAGCTTGAACACGCTTCCCTCGACAAGAAAGAATGGGTCAGCGCAAAGTATGAAGGGTCACGAACAGCTGGCCCTGACAATGGGATTTTGCTATCTGAGATGGTGTTTTGTTTGCTAGAGAGAATGCCTTGGTTCCCCCTCCCTGCACAAGATTCTCAGGAAAAGCAAGAGAGTCAGTAAAATCAGACGAGGAAAAACTGTTAACGATGAGATTTGCCAAATAAGTGAGTGCATTCAGTGGCCTGGAAAATGAGCCGGCAAGTGATATAAGAGCTCTTTCTGAATCCTGCACTCTCAAGGAAACATTTAATACATCTTGAAGCAAAAATATGCCTTGGCTGTTGCTGCTGGCGTAAATATTTGTGTTCCCAAGTGTTGGCAAATATTTGAGACATCTATGTTGTTTAACCAAGAGCTTTGTCTCTCAAACTCCATCTCCCTGTTTGGTCTCCTTTGTAATCACATTAGCCTGTAGAAATTCTCTTGGTATTCATGGGGAGGATGGGATCAGAATAATTTGTATTTGCACCCTAAAAAGCAGATGGGTTTTCAGACCAAGGCCAAGGGCAAGTCTAACAAAGATCATGGCTGCCTCAGGTAAATATCTGATCCAGTTTTGGTTGAGGGAAGGCTAGAATAATGTGCATTTACAGGCACACGCACAGTCATGCAGAAGTTCGTCGTGAGCTAGCTCTGACGGACTACTGATATTGCTCAAAAGAGACTGAGGACAGAAGCACAAGAATGCTTAGCTAACTTTCTGTTTTATATGTAACAGCCATTCAAAACAGGTGCACTAAAATATATAACATCACTGTTACCAGCTGTAGGACAAAAGTTCAGTACCTCCAGTTCTAACCGGTCTGGTGAGGAAAGAGAAGCTTGTTTCCAGAAGTGGAGGGATTGGAGCAATACCAGATTCAGACTGAAACAGATGCTCATGTCCTGCAAAGCAGGACCCTCTAAGCCCACTCTTTTGTGCCTGGAAATATGCTTTGCTATCTCAGTTAATCTTAGATTTCATAGATTTCATAGACATTAGGGCTGGAAGGGACCTCAGAAGATCAAGTCCAGCCCCCCGCCCAAAGGGCAGGAAGTCAGCTGGGGTCATAGGATCCCAGCAAAATAAGCATCCAATTTACTCCTGAAGTTGTACAATGTAGGTGCTTGAACCACCTCCGATGGTAGGCTGTTCCAGACCTTGGGGGCTTGGGCAGTAAAGAAATTATTCCTTATGTCCAGCCTGAAATGGTCTTGCAGTAGTTTATAACCGTTCAACCTTGTCATCCCTTGGGGTGCTCTGGTGAACAAACATTCCCCCAGATACTGATGGTCACCCCAATAAACTTATAGGTCGCCATCAGATCACCCCTGAGCCTGCGCTTTTCCAGGCTAAAGAGCCCCATGGCTCTCAGCCTGTCATTGTAAGGTCTGCTTTCCTGACCTCTGATCATGCGCATGGCTCTCCTCTGGACTCTCTCAAGCTTCTCCACATCCTTTTTGAATTGTGGGGCCCAAAACTGGACACGGTACTCGAGCTGTGGCCTCACCAAGGTTGAGTAGAAGGGGAGAATGATTTACTTATTCCCAGGATTTACTTATTCTTTTTCATTTAGCCTCCAAACCTGACAGGGTTGACTTCTGCTCCTGTTAAGCAGCATATGAACCACAATTCAAAAATAAAGAAGTTCCCTGTATACACACTATCCAGCTCTTAATAAATCTCCAGGTCCTCAGCACCTGAAGACTTTCCTCTCATTCAGTGATGTCACAACTACCAGGAAAAACAACCCCCCCACAAAAAAAAACCCACAACCCCCCCCACAAAATAAAACAAAACACCAAGACACTGGGCACGTCTACATGTTCATTAATGGCAGTAGTTACTGCACATTTATTTTAGTACTTGCTTAATGAAGTACTAATTAAATGTGCAGTAACTATAGTTACTGCGCAGTTGAGCCAGTAAATGTTTTTTTTTTGTGTGACACTTACTGTGCAGTAGCCTAAAAGTAGTGCACAGTAGTGTATTAGCATGTTTTTTGCCTGGCACACTGCTGTGCTGTGTCATTAGGCTACTGCACATAAAGAGTCTCATGTAGATGTTCCAACTGAGAAGGAAATTCCTCAGTCTTTCCAGGAAAAGATTAGCAGATTAGCAACCCTATTTTCTGAACGAGGTGGGTGGGGAGAAGGAGAGAGAAGGAAGTGAGGTTTGAATGGGTACTAGATGACTTTGGAGTTTTGGTAACAGGACACTCAGGGACTTCAGCTATAAATCACTAGTTTATCCAGACAAATTACTAAAGAAATTCCCATCTGCAGGTTGTCTGGTGATCAAAGTGAAGTGAATTGGAGCACAGTATCAATTCAGTGTCTATCAGACATGGGTTAACAAAACAGAAATCACCATTAAACTTACTGACAACCACAGTACAAAGGTGAGCAACTGAATAAGCATTAAAGAGGTACGTAAACTAATATGAGTAACATAAGACCCACCCCCAAACATTCATCCATCCTTTTGAGGGAAGACTAAAGAAATAGTTGGCTCAGCTTTTTCAAATAGTGAGACACGCGTCTGCCTTATGGAGTTCTGTTACAAAGCAGATATATTAAGATGCCACAAGAAACTTCTATGGGACTTCCTGACCTGTTTATTCACATGGAAGATCTTTGGTTAAGTTTAGATAAGACACTAAACTATTGGGTGGTTATATGAACCTCCAACCAAGTTTTGTTAGGGTAACCAACAGAGATGGAGAAAGAAATATTTTATTGCTGCTAGAGGTGCGTACCTTACAGCTGATACATTAACTTCTGAATAAACAACTCTGTAATAACAGCCATTTAGTAAATCACTGAAATATAAACACAGACTGCATTCTTCGGATTATGAAATCAGAAATGCAGGACACACTCCTGGGAATAGACTCAATATGTTTTCTCTTTGATTCCTACCTCTTGGGAAGATTAAATAGTGTCATTGTCAGGTTAATGCATAATGACCCCAGTGTCCCCAGACATTACTGCATTGCAAATAAGACTGACATTTACGTATTTCTCAATTGCCCAAGGGTACAGAAGAAATGTGAGGCATATGCAAAGGGAGTGTGCTGGGAGGCAGCAGCACAGTATATGGCAAGCAAAGATCTACACACAATGTTAACAGATCAGAGGAAGAGGGTGACTCGCTAATGAGCCAACCTGAGCCCTGTGGTCACAATGGCAAACAGCTGTCAGTCAGCAATTATACTCTAACATTAGACAAGTCCTCCAGAGATAAGAGGGGTTCTACTTATGTAAAGGCAGACCCATGCTCCAAGGAATAGTGGAACTGCTTCAGTTTGCTTCTGCTTTGTCACCCACAATGGTGCAGCTAGAAACAGACAGGCTTTCAGAGCTCCATCCTGGGTGCTAGGTTTAAAATGAACCTCTTTTCCATTCTTGCTGACCTCTTCCATAGCCATAGGCTTTGGTGGCAGAAGAAACGATCCTTATGTCCATATGGTTTGTAAATCCTGTCTTCTTTCCCATCGGGGTGTACATGCAGAAACGCCTTCCAGTTATCAATGAACCTGGAGCTAATTGCTCTGGAGTTTTTTGCTCTCACCTGCGCCATTTGAACATGCACCTGGGAGCAAATAACTGGGAAGTATATTGCACTGGAGTTTATTCATGCACATCACATGGAGCCCTGTTAGAGCAGTCCCAGCTGGCAGCTGCCCAGGGCTGCTCTGACCAGGCTCAATGACCAGTGCAATACATGTGCTCTGGGAGTGGGGGAGGAGAGACTTTAATTAGAGCGGCTCTGAGAACCACTCTAATTAAAGTGCCCAGAGCATCTCATGTATCAGCATCCCCACATTTCAAAATGGTGGTGGGGGCACTTTAACTAAAGCTCATTGAATGAGCTTTAGTTGAGGTGCCCTGTCACCATTTTGAAGCGTGGGGACACTGATACACAAAACGCTGGAGGCTGCTGGAGTGCAGTAATTACCACACTCTAGCAGACTCGATTAATCAAGTCTGCTCTGACACGCTGTAACTACAGCACATTGGAGCAGCCTTGCTACTCATGTATAGGTGCTGAATGTGCTGCGGAAGCACGAGAGTGCTTCAGTGCAGGACTAGCTGTTAGGCAGGCCCAGCACTGGAGCACCCTTATGCCCCAGACAACCAGGTAGCATCTACACATGTGCTGCTATGCATGAAAAAATTGTGGAGCAGGCTAGTACTTGTATTTACTAGTAAATTGACAAACTGTATTTACTAGTACTAGCCAGCTCTGGAATTTATTAGTTCCGTGCACCTTAATAGGGGCGCACATGCAGATGCAGAGATGTTTATTGCAGAGCTAATTAGGCAGCTCCACAGTAACCAGCTCATGTAGACATGCCCCTGACTCCTGTAGCACACCGTGTTCACAGTTGTGCCAGCCTGAGGAATAAGAGACCCAGCTTGACACCTGAACTCCAGTGCCACCATGCAGTCTGTTACACTCCCAGATCAGCCCATACCTTCCAAATCTTAGACTACCTGACTGGAGATTTGAGTTTTTATTAGGTCAACACACTGACCATTCATAACTATCTGGTGAAGCCTATAGATTATGCTACAGGCAGTTCAATACCACTGACTTTCCATGCCTTTGCCATATATCATGCTATCTCCCTGCAGGGTAAAGGCACGCTTTAGACTGACAAGTTTACTGAGTGTTCTGGTAATCTGTGGGCCCATCAGCCAGCCGGGACTGAGGAGAGTGCTGTGGGGGCCACATACTTCATCCCTGGAGGAAAGAGTGCTGTGTTTTGGCACCATGGTAGCCTTTACAACTTTATGCTCATCCTGACTTTGACAAACTTCAGTCACTTTGGTAAACTTAATTGGCATGAAAGAAACACAAGTGTTGCCAAAAATGGTATAATCCTCAAGCATCTTTTCACGATCAGGGTTCCCTCTGCCCTGGGGCTTCTGCACCAGGTGTTGAGCGGAAACTACTGTTCAGTCCTACTTCAGTGGCATATTGCTCCTAGGTCAGTCAGTTCTTCTGAGTCTCCTAAAGCAGTAGTTCTCCACCTTTTTCCTATCAGGACCCATTTGCAAAGATCCATGGCCTGTCCCAACCCACACACCCCTGCCAGTGCCTGAACCCCCAGTCCCCTGCCCCAGTGGGCCACCTTCTGACCTGCAGACCCCTGTCCCCCCTACTCTCTCAAGCTGCCCCTGTCCCACTGAGGCTGGAGTGCAGCTGCTGTGG
>NW_017729029.1:2891967-2896373 GCF_001723915.1 Gavialis gangeticus
ACCCATACACCCCTGCCAGTGCCTGAACCCCCAGTCCCCTGCCCCAGTGGGCCACCTTCTGACCTGCAGACCCCTGTCCCCCCTACTCTCTCAAGCTGCCCCTGTCCCACTGAGGCTGGAGTGCAGCTGCTGTGGCAGCTCTGGCTCATGCAGGTGGCAGCAGAGCAAGTCCAGTCCTGGCACAAGCTGGAGGGAAGAGAAGGAAAGGCTTGTGGCACCCCCTGGGCTGGGGCTCACACGTGGCCCCTCCCATCCCCTGGGCAGCATTTCCAGGCTACCCCAGCACCGCCAGCCCGACCACACAGCTCTTCCCCTGCCTTTGCTGGAAGGGACAGGTGCCTTCCCACCCCCACTCTGCCCTGCCCTAGCTTGTGACCCTTTGAAATATTATCGCAAGCCACTTTTGGATTGAGACCCATGGGTTGAAACACACTGACCTAAAGCATACTCGTCCTCTCCCTCACTTCGCTATGGCAGCACCTATGTGTAAAATCCACAAAGCCACTATATAAATCTCATTCAAGACCCTGTCAAAACGTAAATATCCTGTAATCTCCGCTAACCAGTAGTTGGGCAGATAAAGATGGCTGCTTACTACACTAATCATATTCATTTAACTGCTTGCTTGCAGTTCTCTCCTCCAAAAAAAAGAAGTGCCTGTATGTTTTCTGTTACTTAGATTGTGAACCCCTTGGAGCAGTGGCTGGGGAGGTGTCCACAACACCTACCACAATCAAACCCAGGTCCAGTCCCCCTAGCTGCTCTCATATTACATAAATTAAGTCATAACGATGATGAAGTCCTATATAGGATGAAAACCCTTAAAATTCAGACTCCCAGATTCCTTGCTATCCTTCTAGTATAGAGAAAATGAATGAGATTGTGTAGTCAGGCCTTTCTTTTTTTCCCCAGGACTGCACACTTGCATTAAATTACTATGTATGAATCTGTTGACAGAAAATTAAATTCAAGCTCTCCACCCAAGCAATAAATCCTCCATTGGTCTAAGTTTTCCAGGAAGGTTGCCTCAGGGAAGGCCTGTGTGGCCAAGAAAAAAGAAAGAATTAAATGCTCTAAAATCCCTTAATACTGCTTATCAGCTCCTTTTCCCAACACTACCCCCAAGAAAGTGAAAACCACAGTGACTTCCTTCCCTCTTCCTCCTGATTATATGAGTTCTGCTCATCCAATCAAGTAACAGAAGCAGTATCATGTGACTTGCTAGCTATTTGATTAGATGCAAGTTAAACAGTTTGAATTTTGAATATCAAGCCCTGGCTTCCCTCTGCAAATCATTTGCATAGAAAAATGTCACCCAAAAGTTCATCCCATAAACTCAAGTGACAAGGAAATTTGTGTCTTCTCACAGACATCCTGCAGGCGGATTAAAGTTTCTAGATTTGCCAGATAAATGGTTTGCTGTGAACTATTCACTCAATTTACTTTCTCAGTGGGCCTTATATCACCTGATAACAATTTCCTAATTTGTGGTCATGGGTTCTGCATGTAGGGTCTTATCCAAAGACTGCTGAACTCAACAGAAGGAATCAGATTCATTTAAATGGACTTTGAATCAGGCTGTCAGTGAGGATTTGGCAGTATTTTTCTACATGACATTTCCAGAGTGGAAAGATTGTCAGCTAATGCCTGTGCATGGATCTGTAGTGATCTAACTTCTGACTGCTTCCAGCTTGGTTTTACCCAAAGCACTGGATGCCAGTTCTGTGGGGTGAATTTAGAGTTTTGTGCATTATTCATTTCTTGGTGAGCCTGTTTTTATCATAGCTGTGTAGGCCTGGCACTGAGGCTGCAGGGGAACAGAGCGTGTTTTTATCAAATGTCTGGTTTTGATCTTCTTGTGGTTTGGGATGGAGGGAGTGCTTGTTACTTCAACTGATTTGGTCCCAGAATTGTGCAGGAACTTTTTGCATGGGGAATAGCTGAGTGAACCATCCTAGTTCTGAACACATTTGGGTGCAAAAATATGGAGCTGGTTCATGGCTCAGGAGGTCTGGAAGTGGCTATCATGCTAAGTCTGCATTGGCCAAAAGCAGTCATTTCAGCAAAGTTGGGAGCAAAGAGAAAGAGTAACTATCTTGAGATTTCTTCCCTCACCAAACAAAATTATAGTTCAGGACAACAACTTAAAACAAAGGCTAGTTGTGGCCTTTCCATTTATGAAGGAGGCACTGGAATCAGCAAGCCCCCTCCCCTGTGAGATAATGGAGGCCTGGCCACCCACAAACAATTCCTCGATGGGAACCCAGGCCTCCATCTGTAAAAATCTGGTGCCAGAATTGTAATTCCCATCCTCGGCATCCCCCTTCCCTCCAAGCTTCTACTCCTTCCTCCCTCTAAGCATAACCAGCAGACTTGTTTCACAACTGGGAAAAATAATCACACAATCTTTTCAGCTACGTCTTCCTTTCTAAAGGACTCTATCAACATTTGCTCCAACGAATTAATCTTCTATGCTGTTAAAAACAATGATTTCCACCTCCCCATGGGGTGAATGGCCTCTAATGGCAATTTTCTTCATTTTGTTAAGTAAGCAAACACATAAAATAGCAGCATCAAAAAGGAATACAAAACAAGCTCAGGATTCTGTGTAACCCCCACAAACCCAACGCCACACTAGGCCTGAAGGAGCAGGTGATTGAATGATGCTATGGGGTATGCAAGCTCATGCTGATGTTGCTGGTAAAGATGATCCACATGCTGGGATGAGAATGAAACAAGAGAGACAGGTTTATTTTGCATCTATTCAATGAGCAGGTTACGAGTGGGGCCAGTGCTTTGACCAAAGATAACACCAGAAGAACGTCATATTCCCTATTTGGAAAGGATATTCAGAATAAGAATGGCAGGGAAGTATAAACTATCACACATTGCCTTATTTAGCATCAGAGCAGCCCAGAGGGGGAGGGACCAGGGCTATTCCAATTTGGCAGAGGCAAAGCGAGGATGAGGGTGATGAACATATGGGGTAGAGAGCTCTTTGGAATATCTGCTCATACAAATCATAACGGGAGTTTCTGTTTCCTGAACTCTTCTGAAACATCTGGCTCTGGCTGTGAGTGCTGAGTCCCTAAAAAGCCAGCTGAGAGATCTGGTGAATCCCTGTCCCTTCCCAAGGCCATGGAGGGAGACAGTGGCAGAGCTGGGCACAGATTCCAAGTGTCCTGGCTTGTGTCCTGCCTTCTGTAACCACTAGTTAACATAGCCTTTATCTTCTTTTGAGAAAAGTCTCTATTGCTTACCTGCTTATAAGACTTCATGCACTTAGCACTCAGGCTTGTAAACCTAGTGAGGGAAGACAGGAAGGGAAAAGATGAGAGGAAAGTTCAGCGAAGAGTGAAGAACTCTGTAGGTGTTGCAGCTGGAGGTCTGACCACATCAGACTCACCCTGCTCCATCCAAGCCCAAAGGTACATCAAACTAATAACTTGCCCTGTGCACAACAGCAGTTTGAGGGCTAGGGTCCCCCTGTCTCTCTGCCCTCATCCCCAGTTTCTTGAGAAAGCCCTGGCTGCCGCAGTGGAGGAGGCCCCAGGAAAGCAAGGCCAGCTGGGCCCTGACAGCCCACTGCTAAGCCTAAGATTCTGAGCAGGGAGGCTGAGCCAGGGCTGAGAGTCGCCTGGATTCATTGCTCAGTCATTTATTCATGTATAATTGCCTGTCTGCCTGTCTTAAAGCTAATGACTGGATGTGAAGATTTCCAGTTCAGGTTTGTGAGGAGGCAATTACATTGCAATCTCAGTGTACGACTATTCTCAAACGCAGATAAACTTGTCTGAGTAGGCTTGCACGTCACAGGAATCAGTAGTATTACAGAGCCAAGGCATGGCAGAGGAGATAAGGGAATGTTTTCACTGCTGCTTTTTATCTGATGACCTGTTAAAAGCTTTTCCCAAAGGGGTGACTAGGGGTTAATGCCCCAGCCTCTCCCCACTGAAAAAATCAGGGTAGGTCTGCCATGGCCACCAAGGCAGAGTGTGGTGGATCCCCTCAGTTGCAACTCCAGTGGATGTTCACATTCAAATCCCACAGCAGGTTCCCATCTGCATCCGTATGAACAGCAGCCTCTTTGTGTTCAAGGAGAGCTCATGCCTTGATACTGAGTTTGCTGCAGGTTGAGGCTGAAGTGCATTGGCAGAGCTGTATGGAGGGCATAACACTAGAATAGCAGCCTGGAAGTGGGAGGCTCTTGTACTAGATACACCGGCAGACCTGTGTGCAGAAAACTCTGGACTGGAATAGCAGAAAGCAGCTGCAGAACACAAGTAAGAGGTATTGGCACCAATGTGTGGAAGTACCCAGAGGAGGTACCACAGGTCTGAATCTAGATATGGTGGCAGAGCAAGAGGTTAGGTAAATCATGCCACTTCCACATACTCTACACTTGC